>NC_063164.1:4318167-4624667 GCF_023159225.1 Perognathus longimembris pacificus | reverse complement strand
TTTTGAAGTGTGTGTGTGTGTGTGTGTGTGTGTGTGTGCACGCTAGTACTGGGGCTTCAACTCAAGGTTTCACAGTCTTGCTCAGCTTTTTTGCTTACAGCTTGTGCTTCACCATTTGAGCCATACCTCCAGTTTAGTTTTTTTGTTGGATAATTGGAAATAAGAATCTTTAAGATTTGTCTGCCTAGGGCTAGCTTTTACCCAGAGTTTTCAGGTCTCAGCCTCCTGAGTAGGCAGAATTATTAGGCATGAGCCTCTATCAATGGATTTGAAAAACTTTTAAGATGCTTTATATTTCTATTACAGGAAAGATGTTCATGTATGGCAGCATCGATTGAGAATATATATTCATACAATTGCTCAACACCAGCTAAATATTCATGGCCTTTGAGTGAATTTTGGCATGCTAGGTCTTCCTTTATCAGTCAACAATTTGTTATTGTTTAACTCATTTGTTAGCCAGCACTCATGCTGTCCTAACTAGGGAGGCCACTCCTGTCACAGACGCATCACCAAACTGGTTATTCTGAAGTGGTTGTTTTGTTCCTCATTATCCCCTCACACCTGACATCCTGTAACTTGTTCAGACACAAACACACCCAAGAATACTACTCAGAAGAATATCTTCACTGCTCCAAGTTATTTGGCTTAAGTAAACTGTTTTTCAAAACTTTGGTAGTTGGTGTCTGGGTCACATGGGAGGCCCAGGTGGCGCTGTGACTATTGTTCTGCTATGGTTTCCACAAGTGCCCTGAGCCCATTTGACAAAACTTAAGTCTCAGTCTCTGCTGTGTGTTCTGTTCCATTGTGTGAGTTCCTAACTCTTCCGGTTAACCGGCTTTGAGAAGAGGTAGATTTAATATTTTACAACAATGACCCATTCTTCCTACATATCAGTATTTCTGGATGACTGAAAGACCACTTCAATTTACTTTAACCCAGAAGTCTCATATTAACTTTCTTCATTACAATTTAGGGGAAAAATTAACAAAAGCTAAATGACTCATCAGAATGGTGGTAACTATTTCCCCTAGCTGTAGGAAATGAGCATCCTGAGACAGTTACTGCCTAGTATTATTTTAAGAAACAGCAAGGCACAGCACACCTGCATCCCAGTTTAAGACCAAGAGAGATCCCATCTGCATGTCCCCGACAAGAACTACAAATAGGCTAATTTAGCAAGAACTTTTAATAAATTTTGGGTTACAGTTGTTGTGAAAGTAGAGATCACTTCCAATCTTTGAAAAAGTGTCCGGCTATTGCTCAACATGCACTCTAAGTCCGGGGGAATTACTTGGTGTCGATGTGCAGCAGCTGCTCCTGGCCGTTGATGATGAGGGACTTGAGCTGTCCGTCTTCTTCCACTTCCACCCTCTCCTGGCCGTTCTCCACGACCCTCTTGGTGGTGATCTTTTTGCCATTCACGATTTCCGTGGAAGTGGACACGGACTTGAAGTTGCCTGTCCCGCCACAGGACATGGAGAAGGAGGAAAGGCCGTCGGCCAGGGGCCCGAAGGAGGTGAATCCCGTGTCGAAGGAAGAAAAGCCTCCGCCAAAAGCCGGGGACTGGGCGAAGGTGGAGAAGAGAGGCTCAGACGCCCTGCTTCTGTTTCTGATTCCGCGGGGGGTCCTGTGTCCCCCGAAGAGGTTCTCCAGCGGGGCGCCGAAGAAGTCGAAGGAGAACGGGTCCTGGCCCCCGAAGAAGTCCCTGAAGACGTCTGCGGGGTCGCGGAAGCTGAAGACGCACTCGAAGGGGTCGTGGCAGGGGCGGCCCGGGGCGGCCCCGCTGTCCTCTCCGGCCTCGCCATAGCGGTCGTAGACGCCGCGCTTGCGGGCGTCCGACAGCACCTCGTAGGCCTGGGCCACCTGCTTGAAGCGCTTCTCCGCCTCCTCCTTGTTCTCCGGGTTCTTGTCGGGGTGCCACTTGAGCGCCAGCTTGTGGTAGGCCTTCTTGATGGCGTCGGTGGAGGCCTGCCGGGGCACGCCCAGCACTTGGTAGTAGTCCACCATGCTGGGGCCGAGGAGGGCGGGCAGGGCGCGGCCCTGGGGCCAGGGCAGGGCAAAGGCAGCTTCGGGGAGCCGGGCTGCAGGCGGCACGCGGGGGCGCGAGGGGGCCGCTGGGTGAGGCGCGGCGTCGCCCTTGTGACGTGGCGGCGCTCCATTGGCTGAGGTCGCGCCTGGGCCTTCGCATCCCAGAATGCAGTGCTCTGGGGGAGGGCCTTTGGCCTTGTTGCCTAGTAACCATGAGGCCTAGGCCCGGGGCCCAGCTAGGCCTTGCACCTGTCCATCCTACTGCGCAGGCTTACTTGGGAGCTCCGTGTCAGCCGTCCCCGGGTAGCACAGGGAACTGTTCACCTTGGAGGCAGCAGGGGCAGAGAGAATGGTGAACCTGAGTGTCTCTAAGCCCGCTGCTGGGGGCTCAGGCGTGTAATTTTAGCTACTCAGGAGCTTGAGATGTGATGATCCAGGTTTGGAGCCAACCAGCGAGACTCCGGTTAACCAGAAAAAGAAAAACGGCAGACTGAACATGTGGCTCTGTAATAGCCAGTGGGGCAGGAAGTCCCGCCCCAGGCTGGTTTCACTGCCACAGTGGCACTTCCAATTGGTCTGGGCTGCTGGAGTGGGCGGGGCGTCAGAGGACCAGAGGGTATATATAGGCTGCCTGTGCGGAGGGAAAAGGAGGAGGCCGGGAAAGAGAAAGAAAAGGGGGTGATGCCTGCCCGAGTAGTGGAGCTGAGCTGAGCTGTGGGGAAATCGGAAGCCTGAGGCCTGCAGAGAGGCCTGGGGCCTGTAGGAATAGGAAGAAGCTCCTCCCTTTGGAGGTTTGGAGGTTAAGGAGTGGAGGTCTGGAGGTCAGGGCTGGGTTCTGGGTAATTAGTTCAGGACAAGGTAGTTGCAGGCTAGTATTTGGAGGTGGAAGGCTGCTCTGGTTCACAGTGGTGGGTTGTAAATAAAGTTACTTTTTAAATAAAATCCCTTTCCACCTTTAGCTGTGCCTCCGTGGATTTTTCTCACTCTCAGGCTGTAATAGCTCAAGTGGTAGAGCACCAGCCGAGATTCAGAAAAACCCAGCCCGGGGAGAGTCTGAAGCCTTGAGTTCAAGTTTGAATTCCCACATACACAGGAGGCCAACAGACCCATGGAAACACACACACACACACACACACACACACACGTATTTCTTCAGTAGACTATAAATCAAGCTTTACCCTTAGCCTGGGCTGGGAATAGTAAGACTAGTGAGAGGAATGTGTTTTGACTGACCCTGGGCCGAACTGTACTCCCATTTCATGTGCAAGACTCAGACGTTGGGTCTTAAGGATGTATTTGGGTGTGCTATGGGGAACGCAAATATAGTTAGTTCACATAATCCTTCACTTGCAGGCCTTATCAAGGAGTGACCCTGGGATGAGGTTTCAGAGCCCTTTGCTAAGTAGGAAATTGACTTTACCTTTATTGAACCCATAAAAGTGTTGCAGGGCAAGGCATTGGGCCCATTCCACTGTGTCTGCTGCTTACCTATGTGCCCTCTGTACATGGAGGTGTTTGTGATTGAAGCTATTGAACTTTAGATGTTTATGGACTTTGGGTTTGATTTGTATTAACCACATCCTGTCAGCTGCAGATATGGCATGATAGGATGTAATGATGAAATTAGACCGTGACCTTTCGGAAACGATTGTCACTCAGAGGAACAAAAGTCCTATAAGGGCGTAGGTTAGTTTTGCTCTACCACTCAGTTGAGAGACTAAAGAATAATGAGCTACCTCTGTGAAAAAAAAAGGAAGGGAAAATGAGATGAGTGGGATTCTGGGGAAGAAGGACTGGAGAATAACCATATTTAATATGTTATTGATATAAACAAAAGTGGCAGTGTGGCTCAAAGTGGTAGAGTGCTAGCCTTGAGTGAAAAAAATCTCAGGCCCTGAATTCAAGCCCTCCAACTAAAGAAAAAAATTGAGTAAATAACTAGAATTTCTAAGACAGTACCATAAGATATGTGAAATGTGCTCAGATATTAATATTGTAATTGTATGTCCACATAAAATTACAGGTAGGCTCCAAGACAGCAATTATTGTAATTAGTCTTAAATTTGGGAATGTCTTATTTTACACTTTTCCCTTTTGGTTTTCTCATTCATTCTCTCCTCTCTTGCTCCTCTAGTTCCACCTCCTAATGTGTCCACACCAAGAGTTGAACTGTCAACTAGTTTCAGATTTACTTGTTCTGACAGCTGTCAGCACCATCTGAAATAAACAGGAATCACTTAGCACAAACAGGCTTCATAGAAACACTACCATACTAAACTCAGTGGTGTGGCTCCAACAAGTTGATTGAAAGTATGTCATCCTTGCAGTTGGCACTTGTGCTTAGCCCCATGTAGTGGCTTGATACAATACAAATGGAACACCATCCCCAAACTTCAGGTATAACTTTTCCTTTTTGCCCCTCTCAAGGCTGCTGCGCTACCACATCTTGAGCTATACCTCTATTTGGGGCTTTTGGCTGGTTTGTTGGAGATAAGTTTCTTGGACTTTCCTGCCTGGGCTGGCTTTGAACTGCAATCCTCAGATCTCAGCCTCTTTTTTCTGGAGTCCTGGGGCTTGAATTCAGGGCCTGCACACTATTCCTGAGCCTCTTTGTGCTCAAGGCTAGTGCACTACCACTTGAACCACAGTGCCACTTCTGCTTTTTTTTTTTTTTTTGCCAATCCTGGGGCTTGACCTTGAGGGCTATGCACTGTCTCTGAGCTTCTTTTGCTCAAGACTAGCACTCTACCACTTGAGCCACAGTGTGACTTCTGGCTTTTTCCGTGTATGTGGTTCTGAGGAATTGAACTCAGGGCTTCATGCATGCTAGACAAGCACTCTACCACTAAGCCACACTACCAGATCCAACTTTTCCTTTATTTTTTCTGGTGTTTTCTTTTGCTAGAAAGTAATATATATATATATATATGTATATATATACATATATATACATATATGTATATATATATGTATTTTTTTCACAAAGTCCTATGTCCTTTATTTTATTGTACAAGAAAGCTTCCACCAAAAACATTTCTGTTAAGTAGAGAAGGGAACAAAGGATTAAGTATTTGTAACATGATTTGGGGTTCCAGTTTCCCTCTTTCTTTTGTCTATATTTCCTTGGATCTTCCTCCTGTCTTATAAAGTGCAGATTTTTTTGCATGTGATATCTGTGTGTCTGGTTATAAAATAAACACATTTCTTCACCCAGACAAGATAATTTGGTAGCATTACTACTGAGAATCCAGCATAAGGGAGGACTGTGCATTCCAAGGCCGCTCCCACATTTGCCTGCCTTTGTGTCTAGCTGCAAGGACGTCATGCGCCTCTTCAGCCTTCACAAGGACCGCCCCCTTGAGCCCCTGGACCTGGCTGTGTTCTGGGTGGAGTTTGTGATGAGGCACAAGGGGGCGCTGCGCATGACCTCACCTGGTACCAGTACCACTCCTGGCCACGGTGCTGGCAGTGGATGGCATTATCTTTAAATATGTTTTCTGTAGGAAAACCTATAAATCCAGAGTGCATTGAGATGTCCTGGGAAGTAAGAGGAAATCTTGATGTATGCGCCAATCAGTTGCACACCTGGAAGGTATTAGGAACTACTTTACCTAAGTTGGGTATACCCAGAACACTTAAAGAAAACATAAAGCTGGGTTCTTATAACTCACACCTGTAATCCTAGTTATTCAGGAGGCTGAGGTTTGGAGGGTTGTAATTTGAAAACAGAAAAGCAAAAGAAATCCACCAGATTCTATCCCTAGTTAACCTCCACAATGCTAGGCGGGTGGCCTAGGACAAGAGTTGTAATTAAGCAAACCAGTGAGAGTCCCTGTGTATAAGACCCAGTACCATTAAAACCAACCAATCCATCAGTAATAATCCAATCTCTTGCATGCCCATGGGAAAAATCTCAAATATGTATTCTGTTTCTTCAGTTTCTTTACTTTGCCTACTACACCTGTTATCTCTCAAATGATTGATACAGAGAGTTGACACTTCCATTACCTTTCTTATTCAGAAATGTGGCCCCAGACAGGCACCAGCAAGGCACCATTGGGTTTACACCTGCAACCTTAGCTACTAAGGAGGCAGAAATCTGAGAACTATGATGTAAAGTCAGCCCAGGCAGAAAAAAACAGTGGTTTCTATCTCAAATCAGCAGCAAACCTGGACTGTTAAAGTGGTAGAGTGTGAAGCCCCAAATTCAAGCTCTAGTTGTGCCAAGAAAGTAAGTATTAAAAGAATGTCGTGACTGAGAATATGGCGTGGTGGTAGAGTGCTTGCCTTGCACACATGAAACCCTGGGTTCAAGTCCTCAGCACCACATATATAGAAAAAGCCAGAAGTGGCTCAAGTGGAAGAGTGCTAGCCTTGAGCAAAAAGTTCAAGCCCAGGACTAGAAAAAAGAAAAAAAAGAAGAATGTGATTTCTCTGATAACACAGAAAACAAAGATTGTCTCCTGGTTACCACCACTTTGGATGATAGTTTTAACAACATCCTCTGATTCCTGTAGAATGTTGGTCAAACCCTTGTCCGGTGACTGCCAGTTCTCATTCATGTTGATACTTCATAAGGTTTCACTTTGTAAGAAATGCGTTAGGATGTAATGATACGACTGAATGGCTTTGAGTTCTTGAGAACAGTGTGCGGCTTTTATTTTTGATTGCATTTTTATTATTGTAAAGATGATGTACAGAGGGGTTACAGTTACATAAATCAGATAAAGAGTACATTTCTTTCTGAACAATGTCACCTCTTCTCTCATTTTCTCCCAGTTTTTCCCGTTACATAAATCAGATAAAGAGTACATTTCTTTCTGAACAGTGTCACCTCTTCTCTCATTTTCTCCCAGTTTTTCCCTCCTGAACCCCTTCCTCACAAGCGGTACAGTGCATTTTCAACATAGGGTCTAGTGAGTATCCCTGATTCCTGTGTTCACCCATTGTCCCACCATTTCTGGGTCCCCCCTTATACTCCCCAAAGTAAACAAGATGAAAGAAAAAAACAGAAACAAAAAAAAAGCCTCCATGCCATGCCTCCTGTCTCTGGTCTCCATGTTGTCCCAAGTCAGCTCTCCATAGGAGCTGGATTGGTTTGTTGGTTTGGCTTTTGTTCTATCTCTCCTCTCTGGCCTGTTTCCTGATAGTGTTAAGTATATTTGTGGGCTGCAGGCCTTTGTAACAGGCTGCTTGCAGACTTAATGCTCTAATGAAAACTCCAAGATTTGATCCTTCAATATGTGGCTTCTCAGATAATTTACTATATAACACTAGCCGTCAGTGAAAAAAAGCCCAGGGATAGTGCTCAGGCCCTGAGTTCAAGCCCCAGGACTGGCAAAAAAATAAAATTATAAAACGATTTTCTTGGGAAGAAAATTCAGACCGGGGGTGGGGGGAGGGAAAAGGGGAAGGGGTAGGTGGTGGAAAAAAGAGGGAGGAGGAAACAAGTTGAACAATCAATGTACTCACTGCCTTAAATATGAAACTGTATCCCCTCTGTACTTCTCTTTGACAATAAAGGGAAAATTGGGGAAAAAAAGCCTCATGTCCATTTCCTGTGGTTCATTTAGATAAATATTATTTTACGTGAGCCCATGCACATAGACATTGTGCCTTAGGAACACCATGTGTGGGTTTTGATGCTATAAAATAGATGAGTGTTGTGTGGGAGAGAAGAGTCACTACCTTGGGTGAAGTGGATTTGAATTTAATAAACAAACACAAACAAAAGGAATGTGTTGTTAGAATCTCTAGCCCCCAGCTGGCTGCATCAGCAGACCGCTGCCTTGCTGTAACTGTGACAGTCAGAAAGCCCTGCCCTGGCTACGTGCTGTCTTTAGTGTTCACTGTGTGCCCACACAGACGATTTCTCATGTTCCTTGCCTCTAGCTCCCTGATTAGAAATTTGACCCTGAACAAAGGACAGGATACATTTCTCCCTCTCTCTTGAGACGAATGGCCTCGTCAGCCCCTGCTGACAATACCGTCCTTTTGCCGTACATATCTGCGTCCGTGTGGTCTTCTGGGATGGTGGCTGTCATGTATAATGCAGAACAAATGTTTTCCCTAAGAATCTCTTAATAAATCCATGTAAATTATGTTTCCCAGGAGCTTTTTCCTTCCTTGTTATTAAATTTACTTATTGTGAATTACACTTTGTGACAAAATATGAAAATGGACATGTGTTTACATTGCACGTGCACACATGTTCGAGATATGGAAGACTCAAGCATATTAAGGCATGAGCGTCTGTAAACATGATAAATCACAGAGCAATTAGATACAGTAGCAGAATGCTGTAGGGAAAACATTTGAGAGAACACTAAAAGGTAGCCCTTGACTCCAGTAAGAATGAAATCCATCAGGGCCATCCTCGATTCCTGAAGCTCGCTGCCTTGCCTCTGTGGCACGCTGTAGGGAGATGTGGACTCCCAGAGCCTCGGTCGTCTTCATCTCTCTGGCTGCTCTCTGGTTTGCACAGTGCTTTCTGGCCCACACTGGATGTTGATGGTATATTTACTGACCTCGGTCTCCATCTTGGCTTTGTTTTCCACCTCTAACTCCAGTATACATCATTCACTGGCTGAGCCAAGGTAGAGAAACCCGATTCTTAAGTCAAATTAACCAGCAACACGTGTGATCTTCTCTTTTCTCATTTGGACTGAAATATAATCATACTTACTTATGGGATGCCATGTGATTTTCTTGATTCGTGCACACATTTTGTAATGATTGTCAGACAAGTGTCTTTTCTATCCGAGTAGTTTGCTTTCTTCCTGTTACTCTTTTGAGAATTGTGTTTCTGAAAAGTTCCTGCTTTGGCCAGGTGGCTTGGCCCTTGTTAATTCCCTCCTTTTCCTGTGGAACTTGGCATACTGTTAGGAGCATCTTGCATTTTAGTTATAGCTTGACAATTAAACCACATCATATTGCAGATTGTGAACCCAAGCCCAGCCAATCTTAGCAGAGAGGCGGGGCCCGCTGGGTTAGGCCCGCCTGCTCTGCCCATGTGCTTACAGATTTGGGGCTGATGGCACACCCTTCAGCAGAAGTAAGTGTTGCTTTGCTGAGTTTCTTTCAAGTTGTTGTCCTTATTACTAGGAGCCATGTCTAACATGATCAAATTGCTGTTGGTATTTACCATATTCCCTGCCTCAAACTTTTATCCTTTCTCATGAGCACATCCCAAATCCTATCATCACATTATTGCTAATTCATGGACGCAATAAATATCATATTTTTTAAAAAATTTTTTCTAGATGTGATACTCTTTGCAATGACCAACATCCAGCCACTCTGCTCTTAACTTACATGAGATCAAAATTTTAGATTATACATATGGACCAGATAGATCATTTCGTATATGTTCCAATGACTGGCTTATTTCACTTACCACGTTGTTCTCCATGTCTGCCCATAAATCTTAAGACACACAAATGATAGAATTTCATTCTTTTTAGGACTGAAAAATATTTCATGATATAAGTGGATATATATGCTACCTGTATATCATTAATATATACAATAATTACCAAATTTCTTCATATATACACATACTAAGAATATAGTCTTCAATATATATGCATGCATTAAAAATATATGTAGACTTTAAAATATATCCCACTATTTCTTCATCCATTGAGGGACATTTAGGTTTATTCCTTTTCTTTGCTACTGTGAGTATACACTCCCGAGGTGGTGGTGTTGGGTTTTTTTTTTCCAGAAATTATTATCACACACACAAAAGGCCGCTTTTATTGGAATTTGACTTGGGAGTTCTAAGGAGTGCAGCAAAAATGCTAGTCAAGCAAATAGCCCTCCTTGAATTCATTTTCTTTACTGTTCTTAAGAATTCAAACACTGTATTAAAGAGTGGAGGCAATGGACATTATTGCCTTCTTCCTTACTGTAAAGGACATGTGTTGAACCTGGGTAACTGCAGTCGAAATCAGGACACGGGGGATGCAAGGCGAGTGAACCAATGCATCCTTTATTCCAAGAGGGCCAGGGTTTATATAGGGTTAGAAACCAATTTACAATTACAGGGTAAAAGATCAATACAGCATGACATTTGTCTCAAATACAGAAGTGGAGGAAATTTCCTACTGTGAGGGCAGGAACTTGATACAAATGCCTTTCTAAATTACAGGAGGTAGTGACTACAAAGATTGTTGATATCAAAGTAAGGAACTGTATACAACCTAGGTAGAACTATAATTATCTACTAGCTACTATCTCAATCTTGACTTCTCCAAGTACTTGTGAAAATAACAGTGAGGAGACTTTTCTGTTTATAGTGAGAATCTAACATTAAAGGCAGCTGGTCAAGAGGAGACTTGCTAAGTAGGGGGAAAAAGGAGATTCTCACAACAACTGGTGGCTTCCTTTGGCCCACAAACACCAGAAACTCCTTACTGGGAATGTGTTCCCAAGGGCCTATTAGTGTGCTAATGAGGCATCGGAGTAAGCGTGCCGGGGCTAAATTTTTCCACTGGTTGGAGACTTTAATTCTCCAACAGACATGTTTTCATTTTACCCCATTCACTGTGACATTGGCTATATGCTTATCATGTACAGCCTTCATTATGTTGAGTTATATTCTATTTGTAGTTACTTCCGGGCATTTATTATGAAGATAGGTTCTGGAATTCTCTGGTCCTGTGATGACCAGCTCAGAGGAAAAGGGTAGAGAAATTAGAGAAAGGGTAGAGGAATTAGACTTATCCAATAAGGAAGCATGGGCAGAGAGTGAGCATTTTAGTGCATAATTGCGTCTGATTGCTTTTATGGCTGGGCTATGTGTGCTTTAGATAGCAACTCTCATTTTATGGGGGAGGCAGTGTGGGATTCAGAGCAGGCCCTTCCACAGGATCAAACGGTTAAACCTTGACTTTGAGGTCCCTGTATGGATTCCCACATTTGCCAGTAGACAGCTGTTCAAATATAGCTCTTTTGGATTGCTACAGAGATACCTCTAGTGAAATCAGCTAGAAATCCAGTAGTTGCTCCCTGTTGTGTGAAAGCCAGTCTATCAATGTCTTGGTTTTATGCTGTGCTGACACTATAGGTCCTTAGAGACAGTTTTGCTAGAAAACATTGATACATCACTTAGCCTAACTGAAAGCTGGATTAAAAAGTCAGCATTCCTTCCTTCAATTTTTGCCTCAGTCTCCTTTTCTCAAACCTTAAAGGAAGAGTTAACTCTCACCTAGGCATGCCAATCAAGAGTTGTCTGTCTCCAAACTGGTGGTAAATCATTTACAATCTATCCCTCTGAGGGTGAAGAGAAAGCAGGAAAAGACACTAAAACACGGTTACTGTTACCTTTCCTCCCCCACAACTTCTATCAAAACCTCCCGAAGGGCTTGGGGCATCTTACTGGTGCTAAACCTTCAACTACTTGGCAATCCAGGAGCAGCACAGCTTTCCAGGGAGGTCGCACCATGATGCGGTCACTTCTGCCACTCAGGGCCAGTTGTCACAAGGCATAAAGAACTTAATTCTTCCCTGATGTCCCCAGAGGAGGCCACAGGCCGGACTTCCCAGGAGGAAAGCTGGAACGGTACTCGCCAGACGACGATTCCCAGAACCCAAAGGTAGAATAACGCGCCCTAGACTGCGTCAGGCGGCTGAGGCCTACACGAGGTCACGTGGGAAGGCCTTCGGCGGGCCCGAGCCCCGCGGTACCTGACTGCGCATGCGCAGTCGCCCCGAGGAGGCGACGCCCGTCGGAGACGCTTCGGGGCGCGCTTAGGATTGCGTCATAAATCGGCGCCACCGGGCGCCTTTTCTGATAAGCGGCTGGGACCCGGCTGGTACTTCAGGGTCGCGGCGTCTGGGCTCCTTTACGGCGCTGGTCCAGTCGGTGAGGCCCAGCCGAAGGCTTCGGGGATGAGGGCCGCGTCGCTGCCGGCGCTGCTGCTCTGCTTGCTGTGGGCCCTGCCCCGGGCGGAAGGCGGGAAGGTGCTGGTGGTGCCCATGGAGGGCAGCCACTGGTTCAGCCTGCGGGACGTGGTGCGGGAGCTGCACGCCCGGGGCCACCAGGCGGTGGTCCTGGCCCCCGAGGTGTTTGAGTACGTGAGGGGGGAGGCCTTCTTCACCTCGGTCCCCTACGCGATTCCCTTCACGAGGGAAGAGTATGAAGACTGCTACCTGAGCCACCTCCACGTCGCCCTCCAAACGGAAGGCTTTCTGGAGGCGATGTACAAAAGCGCGTCGAGAATGAAGAAGCTACCGGATTTCTTTGCCAGGTCTTGTGAGGCGCTACTGTATAACGCATCCCTCATCGGGCGTCTGAATTCCAGTTCCTTCGATGTGGTTTTGACAGACCCTGGTTATCCCTGTGGAGCAGTGCTGGCCAAGTACCTGAAGGTGCCTACTGTGTTTTTTCTGCGTGCCCTGTTGTGTGACCTAGAGTATCAGGCTACCCAGTGTCCCAGTCCTTCTTCATACATTCCTAAATTAGCAACCATGAATTCGGACCACATGACCTTCCTGCAGAGGGTCAAGAACATGCTGGTCTCTGTGCCCTACAGTGCTTTTTGCCATGCATTTTTTTCTCCTTATGCAAGGCTCGCCTCTGAGCTCCTGCAGAGAGAGGTGTCCTTGCTGGATGTTTTCAGCCACGCTTCCGTGTGGCTGTTCAGAGGCGACTTTGTGTTGGACTACCCCAGACCCATCATGCCCAACATGGTCTTCATCGGGGGCATTAATTGCATCACTAGGAAGCCACTCTCTCAGGTATGTATTAATTTGATTTTTTCATTTTTTATTTTTGCTGGTCCTGGGGATTGAACTATAGGGCCTGGGTGGGCTGTCCCTGAGCCTGCTTGTGCTCAAGGCTAGCGCTCTACCACTTGAGCGACAGCCCTGCTTCCCGCTTTTTTTGAGTAGTTTTATTGGAAATAATAGTCCCCTAGCCTTTCTGCCAGGCTGGCTTCGAAACTTGATGCTCAGATCTCCGTCTCCTGAGTAACTAGGATTACAGGCATGAGCCACAAGTGCCAGGCGTGTATTGATGTTTTTATCCAGCCAGAGTTCCAGGCAGAATCTTCCCTAAGAGTTCTACCTCCTCTCTCAGTAGTCTTCGATCATTCAAACACCGAAGGTTTCCACAGTTGTATATTCAGTGTTTGTAATGACTCTGAAATAGGACTGAGGAACAGTGCTATTGGTCATCTTCTCAGGAGGAAGTTGAGAGACTGAGCTGATCCTTTGCAGAAATACTGCCTTCAGATTTTAAGTACAAGGAGTGGAAACTAGCAAACTACATTTGCTTTAATGGAGCTGTCTGGGAAGGGAGAGGTATGCTCACAAGAGACCTAAGAACCGAAATATAAGGTGTAGTTACATGTCTCAATGTGGATTAGCCGCATTTCAGGTGCTCAGCAATCATGTGTTGCTAGTGGCACTTGTATGGTCAGTGTAACTGTTCCAAGGTATATTTTTAATTTTTCTATTTATGCAAACAAAGCAAAAAATAAAGAATTCTACTTAGAGATGTGCAGGTCATGAAAGTGTGCTTTTTAGGGGGATAAAGGCAAAATAGCTTGTGTATTTCATCATGAGTCCATGGACTGTTTCCCAGGCTAGTCATACTTGACCTTTGTCAACTGAAAGTACTGTGGTTTAATGGGAACTGGAGGAAGTTGAAGTGAATCTACATTCATTGAAAAAAACCTGGTGAGAAAGTGGATTATAAATTTCTAGAATGGTAAGCAGATTTCCCAGGAAGAGAAAGGTTTTAAATCTACCACTTTGGAGTCAGTTAGGTAGACAGGTAAGCAGATTTCCCAAGAAGAGAAAGGTAAGCAGATTTCCCAAGAGAAAGGTAGACAGATTAGCAGATTTCCCAAGAGAAAGGTAAGCAGACTTCCCAAGAAAAGGGTTTTAACTCTACTGTTTTGGAGTCAGTCAGGTAGATAGGTAGAATCAAATGGGAAAAGATAGACTGTTTAGTGATTATTAGAAAACACTATTGTTTCTCCTGTTTCTGTGTATGAGGTTTGCTGAACTGATCGATAACATTAGGAGGACTGATATCCAGCTGTGTGTGGAGCTTCTGTCAAAAGTGTCTGGTTGTGTGAATGTTTGGGTGTTCTCTTCAGATGGCCTAGCTCTTTTGAATCTCAAATTCCTGTGACTCTCCTATCCTTGGGTGTAGTGAATGGTGGTAGTGATTTCCAGAGGCGATCCACTACAGTCGTCAAGATGTTTGTCTCTGAACCAGAAGAAATGCCCTTCACTTTCCATTCTGAAAGTCTACTAAAGCCTTTCATAACAAGTGAATGGCCATATAGTCCTGGAGTGCTTTTGATCAACCCAATGTGAAAAGGTAATTTCAGGTTTGAAAATTGAGTATGAGGCTTTATACTTTGGTGTAAGACAAACTGCCCATTTACAGTGGTACCGGTACAAAACATAGCAAAACAGATTGTTTGTTGTTAAAATTAGGGAGATAGCTAGAAGTCCTTCACCTCCTGGTGTTTGCCACTCTTTACCATTGATGTTTTTACTGACCATCGTTTTTGTGTGTGTTGGTCTTAGGGCTTGAACTCATAGATTGTGCGCTGTCCCTGAAGTTTTTTTGCTCAAGGCTAGTGCTCTACCACTTGAGCCATAGCTCCACATTTGGCCTTTTCTTTTGGTGGTTAATTGTAGATAAGACTCATGGATTTTCCTGTCTGGGCTGGGCTTGAACAGTGATCCTCAGATCTCAGCCTTCTTTATCACTAGCATTACAGGCATGAGCTACTGGTGACTGGCCTTGCTGGCCATCTTTTAGCCCACTGTGTAGAAACAATCACATTCAATTCTATTTGTTTAGATTGTGCATTTCCACTATACACAACCATGGAACTGGGCCTGCTCCTTCTCATCTCTTAATTCCTGAGATCCCTCACTACTTCAGAGCCAAACTCACCACAGCAAACCACTCAGTGAATATTTTCACTGGTGGGAGTACCCTGGCCTGTGATTAAATGTGTTTCCAAAGCCTTAGAAGCTGGTCTTATTTTGCTATTTCTGTCCATGTGTCATATAGGAAACTGCTAACAGTGTATCTCTTTGACTCTACTTTGATGTGGTTTCAACAAATCCTATGAACAACTACTGGACAGTGCCAAGACCCATGTCGTCTCTGCCATATGTTGGCATTTCATTCAGGGTAGCATACCCAGATACAGTCTTATAATTTAGGACAATGTAATTAGGTCCCATGACCTATCAGCAGAGTTAACTTGAATTCTTTGCCCAGTTTACTTGTTCTTTTGTTCCCTTCTGCAGTCTGCACGTTTGACCATAGGAAAGGGATACTTTGTGGCAGACTCTTACATATCATTCATTCCTCAAATGGCTTGCAGGTAGGGAATAAGCTGTATGAATAGAATCAACTTCCTCAGATGTGTATAAGCGTCCTCATCCAATCAACATTTCAGGTGAAATCTAACTTTGGTCAGGAAACCATGATGTGCATGGGAATGGTGAAGTTGGTGTAGCTTTGAGAAGTTCCTTTGCATTACCGAAGTGACTCAATACCATCCTAACTTGGCTCCGACAAACCATGTGGCCTTAGTAATTCTCTTGATTATTTTACCATCAGCCTTCCAGAGAACAATGTGCTAGTAAAACTACCTCAGCCCAGTGAAATATATTTGTCTTTTGTAGCCAAAACTTAAAGAAAATGAAAATGCCTGGATTTAAACCAGGGTTATGGTCATTTGTCACACGAGGTAGGCTTAATATTTTACTTCAACAATGGCCCACTCTTCCTACATACCAACATTTGTGGACAACTGAAAGGCCACTTCAACCCAGAAGTTTCAATATATTCAGTTCTCGCACTACAACTTATTAAAAAAAAAACACAAATAAAAGCTAAATGATTCATGGAAAGCTCCCTGGCTCACATTTCCAACCAAAGGGCACATGGGAGGTTCAGAATGGTGGTAACTATTTCCCCTAGCTGTAGGAAATGAGCATCCTGAGACAGTTACTGCCTAGTATTATTTTAAGAAACAGCAAGGCACAGCACACCTGCATCCCAGTTTAAGACCAAGAGAGATCCCATCTGCATGTCCCCGACAAGAACTACAAACAGGCTAATTTAGCAAGAACTTTTAATAAATTTTAGGTTACAGTTGTTGTGAAAGTAGAGATCACTTCCAATCTTTGAAAAAGTGTCCGGCTATTGCTCAACATGCACTCTAAGTCCGGGGGAATTACTTGGTGTCGATGTGCAGCAGCTGCTCCTGGCCGTTGATGATGAGGGACTTGAGCTGTCCGTCTTCTTCCACTTCCACCCTCTCCTGGCCGTTCTCCACGACCCTCTTGGTGGTGATCTTTTTGCCATTCACGATTTCCGTGGAAGTGGACACGGACTTGAAGTTGCCTGTCCCGCCACAGGACATGGAGAAGGAGGAAAGGCCGTCGGCCAGGGGCCCGAAGGAGGTGAATCCCGTGTCGAAGGAAGAAAAGCCTCCGCCAAAAGCCGGGGACTGGGCGAAGGTGGAGAAGAGAGGCTCAGACGCCCTGCTTCTGTTTCTGATTCCGCGGGGGGTCCTGTGTCCCCCGAAGATGTTCTCCAGCGGGGCGCCGAAGAAGTCGAAGGAGAACGGGTCCTGGCCCCCGAAGAAGTCCCTGAAGACGTCTGCGGGGTCGCGGAAGCTGAAGACGCACTCGAAGGGGTCGTGGCAGGGGCGGCCCGGGGCGGCCCCGCTGTCCTCTCCGGCCTCGCCATAGCGGTCGTAGACGCCGCGCTTGCGGGCGTCCGACAGCACCTCGTAGGCCTGGGCCACCTGCTTGAAGCGCTTCTCCGCCTCCTCCTTGTTCTCCGGGTTCTTGTCGGGGTGCCACTTGAGCGCCAGCTTGTGGTAGGCCTTCTTGATGGCGTCGGTGGAGGCCTGCCGGGGCACGCCCAGCACTTGGTAGTAGTCCACCATGCTGGGGCCGAGGAGGGCGGGCAGGGCGCGGCCCTGGGGCCAGGGCAGGGCAAAGGCAGCTTCTGGGAGCTGGGCTGCGGGCGGCACGCGGGGGCGCGAGGGGGCCGCTGGGTGAGGCGCGGCGTCGCCCTTGTGACGTGGCGGCGCTCCATTGGCTGAGGTCGCGCCTGGGCCTTCGCATCCCAGAATGCAGCGCTCTGGGGGAGGGCCTTTGGCCTTGTTGCTTAGTAAGTAGCCCTAGAGTCTAGACCTGCGGTCCTGCAGGACCCTGCTCCTCTGTGCCTCACCCCTGTGCACCCCACCCAGTTTGATGTCACCATCAGAGGTGTAGTTTCTCACAAGTTCCTTAAAAGTGAAGGAAAGCTAAGGATGAATCTGGGTGCCCTAGAGAATTATTTTTCCTAGGTGTGTTGCTCATGGCTTATTCCTATAATTTTAAGTACTTAGGAGCCTGAAATCTGATGGTTCAGGTTTGAAGCCCACCCGCGAGACCCCATCTTCAGTTAACCAGTAAAAATGACAGTCTGAAGTTGTAGCTCAAACGGTTGAGCTCCAGTCATGAGCCAGAAAAGCCTAGTCCAGTGAGTGTGAAATCTTCAGTTCAAGCCTTGGTTACCCAGCCCAGATACACACCATGCTTTCCTCTTAGCCTGGGACGATAAGGTGACAGGAATTTGTTTTGTCTGACCTTGGGCACCTATTTGCTGTGCAGTGCTCAAACATTTTAGCTTTAGGATGTATATGCTTGTGGTTTGTAGGAATCACACATTTTTAGCTGACATATTCTTTCCCAAGGAGTGACCTTGGGGTAAGTGTCAGGGAAGTTCTTCCGAGTAGGGCATGAAGTTTAACTTCTATTGAGTCCATAAAAGCAGTTCAGAGAGAGGCATTCAGCACCATTGGGCAGGGCTGCTCACCAATGTGCTGTCTGTACATGAAAGTGTGTGAAAGTGGAAGTTTTGTTAAACCATGCTATTCACCTTTGGACATTTATGGACCTGTGGGTTGATTTTGTATTAATCACATCCTGTCAGCTATTGAGATTATATGAGTGAATGTAAAGGGAAATTAGACCAAGCCCTTTCAGAAGAGATTAAATGTCGTTTGAAGAGCAAAGGTCTTATGGATTTAGATCATCCACGGGCCATCAGGAAATGGAGAAATGAAAGGACAATAGAATGAGCTGCCTTAGTAGAGGGTATGGTGGAGGGTGGAAAAAAGGGAAGTTGTGAGATTCTGGGGAGAAACGTCTGGAAAAAAAGCCATCTTCTCTGTGTTCTTGTCACAGACACAGATGCAGTGTGTGATGGAGAGGAGTGGAGAGATTCTTCATCCTCATCCTTTAGATTGACCTAGTAGACATGACCAAGGTGCAGCTGCTGAGGCCTGGGGCTAATGGGAATGGGGGCATGACTTAGAGAAGGCTTTTAAGTGCTTGATATTTCCTAAACCTTATCAGGCTGGGCTCCTCAGAATCTCAGTTCATCAGAAATATCTGTATCTTGCAAATAGGGAGACCAAGGTTCTGGTTAGCCCATTTGTGTCTCCCAGGAGGAGACTGAGGTAATGGTTAGCCCAGGACTACTCAGGTTTTAGCACTGAAAGTGCCCAGTTCCCAGGTACTTTTCAGCTGTGGGGAACCTACCACATCACACCACCTTGTTAGTCTCCCCAATGTTCTTGGACACATATGAAACTATTTAGCAGACTATAGGATTAGTTGGCTCCCTAGAAATTTGCAGTCGGGGAGACTTGCTGCACAAGATGTCCTTTTCTGTAAGTGGATCTGTGACTGTGTGTGAAAGCATGTGGGTGCGTGTTAATAGACAGGTGTACCTGTGGATGCCTGCTTAAGCACACTTTACACATGTCTCTCTGCTTTTCTTTTGTCAGATTAGTCCATTACCTGGATTCTGTTTCTCAAGAAACCCCAAGCTTTCCTCCTCTGTAAAGGAGTAGGATAAAGGAAATGCTACAAGATTACATCTCAGTAATTGCTGTCTTTATTTCATACACATTTTTAACCACTTTGACAGAATGTATTTAACTCAGTGCTAAATTATTTAATCATTAAAGAACATGGGAAAAAGTGAACTGGAAATTTCTCTCTTGGCTGTAGGAATTTGAGGCCTACATCAATGCCTCTGGAGAACATGGGATCGTGGTTTTCTCTTTGGGATCATTAGTCACAGAGATTCCGGAGAAGAAAGCTATGGCGATTGCTGAGGCTCTGGGCCAAATACCTCAGACGGTAAGATGATTCTCTGTGACTCCTTTGTATCTCACTACAAAGGAATTCGAAATCCGGATACCTGGATCTAAATGAATTTGATCTTTTGGAATTAGGATTTAGATATCCTTCAGAAGTAACTCAACTTTTAAACCGTGGTCTGCTATCTTTTTCTATAAGAGAATCAAAAGTGTTAACTTGGTATGGGGTCCATACCAACCCTTCCATGTTTGGAGGGTAATTAGACCAGAAGTGGTGGGACACATCTGTAGTTCTGAATGCCTGCTGGGCAAAATGTGCAAAATTTCAGAAATAAAAAGGATATGGTATGTGTGCCTGAAGTGATACAGTATTTGCTTAGCAAGCATAAAGCCCTGAGTTCAAACCCCAGTACTGAGCCAGAAACCAGAAGCATGCACCTGTAATCCAGGCTGATGCCTGGGATATCCTAGTTCGAAGCCCTCTAAGGCAGAAAAATCTACCAGACTACTTTTCCAATTACTTAGCAGAGCGCTGGGCTGAAGACAGGACTCGAGTGGTAGAGCACCAACCACAAACAAGCAAGCCAAATGAGAGAGTAAGGCCCAGGCCCTGGGTGCGAACCCTGGTACAAGTAGTATATCACTACTACAGAGAATAATTTTAAAAGGCTATTGGTTAGAACGCTGAATGTATTGCATATGCTTTTGCTCGGAGAGTCTTGCATCAACTTGCTTCAAGTGCAGCAAAGCACAAAGCCACTAAGTGCATGGCTTAGTATTCACACAACAAGCATACTCGTAAGCACCAAGCCTCTGAATGAAATGCCAGTTCCAGAAGCTTTCTGAGTCACCCAACCTCCCACCTGATTAGAGCTTGTGTGCAGTCTCTTTACCTCTCTAGCTACTATAGCATATGTTAAAAGTCATTTCCCCCTGCCCCCCCCGCCCCCCCGTTAAACCCTCTTCTTTTTGACCCTGCAAGGTCCTGTGGAGCTATGCTGGAAGCCGACCATCAAATCTTGCCAAGAATACAATAATTGTCAAGTGGTTACCCCAAAATGATCTGCTGGGTATGTTGGGAAGATTTGATGTGTTGGTCAAACCAGGGATGAATTAAGAAAATGGCCTAGGGGCTGGGGATGTGGCCTAGTGGCAAGAGTGCTCGCCTCCTATACATGAAGCCCTGGGTTCGATTCCCCAGCACCACATATATAGAAAACAGCCAGAAGTGGCGCTGTGGCTCAAGTGGTAGAGTGCTAGCCTTGAGCAAAAAGAAGCCAGGGACAGTGCTCAGGCCCTGAGTCCAAGCCCCAGGACTGGCCAAAAAAAAAAAAAAAGAAAATGGCCTAGGCAGGGGTATTAAAAGAGGATTGTTTTCAGCACAGCTGTAATCCTAACTACAGGAGGCTGAGATCTGAGGATTGTGGTTCAAAGCCAGCTCAGGCAGGAAAGTCTATGAGACTCTTCAGTTAGCCATGGCAAAGCAGGGAATGATGGAGTGCTAGCCCTGAGCAAAAAAACCTAAAACTTAGCACCCACTCCCTGAATTCAAGCCCTAGGTCCAGCACAAACAAACAAAATAAAAGGATTGTGTCACTTGAACCTACTGTGGCCGGCATATCCCACATTACTTTGATCTAGAATGTCACATTTTTTTTTTTTTGGTATTTCATCAAGAACATTTGGGGACAATAGTAAGTTCTCAGAAGGTTTTCAGAATCTAGACAATGTCAGACTAGACTAAGACTGTCAGTAACCCTCCCTGCTTGCTTCTCAGGTCATCCAAAGACCCGGGCGTTCGTCACGCACTGTGGCTCCCACGGCATTTACGAAGCCATATGCAATGGCGTCCCCATGGTGATGATGCCCTTGATGGGTGACCAGATGGACAATGCAAAGCGCATGGAGACCCGGGGGGCTGGCGTGACCCTGGATGTCTTTACAGTGACTTCTGATGATTTAGCCAAGGCCCTCAAAACAGTCATCAATGACAAAAGGTAAGAGAGGGTAAAGAAGTCGGGCTAGAGCCGTGGCTCTAATGGTAGACGGCTTGCCTAGCAAATGCAAGTCCCTGTGTTTAAATCCCGGTGTTGTCAAAAATAAAATAAGTGAGGCTGGGGATATAGCCTAGTGGCAAGAGTGCCTGCCTCGGATACACGAGGCCCTAGGTTCGATTCCCCAGCACCACATATACAGAAAACGGCCAGAAGCGGCGCTGTGGCTCAAGTGGCAGAGTGCTAGCCTTGAGCAGGAAGAAGCCAGGGACAGTACTCAGGCCCTGAGTCCAAGGCCCAGGACTGGCCAAAAAAAAAAATAAATAAATAAAAATAAAAATAAATAAATAAATAAAATAAGTGAGAAGAGTACTACCTGTAGTTTGGCCCTAACACTAATGATAAATATTCCAATGTGAAAACAAACATGTAAAAAAATACAGACTTGTAGTAAGATGATTTGGAAATTACTACTGCTTATTTGAAAAAATGACCACGTCAGTCCCTGTGTAATTTACCATAGAATTAACCTAATATTTTATTTTCCCTAGTAGATACAAACCAGTTTATAATAAATAAAATGTTACCAGAATAGAATGATGAAAAGTTTTGTCAAAGAACTTCTGTTTTAGGTGTTTTTGTTTTTGTTTTTGTTTTTTGCCAGTCCTTGGGCTTGAACTCAGGGCCTGAGCACTGTCCCTGGTTTCTTTTTGCTCAAAGATAGCATTCTACCACTTGAGCCACAGCGCCACTTCTGGCTTTTTCTCTATATGTGGTGCTGAGGAATCGAGCCCAGGGCTTCATGTATGTGAGGCAAGCACTCTACCACTAGGCCATATTCCCAGCCCCGCAAAGAACTTCTCTAGCAAAGAGAAAAATTTTGAAAAGAAGCATAGTGTCCCTAACATAGAACAAGCCAGCACCACTTTCCCTGCCCTGGGACCTCTGAGAATTTCCTCTACGAGGCTGTGTGAGAGTCAGATGCCACCACAAACCATAGCACCTTTGTTCAAAAGTAGCCTGGAAATTTCAGAACTCAAACTTATTAGATTGCACCATCTCCACATGAAATTTAGTGTCGTGCTGTCAAGTTTACTGGTAATTTGATTATCATTACCTTCTGGGAGCAGGTGATGACCAGGAGTGGATTTTGCTCAACAATAGTGAGTGTGCATACACAAATATTTGTGTCTGCTAGAACGTATAGGCCTAGGCAGGATCTTCCTGAACAGAGTCCCAGGGGCACAACAGATAGGGGAGAAACTGGACAAGTGGGACTATTTCAAAATAAAAAGTTTCTGCACAGATAAAGACATAGCCACCAAACTAGAAAGACAGCCAACCATATGGGAAAGGATCTTTACCAGCACAGCAACAGACAAAGGCCTAATATCCATCATCTACAGAGAACTCAAGAAACCAACCCCCTCCAAACCCAGTAAACCAATTATTAAATGGGCAAAGGAGCTAAAGAGAGACTGCACAGGAGAAGAAATAAAAATGGCAAGGAAACATATGAGGAAATGTTCAACATCCCTGGCAACAACCCTGAGATACCACCTCACTCCAGTTAGAATGGCCTATACTCTGAACTCAGGCAACAACAAATGCTGGAGGGGGTGCGGGGAAAGAGGAACCCTTCTCCACTGTTGGTGGGAGTGCAAATTAGTACAACCACTTTGGAGAACAGTATGGAGGTTCCTCAAAAAGCTCAACATAGACCACCTACCCTATGACCCAGCCATACCACTCCTAGGCATCTATCCTGAATAACAGGTCCCAGGATACCATAAAGACATTTGTACATCTATGTTTATCGCTGCACAATTCACAATAGCCAAAATATGGAAACAACCCAGATGCCCCACTACAGATGAATGGATCCAAAAAATGTGGCACATGTACACAATGGAAGACTACATAGCGATTAGAAATGATAAAATAATGGCATCAGCAGGGAAATGGTCAGATCTTGAACAAATAATGTTGAGTGAGACAAGCCTAGAACACAGAGAACAAAGATACATGGTCTTTCTAATATGGGGGGGGGGCGGGAGAGAACAGTAGAGATCATGTTTGTAAAAATGACAAACTTCTTTCCAAATGGGATTTCCACATGTTTTGGTCAGCGACTTTACAGTATGTTTCTAAAATGAAACAATTACTAAATAAACATAAAAAGGTCTAGGATAGACCTATCAGAGGATCACACACACACAAAAATAATTTGTGTCTGTGTTTGCCTGTGAGTGTGTACATACGTGTATATAGGAGTTATAGGTGTGTTTTTTGCTGTCTTTTGTCTTTGTGTGTGCCAATACTGTGGCTTGAACTCAGGGATTTGGGCTCTGCTTGGCTTTTTCTGCTCAGGGCTGGCATTCTACCACTTGAGTCATGCCTCCAGTTCCCTTATTCTATCTTTTTGTTGCAATAAAAAATACTGGAGGTTCAGTGATACACAAAGGACAGAAGTTTGCTTCCTCACTTTTCTGGAGCAAGGTGGGATTGTCACATTCCGTGGATTCTCAGAACTTTTTATAAAAGTCAAAGTAGTATGAGTGTTAGTGTGTAAGAGGCAACTCAACACACGCTCACTTTTATCACAACATATTTTCACAGTAACTCATCCAGTCCTGTGAGAAAGGCATTAATCTCCCTCATAAATCCCAAACACTACACTACCACTCAGTACCATTGCACGGGGAATGAAAATGGGGAGGGAGAGGCAGAGTCAAACAATAGCACAGCTAAACCCATCCTTGCTTCCTCTTGAAAGAAGCAGCAGGCAGGGGGAGACACAGGAACAGCCAGTCCCCCAAAGGCTACACAGGGAAACAAACCAAACCTGGCCCTGGGACAATGGGAGATTCTAGCAATTGAGATGCTAAGTGTGTGGTCTTGTGGATGGAAACAAAAGGGCAATAACCTCAGCACACAAAGCCCAACAGACAGGGCAGGGGGGCGGGGTCCCATCTCTTTTTCCCATTTTCTCCTGGCATCCTGGCTTGTCAGGTCTCAGGGAACAGTGCCCGCTTCTTCCAGGCACCCAGGAAACTCATTCTTGACTTTCACATTATCAACATAATTCTGATCCTCTCTTCAACTTCCTTCTTCTTGATACCTAAAAAACGACTTGGCAGATATCCCGTATTGTTTAAGCTCACCTGCTCATTTTGATTCTCATTCTGATTGCAAATTTTCATGTTTCCAAACTAAACTGGGAGTGTGCCTACACAATATGAAGAAAAACACAGGAAAAAATCAGCATTGGTTTATGCAGACAACCAGGCCATAGTAGGTGCTCAATAAATGTTGAATAAATGACTGGAACTTCTAAGAGCATCTATCATAAAAGATTACTCTGGCTGAGCTCTGGCAGCTCTTGTCTGTAATCGTAGATACAGAGGAGGCTGAGATCTGAGGATCACAGTTCAAAGTCAGCACAGAAATATCTGTGTGACTCATTTCCATTTAACCACCACACACAACCCTCACTCCCCCACCACATGTGTGGAACGGTGGCTCAAGTTGTAGTTCCAGCTTTGAGTGGAAATGCTAAGGAATAGCCCCCGGGCCCTGTGTTCACCAGGGAAAAATCACACCACAGCAAAGTCAAATGAAAGAAAGATGTTTAATAGCATCTACGCCCAAATACTAATGTCATTGTACTTATGATTCCAGATCATAGGCAAGTTTAAAGACAGAGAATATCTTAGTCTTTTCTCTTTTTAGTCTTCTCTTCTTTTCTACTTCCTTCTAGTGTGTCGCATCCACAGTTGAAATGTCGATCCATTTTAGATCTAGTTGTGATGCTTCAGCTGTCTGCTCTGTCCCAGATTCCCAGGAATCATTTGGCATAGACGAGGTGCAGAGACTAAATGCCACACTCTATGGCTTGTCACCCCAAGGAGTCAAGGGAGAGGACGACCCAGCCATGGAGTTGCTGACCTCGTTTCCATTCCAGGAGTCAAGTGGCGTTTGCTTTAGCCAGAAGTGGTAGTTTGCAACAAGATTTATAATTTGAGACATACGAATTTTTCCTTTATTTCACTGTAAAGAACATACGTTTGTTTTCCTTTGGTATAAAATACAATGCAGTTTCTTACAAAATTCTTATGAAGCATGTGTACTCCATTTTCCCACAAAACTATTACTAAAAGCAGAGTAGGAAGCAGGAATTAGAAACTTACAAAATTATAATTTTCCCTTTCTCTCTCTACTTCTTTATCTTTCTCCTCATCTTTCTCCTCCCTCATCTCATATTTCCCCTCCTCTTCTTTCTCCTTTTTGTTCTTTTTTTTTTTTAACAAATAAAGAACATGTATGAAGTGTGTGTGTGTGTGTGTGTGTGTGTGTGTGTGTGTGTGTGTGCGTGTGTGCGTGTGTGTTTTCTGGTTATAATAGAAACACATTCCTCCCCTGGCTGAGAAAACCTGGTAGCCATGACTCGTGGGAAGCCCGCGTGGGAGGGCCGTGCATTCCCGGGCGCGCGCTCACCTAACTGCCTTCCTGTCCAGCTACAAGGAGAACATCATGCGCCTCTCCAGCCTGCACAAGGACCGCCCCATTGAGCCCCTGGACCTGGCTGCCTTCTGGGTGGAGTTCGTGATGAGGCACAAGGGGGCGCCACACCTGCGGCCCGCGGCGCATGACCTCACCTGGTACCAGTACCACTCCCTGGATGTGATTGGCTTCCTGCTGGCCGTGGTCCTGGCAGTGGTCTTCACCATCTTTAAATGCTGTGCCTTTGGCTGTCGGAAATGCTTTGGGAAGAAGGAACGGGCCAAGAAATCCCACAAGGCCAAGGCCCATTGAGAAATGGGGGATGAAGGGCATTTTAAATGTATTTTCTAGTAAACACATTAACTAAAAAAAAAAAAAAAAAAAAAAAAAATCTGATGACTGGTCAGAATTCACATTAAATGTGAATTCTGTATCTTCAGTATCTTTAATCTGATCCTACTTGTTATTAAATGACTTGAAGAAGGGTTGCACTTCCATTAATTTTCTTAGTCATGCGTGTGAATTCTTACACAAGACAGAACTTGGAGGTTGTCCTGTGATTCCTGGCCCTTTGGATTGCAATTTTTTTTTTAATTTTTTTTTTTTTAGCCAGTCCTGGGCTTTGGACTCAGGGCCTGAGCACTGTCCCTGGCTTCCTTTTTGCTCAAGGCTAGCACTCTGCCACTTGAGCCACAGTGCCACTTTTGGCCGCTTTCTGTATATGTGGTGCTGGGGGAATCGAACCCAGGGCCTCATGTATACGAGGCAAGCTCTCTTGCCACTAGGCCATATCCCCAGCCCCTGGATTGCAATTTTTACATTGTCCTCATCCTCTGATTTTTGCAGAATTGTCGTGAGTCCCTTCCTTGTGATGTTTGGTTTTTATTCATGTTCATTCTTCATAGGTGTGTTTCTAGAAGGAAACCTTGTGTTTTAGGGTATAGTGATACCATTGAATGGCTTAGAGACCTTGGGAGCAGTGTACCGCTTTTACCTTGGGGATGGGAATGAAAAGGATGATGGTATAAAATTGATGTGTTATATTTGAGAGGGTAATCATTACTGTGTCAAATGGTCTAAATTTGCCTATCATAGTATTGAGCACATATTTTCTGTGATATTTCCTACAGCTAATTTTTTAATAAATATTTTTATTTTGTTGATTATTTCTGCATTGATATTACATTTATTGTGCAATTGCAGTTTCTAATTCTGAAAGTAATGATGCTTATGTCAGAAAATTGGCAAGTAAGGTCCTCATGCATGTACATTGCATATGCACAGGTACACAAACAAAATAAGAATCACATGTAGTTGCATTACCCAGAAATAACCACTGTTGCTATATGGTTTTGGATTGTGAACGTGTTCCAAAGGTCTCTGTGGAAGACTTGGGCTTCCCAGCCATTGGTACCATTGGGCGATGGTGGAACCATGTAAAGTGAGACCTAGCAGGCACACCTGTAATCTTAGCTGCTCAAGAGGCTGAGATTTGGGGATTCTCAGTTCCAGACTAACCTAGGCTGCATAATTTTCTAGATGGTGTATTTCCAGAACCTCAAAGCTGGGGAGCATGGCTGAAATGGTAGGGCACCAGACTAGCAAGCATGAGGCCTGAGTTCAAACCCCAGTCCTGCCCAAGAAAGAAAGAGAAAAAGGAGGTGGGGCTAATGGGAGAATGTTAGGAGTGGTTAATGATTAATGGGGACCCCACAACCCCCCATACCCTCTATCTTTCTACTTCCTAGCCTCCTTGACTAGAGCAGTTTCTACCATGTGCTCTTTCTATGCTATACTGTTTCATTATAGGCCCAGAAGGTTGGTCCAGTGACCAAGGATAAGCCCTCCTGAAACTATGGGCCCAAATACAGTACACCTTTCCTCTTTCTTTTTTCTTTTTTTGCCAGTCCTGGGCCTTGGACTCAGGGCCTGAGCACTATCCCTGAATTTTTTCTGCTCAAGGCTAGCACTCTGCCACTTGAGTCACAGCGCCCCTTCTGGCTGTTTTCTGTATATGTGGTGCTGGGGACTCGAACCCAGGGCTTCATGTGTACGAGGCAAGCACTCTTGCCACTAGGCTGTATTCCCAGCCCCACCTTTCCTCTTTCTAAGCATGTTTATCTCAGTTTTTTTTTTTTTTACAGGAATTGAAAAACAATTAGCACAGGTACTTTTGAAAGTTAAGGTTGTATATTTTGACATACATAGGTACAAATGTTTTGGGTTTTTTTTTTTTTTTTTGTGGCCAGTCCTGGGGCTTGGACTCTGGGCCTGAGCACTGTCCCTGGCTTCTTTTTGCTCAAGGCTAGCACTCTGCCACTTGAGCCACAGTGCCACTTCTGGCCATTTTCTGTATATGTGGTGCTGAGGAATCGAACCCAGGGCCTCATGTATATGAGGCAGGCACTCTTGCCACTAGGCCATATCCCCAGCCTGGTACAAATGTTTTTGATACACCAAAAATATCTGGTGTTTACTAACATTATATATAAATGAGTTTTATGTTAGCAAATCTAAAATCTCATTAATGTGGCTTTCACTGTCCACATTTCTATCAACATTCTGGTCTTCCCTGCCCTGACCAGGATCACCTATAATGATCTTCCTGCCTTCTAGGCGGTCTCTACCCCGCTCTTCCAGACTCATCCAGCCTTTCCCCATTAACCAGTCCAAAAGCTCTTCCACATCTTCAAGTGTACTTACAGTAATGATTTCACTCCCAATACCAATATTCTGTATTAATCAGTTTCTCATTACTGCAATCAAGTAACAAAGTTTGTGAGGGAAGTAACCTATAAGAATAAAGCATATTCCGCTTATGTATTTAAGCCCTTGAAATTCTAGAGATTAAGGTAGTTTGTTTATTTCCTTGTAAGTTCCCATAAAGGCAGAGTGGGGAGCTCAATAGAATGACAGCACCGAAGACAGGCTGCGTTTATGAACATACTGTATTTGAATCAAGCATGGTCCTAATCAGGAAAAAAAAGTATTCTAATTTTGGAAAATCAAGAATTTTTTGTGTGGTACTGGGGTGTTAACTCAGGGCTTTGTGCTTGCTGGGCAGGCAGCCTACCTCTGAGACATGCCTCTAGCAGGAAAACCCATCATTTCTTGGTCTCGTTTGTTCTAATGCCCGTCTAGTGAACACATTCAAGTGCATTGCATTTCGGCCCATTGCTTACACACTTTGTGTACCCTTAAAAGATAGCTCTTGTCTCCATTCCCTGGAGAGCTACATTTTCCACAAGGTGAGGTTTCAGCTCTTAACTGTTTCCTCACTTTTGGTTCTGTGTTGGTCTAAGACTTGCTCAACTGATAAATGGCACCAAGCAACTGGGTATTGCCTCCAGTTCTAGGCCCCAAACAGCCCTCATGCTTCTGCTCACGTGGGTCCTGGTCCTGCTGTGATAGCAGAAAGCCCTGCTGCATAGGTCTCACCCACTCTCCTTGTCCCCTCCACCAGTAGCTAGTCAACAACCAGCCACCCGCCAGCTGACTGTGGACGCATGAGTGACTTCACATGTGCTTGACTGGACATGCCCAAGGGCAGCAGAACCAGCCCACGAACCTACGGGATCTGGATAAAAATGATTGTTTTCAGCCAGTAAGTCTCAAAAAGATTTGTTACAAACCAGTTGCTGACACATTCACCTTTGGCTCTAAGCCCACAGTTTATCAAAGACGAAGAAGTGCTACTCATCACAATTCCATCTCTGCACACAATAGGCATGCAGCCAATGTAAGTGGAATTTGAATTCTAACCATATGACCTGGGTAATCTTTGGAAGAGACAAAAAGGGCCCAGTGGTGAGCAGAAGGAGTGAATGCAGAGAGACAGTGAGAGAAACATGGAAAGCTGGCATCCGTTCTGTGTGGATCAGTGTGTCTCCAATGCGAAGAACCAAGAACAATGTAGGGATTTTAGAGGGAAAGACAAGCTTGGCCGTACGCACAGGAATCTCATTTTCTAGCCACTCAGGTTCCATGAAGTGGAAATGGGCTACTACCAGGGAGAAATGAGCTACCAGGAATGGGAGGTGACCCAGGAGAGGCTGAGAAATTCTGGATGGGCAAACTTTGCCGTGTATATTTTAACCAAGGGGATTCGGGCCAACATGGATCTGGGTCTTGTTCTATTGCTCTGTAATAAATAGAACATTTCCCTAAAGATCAGTATTTCATTGTGTCAACAATTGATCTGGACTGGCTCTTAAAATAATTTTATTATTAAAGTGTTGTGCAGAAGGGATACCATTTCATAAATCGGGTCATGAATGCCTTTCTGTTTGGGCAATGTCACCCTTTCCTTTGCTCTCCCCAAGTTTTGAACCGTCTTAGCTACAAGGAACAATGCAATGCCCTGGCAGGAGGCCCCTCTTCTCCTACCTGTCTTCGGAGTTTGTCTTCTAAGCACCTTGTTGCGGGAAGCCCCATCATGTATGTTACCCAGTCCTTGGACAAGGATTCGTTTATTCCACACCTCCTCATCCTGGGCTCCTGCCTCCTGGGGCTTAGTTATCAGTGGCCCCTCCCTTCCCGGTCACATCCCTCTCTGACAGGCCACCACACATCAGCACACGTGTGCACGCATGCACACACACACACACACACACACACACGGTAGCAGAAGTATTTAATAACATGCTGTTGAGCTTCCATCTCCGGGAGCCATACACTCCTCAACGCCCTGGGCTAGTAGACTTTCAGGGAGGCAGTTGGATCTCAAAGTTCCAAGGCTCTGGGATCTAACGGTGATAATTCTAATGAAACTTGCCCACCCTGCCTGACTCCCAATGGGAAGTACTGTGGAGAAGCCCAACTGTCTCTCTTGGACTATGGATCCTGTCACTTGTTTGTATACCTGTTGATGTGGGATTGGGCAAAGAACAGACCTTTCCTTGTGATACATTTTTGTTCCATCCAGACGAAGACCCATGAAAAGGTCAGTATTTAGGTCCCAGAGTGGCTCTTTAAAGGGACCCTAGAAGGAAAACACACAGGGTGGTAGCAGACCTGAGGGCTGAAAACCTTAGGAGAGGAAGAGAAGATGGTCTGGGAGCTTTTTGTCCTGCCTGACATCAGTGCTAGTGTTTGTCAGCCTGTGAGGAGCTGTGGGTGTTGAGAAAGTCTTTGAAAAGGAATGATGAGAATAGTCACAGACTTTCCCAGTCCAGAAAAAGGAGTGGCCCTTTCCTTATTACTAATGCTTAAAAGAACATCCACTTCATACCGAGCTTCTGTGAGTTGGGAGTCTAGGTGTGGTTTTGCTAGGTCCTCTCCCCTTGGTATTAGCGGTGGTAATCAAGGCTGCATTCCTTTCGGAGTTCAAGCTCCTTTTCCAAGCTCATGAGATTGATTGTTGGCTTATGGCTTTGTGACTGAGACTCCAAGTCCTAACCCTATGGCCCTTCATAGGCGGTTTGTTCATGGCCATTTACAAGGCCATCAAGATGTCTGTCGAATCCATAAGATGGAGTCTTAGCACCAATACTGTGGTCATGGTAGTGATTTCCCATCACTTTCACCATATTCTAAGTAATGGAACCAAGATACATGCTCTGCCCGTGCTCCGTGGGGTTTGAACCATGGTGTGAGCAGTTAGAGTGGGGGGGGGGAGCAATCTTAGGATGTGTTGCCACACCTAGAATTTTACAAACCTCATTTATCTCCAAAGAACCTGAGGAAAAGATGACAGAAGAAACCACAGACCTGGACGAAGATGCATCACAGAAAACAGAAGACCTGGGACCCCTTGACAGCAGTAAGGGCGTCACCCGCTCCCTGCAATGTCTCAGCTGCTCCACCTGCACGGTGGATGGGACGCCAACAGTGCAGCGAGGGCTGGGCAGGAGTCGGGAAGGGGAAGGGGTGCTGACGCACCTCCTGTGGTGGTCGTCTTAACCCCATGCCTGTGCCATCTTTGTTGCAGGAACCTTCCAACAAGTCACGAACCTCCTGGACATCATGGACACGGAGCCCTCAAAGACAGACACGATTGGCTCCGGCAGTGATATGCGGAAGACCATGGCCTCGGTGATCATCACAGAGAAGGCCGCCACGGAGCCCTCTGTGGTGATGGACGCGCTCATCCACTGTCTGCAGGTGCCCAAGGTAGGACCACTTTACCCTAGGTGCCCTTCTCTGTGACCAGCCATCTTTGGCTGCCAGTGTGTGCACGTGTGTGCTGTGTAGCACACCCTTGTGACCACTGCAGGCGGCGCTAAGGGGCAGAGCTGGGCGAGGCTGCGTGGCACCCACTCCTTGAGAGCCAATTGGAACGGAGGCTTTCACATTCTCAAGGTTCGCCATCATCTAGACAGTGAGCTTGGGAGCCACCTGGCTGAGACATAAGCTCTCGATTGGTTGATGTCTTGGTCTACTCAGGCTGCCATGCACAGCACTATAGAGCACGTGGCCTGAACAACAGAAAGACCTCCCCTGATAGGGAGCCCAGGTGGCTATAATGAAGGTGCTAGCAGATCTGGTTTCTGCAGAGGCTCCCTTCCTGGCTTGCCGAGTTGGCCTCTCGTCAATACCCTGTGCTTTTCCTCTGAGCATGTACACAGAGAGCTAGCTGTCTTCTGTAGCTCCTTCCTCCTCCTAGGACGCCCTGATCCCAGAGCCTTGGCCAGACTGCATCAAGCCTTCCTCTGCAGGCCACTAGGGGATCGCTCTTGTCAACTTCTAAGCCTGATAGTTCTTCTTTTGTAACTGTATGTTTCCTCAGTATCTTCTTTCCTTCCCACCCTCCTCTTCTTCCCTCCTTCTCTTAATCCCTTTCCTTCTTCCTTCCTTCCTTCCTTCCTTCCTTCCTTCCCTTCTTCCTTCCTTCCTTCCTCCCTCCCTCCCTCCCTCCCTCCCTCCCTCCTTCCCTCCCTTCCTCCCTCCCTCCCTTCCTTCCTTCTTTCCATCTTTCTGATTACACATAATGATGATGTTGTTGATAATTATAGTAGCAATGCATAATGATCAAATTGGGTAATCACCTTAACTTTTTTTTATCATTTCTTCGTGAAAAGTATATTCAAAATATCCTCGTGGTTATTTTGCGATACACGGTGCCTTATTGTTAACAGTAGTCACCCCAGTGTGTATGAGAGCAACGCAACTCCATCCTCTTCTAGATCTGCAATACTGTTCCCACTGACCAACTTCTCTCCTCCCTTCCTTGCTCTCCCCAGCCTTGGGTAACCACCACTGTGATCTCATTTCCATGAGATCACCATCTTTAGGTTCCACTTAGGAATGAGGTCGTGTGTGTGTGTGTGTGTGTGCGCGCGCGTGCGCATGTTGAACCTCAATTCTCTCACCAGCTCAGGCTGATGCTGCTGTACCTTGTGAGCCATGCCTCCAGTTCAGAGGTCTCCAAACTCGCTACGATTTCTGCATATCTGCCACCCGAGGCAGCGGGTGTGTCTCTAGAGGGCTTTTGGGCAATGGCCTCACATAAAGTTACCCTCATGGAGAGTGGCTTGTCTACTTGGGAGGTAGAGATAGCAAAATTGTGGTTTGAGGCCAGCTCAAGCAAAAATGTTAGCAAGACATCATCTCAAAATAAGTCAGGTATGGTGGCACACGACTGTGCTTCCGCGTATGTGAGCGGCCTAGATAGGAGGATGGAGGCTCAAGGTTCTGAAACACGAAGCACAATAGGGCTAGAGTACCTACCCAGAAAGTGTGGGGTCCTGAGTTCAAATCCAAAAAAATATTTAAAAAACAGCTTTGTCCTGCTGAATTAAGCAAAGACCATTATGAAATATGGCTGCCTGGTCTCGGGCGTGGTCTCAGGTGCACAAGCCGTTTCATCTGCCCCAGGGACTATCAGCCGAGCATCTAGCCGGCATTGCTCAAGTTGGACTCAAAAGCGAGGAAGAGGGACGGAGGGGTGGCTCAGCTGGTAGAGCTCCTGCCTAGCATGCAGCTGGCACTGCACTACCCAGAAAACACACAGTACTTCCCCCCAAAATGCCAAAGGAAAACCTTTCTTACCTCAGATGCTCCATCACCAGAGCAAAGGGCAGGGCAAGACTACCTCCTGAGGCTCTCTAGACAGCTAGTGTTTGTTGTGTAGAGGACTCTGTGTGTGGACCATCCAACCCGTGCTTTACTAAACAGGGACTGAAACAGACACGTTTGCAAGCCATGGTGACAGCCTCTTAGATGAGTGGGAAAGGGAGTGGGAGAAGATGAAGAGACTTGGCAGTTGGAGTATGGTGTCCCCTTCTCCAGATGGTGTACAGAAAAGGAGTGTCAGGAAAAGGGGGTGGACTCCTGGAGCTGGGGGCCAATGGGACACACAACAGGGCTGGACCCATGGTGCTGGGGGCCAATGGGATACAAACGGGGGTGGACTCCTGGTGCTAGGGGAAGGTGTAGTGCAGAAGAGGAGTGGAAGGAAGAGGAGGTGGACTCCCATTGCTGGAGGCAAGAAAGGGATCCATCCCTGACCCAACCAGGAATCTCCCAACGACCGTGTTTGTTTTAGATCTCCATCCAACGCAAGATCAACATCTACAACATCCTCCAGGCCATCATCCAGCAGGAGGGAGAGCTGGAGGAGCACTGTGTGCAAAGGCTGGTCACCATTGCCTCCAAGGAGATGAGGGAGAGCCCCCAGGTACCGGGGTCTGGGCTCCATTGCGCGTGGGTGGTTTGAGGGCCCCGAGTGGTGACCTCATGACATTGGGGCAGGTTGAGCCCAAGGGAACCAGCAGGGTGGAGGGGCGTGGGGTTGGGCTTCATGAGGGCTCAGCCAGTGGTGACGCCTCTCCTGTCCCCTTCAGATGGACAACTATGTGCAGGCAGAGGTGGCCAGCGACACTCTGGTGGCTCTGTCCCGAAACCACTTCAACTTGGTCATGTATGAGCTGCAGCACAACCTCAAACCCCTCAACCTGGCCGATGAATTTGTCATCATCACCTTGGCCAAGCTGGCTAATGGCAGCGGTAGGGCTCTGAGGCCCGGGCCTGGCTTTCAGTCCCTTCAGTACCGTGAAAGGCTCTCTCCTGGCCTCTGTTCTTCAGTCCCTGCTGCTCTCTAACTGCCGCCTCCTTTCCAGTTCTCTTTTTTTCTTTGTTTGATATTTTGTCTCCATGTATCTCTGTCTCTCACTTTTCCCTCCTCTTTCCCATTCTCTGTCTCCTTTCCTTTGCCTGCATTGTTTTCTGTCTTCTCACCTATATTTTCCTTTTCTTTCCTTCCTCTGTCCTTTGCCCCCTGTCCGTTTATTCCACAAACATATACTAATCTCCTTCTTGTGGACCTGTGGTGGGCATTCACCCGCAACACGGGATAAACCCGCGTGGTCTCTGTCCTCAGGACGAGAGACAAGCAAGCCAGGAAGGAGGTGCTTTTGCAATATGACGAGAGAACAGCTGAGCGGCCATGTGTGCGTCAGGCTGTTTAAGGAGCCCTTGCCCCTGCGGGGCTCGGGGCGCGGCCACTGCGTTTTAGCAGAGACCTGAAAGATGACAGGAAGATGTGCCTGTGAAGAACAGGATGAGGAGAAGCTTCCATGTGGAGAGAACACTTTGTGCCAAGGCCGAGGCAGAAATGAGCTTGATTTCTCTGAAGCATGGGGAAGTCACCGTAGCTGGAAGTGGGGACCAAGGGGGGTTAGAGGTATTAGATGAGGGGGACAGAGGGGGCTAGAGGTGTTAGGTGAGGGGGAGATTGAGGTAGATCAGTGTTCCTGACAACGTCTGAGATTTACTTGAGGGTACTCCAGAGGTAGTGAAAGATGCTGAGCTGCTGGTGTGTGATGACATTTAGACTCCAAATGGAAAACCTTTCTAGACGTTGGATTGGTGGAAGGATGGGGAAGGGTGGGGAGGTGAGGGACTGCACCCTAGCAGACCATCACGCGATGAGAACACCTAAGTCAAAAGTGCTTCGAATGCACCACTCTCCACGCAACACTGCAGTAGAACCTCAGCCCTCCCCGGAGGGCCGGGGACCAGCCCGGGAGGCCCCGTGACGGGGAGGAGGGTACCTGTAACGCTAGACAGGAGGTGTTCAATTCAAAAGCGGAAGTATGGTTTCTCCTGGAGGCGCATTGCTCTTGTAGCATGGCAAAGCGTAATCCCGAAGAAGCCAAAGCACCAGGTGTGTCCCTGCCCCAGGGAAGAGAGGAGACAGGATGAGTCTGGAAGGGGGTGGCTTCCTTGTGTACTGAGAGGGGGAGGGACAGGACCCCAGAGTCAGGGTTCTAGCCAGGGGGTGGGGAATGGACATCCCATCACCATTATCGTGTGTGTGTATGTGTGTGATATATATATACCTGTGTGGTTGTACACACGTTGTGAGGTCTCAGGACGGTGGAGGTGGCACTCAGGAGGAGTGGAAGGGACAGGCCCAGGGAGTGGCCTCCTGTGGGTTGCGGTCTGTCGCAGGTTCCCTTTTCTTCCTAACCTGTGACTCCTCTTGTGTGCTCTCTCCAGCTGCTGGCCTCTTGTCTTCTCTGTCTCCTCCTCAGCTACTGTCCACTCAAGACCAAGTGTCAGTAGGTGTCCCTAGGGAGGCAAACACCAGTCCCTGGAGGCGGATGCTCTATGAGCTTCCTGTCTGGAGCCTTGTTCTCTCTCCCCTTCTGCCTGCCCTTTCCCCGGGGCTCTCTGTGTCCTCTTTCCTTTGGCCTCTCTGGCCCCTTCTTACACTGTCCTGTCCTTCCCCCCCCCCCCACCCCCGTACCATTTCTCTGGTTGTCTCGTCTTCCTCTAGTTGACTCCTTTTACATGTGCCCTTGCCATGGTTTCCTGTGTCTCAGCCAGGACAAAGCCGCCTCTGGCTCGGGCTGACGGGGGACGGAGGCAGCAGGGCGGTGCTCTCTGCTTTCTCCCGTCTGACTCCTGGTGCCCCCCGCCCCCCACAGTGTTTGAGTTCATGCCATACATGGGCATCACCCTGGCGACCCTCTTCACGATGCTAAGACTGGCCAAGGAAGCCAAGATGCAACAGGTGATCTGCAGTGGTGCGTGTCCCACGTGGGCCTGTCGGTCTGGACTTGTCAGGGTGCCGGAGGGGGAGACGGGCGAAAGGAGCAGGTAGAAGGGTTGTTGAGCAAGAGGCGTGTGGCTCACTTGTCCCTGAACTTGTGCTCCATCCCGCTTCTGTTTGGCCTGTGCCTGGCACACTTCCGGGCAGGTGGCTGAGCCATGTGGGCGCCTTTTAGGAGGTTGGGGCTGTCACTGACTCTGGGTAGCTCAAGCTACGTAAGTATTTCAGGATTCCCGAGAAGGGTGATGGATGTATGAGGACGAGGGCGGCGGTCAGGGAAAACATCTTGGGAGGCTTGATTTGATGCTATTTAAATCAGCTCACTTGGCCGGGAGATTTGATCGCTGAGCTTTGTTGCGGGGCTAAGGAATTCTGATGTTCACAAATAGGGGCCGGTGTGCTCGCCGCTAACCAAACCAGAAACCCCAGGGTGTGGTCAAGGAATCCCAAGACAAGCCCCACCCCTGCCGCCCAGTCCTAGAGGGGAGGGGCTTAGTCGCCGGCCGCAGGGCTGAATCACGGCAGAGAAGGGCAGAGAGGAGAGAGAGGCCTCGGCCAGCACAGAGGTGGGTGGGGAGGGCTTGGCTCTGCCTGTGGCATCCCTGGCCCCGTATTCCTTCCGCTCCCACTGGCAGCCACGGAGACCTTCTGTGAGACGACGCAGTTTTATCTGCGCCACCTGGAGGACAGCCTGTACCCCGCCATGACCGAGGAGCAGTTTGCCATCAAGCTCTTCCCCTTGTATCGCTACTTTGTGACCGCGTGGCTGAAGCACTCTTCGCTCGAGGTGAGCCTGCCTTCCTCCACCGCACTCTGCGGACTGGGAGGCGGGGACCTGGGAAAGTCCCGGACTTGTGGATGCCTAGCAGGGGGGACGTGGGAGGCCTTGATAAAGGCCACAGGGAGGCGTTAGGGGCACGCAGTGAACATCGGAGCGTTGCTCCGGAGCTGGACGCCGTCCAGTATCCTCCCGACTAGAGCCGTTCCACACCTACCCCATGACAGAGGACCAGTTTCCAAATTAAAAACAAAAAAGCCAGGGTGCAAAGAGGTACCCCACTGGTCCGATGGCACCTGCTTGTAGGTAGGACTCCCACCTGGTAGTTTGGTCGCTCCCCGCCACTGTGGGGCTCGGGGCAGGGCCTGGGGGTGTGGCTGAGACCGCTGGTTCCGCTGGGCTCTGGGACCCCACTTCCCCCCCTGGCAGGTGAAGCTGGGGGTCATCAAGTCCCTGAGGCCCATGCTGAACCTCCTCCTGCCCAACGACGACCTGCGGGAACAGGTCTATGACTACGTCCCCCTGCTGCTGGCCGAGTACCAGGGGGGCTTGGAGGCCCTCTTCGTCACCCAGGTAAAGACCGGGTGCCGCCGGCCCCCGTGCAGGCAGCTCGGGAAACCTGGGGCCGTCATCTGGGATGAGAGAGAGGGGCCGTGATGACGACGTCGCGTCAGCAGACTCGGCGTCTGTACCCTGGGAGGGGCCGAGAGCCCCGGCCCTTGCTGGGCAGGTGGGCGGTGAACTCCGTCATTCCCAGAGGGCCAGACCTGGGGGTCCTGAAGGTCCCTGACCTTGTGTTGGTTTCTTATGACATCCACGACTAACACCTGTCCGAGTCTAAAGATCCTTACCTGATCGCCATAAGGGCACATTGCCGAGTTCCCAGCTTGGCATGGATTTGGGGGTACCATTCAACACGTCCTCCCCCCCCCCCACAACCTTCAACCCACGCAAGGTGGAAACGTTGCAGGGTTCCAAGTGGGGTCGTGACCTGGGCTAGCGGACACTGGGAGGGGTCACGGGTCGACAGGCAGGGCACAGCGCTGCACTGCCAGTGCAAGGGACGGAATGGAGCGTCACACACTTAGGGGCCCACCGTAGACCGCTCTGACTACGGAATGGGGCTCACCCCAAAGGACCAGGAGCAGAGGCACAAGGGGCCTCGAAGGCGTGCTAAGTGGCCCTGCTTCCCATCGGCCCCCCCAGGGGGCACTGGCACCACCCACTCAATGACCTGCCCAGCAGTAAGGGTCTAGAGTCGGACCCCGGGTAGGTGAAGGCTGCATGCACCCCTCTGTCCGTCGTTGTAGGTATTGAGGCAGATTCTAGAAATGTCCGTCACCACCCATACTCCCATCCCTCAAATTCACTTGCACCCTATGTTCAGCGAGTTACACGTGCAGGTAAGGCCAGCGACCCTGGCTGGCGTGGGCACCCGCAGGGTGGGTCAGCAGGAAGCAGCCGTGGGAGGGGACTGGGCCCCTGGCTCTCAGTCATCCCTCTTGCAACCTGCTGAGCTGCTGGCATCGTCAGGCCGGGCTGCCCTCGGGTCCCCAGTTCTTCGTGATCTGCCTCCCCTCCCCCCTTGCCCCCTCCGCAGGTGTGCAACAAGGCCCCAGCCCATCATCAGTTCAGCAGCCAGAACCTGATGGAGATTGTGCACTGCTTCATAGCCCTCGGTGAGGTCCCCTCCCCCCCCGCCCCCCGCACAGGGCTGCTCAGCCCACCCTCGGCTCTGCACAGGGTCCCGGGCACTCCCAGCCCTAGGTTTGGGGGCTGCTGCCCTCGGCTGGCTTGGGGCCCAGTGGACATGACCAAAGTGCTCCTTCTGCCTGCAGCTCGCTCCTACCCCAAGCAGCTGATGAAGTTCTTCTTCGATCAGATGGAGGCGAGCAAGGAGGCCGTCCGCGTGGGGACGCTGAATCTGATCAGAGCAGTGGTGAGCGCGGACGGTGAGCATAGGAGGGATGGGCGGGGTGGGTGGGGGGGGGCGAGGGGAGGTGGGCCTCGCTTGTTTGCGGGCCACTGCCGGTTCCTCTCCTGTAGACAGGGACGGAGGCCAAAGGTGCCAAGTCTCTCGGCTGTAAAGCATTTTCTAACCTTGAGCCCAACCAGCACCGCGGGGAGGCGCAGTTGGCTCTCGGTCTCACCCGCCGTGGAGGCAGTGGGAGCAGGGAGGGGCTCTGTAATTCCCCTGCCCGCCCACAGCTGTGATGAGGTGGAGAACCAGCGTGGGGCTCTAACGCTTCCGTGGGGACCCTGCCCTCGGGGTGGCCCACTGGAGTCCTATGAGGTGCATGCCAAGCAGTGGCCAAGACAGTCGGCTGTAAAGATGCCCTCTGGGCTCAAGAGTGGACTGCTACTGTGGCCCCCACAGAGGGTTGTGCCGGGGGGAGAGGCTGGCCAGCAAAGGTCCTAAGAAACTCCCCCTGAGCCTGTAGGTTGGGGAAGGGTCCCAAGGTGAGGTGACAAGGACTTGCCACCCTCAGCCGCAGCCCTCCAGGTCGGCCTTCCTCTTTCAGAGCCCGAAATGAACACGATGGCCATCAGCCTGGCCATCCGGGTGGTGAAGAACACCCTCTCTGACGGCCGCTCCAAGGTGACGGGCTTGGGGACCCCACCAGGGGAGCGGCTCTGCGGGGCAGGGGAGGGGGAGGGGAGCGGGGCCCGGGAGGGCTGGGGGTCTTCCTGGGACTTTGTTCTTGCTAAGGATCCGGAGTCTTCAGGTTGTGCTCTGCCTTGCCGGGAGGGGAGAGGCCAGCTTCAGTGATGGCTGCTGACTGTGTGGGGCTGGTGTAAGGTCTTCAATGGAAGTGAGAAAAGTCACTGAAGGACACACACACACACACACACACACACACACACACACACACACACACACACACAGGAAAGGCACTACAGGCAGCTTGGAGTAGAGCTCAGGCTCTGGCTGAAGGCCCTTCTAGAAGCAGGGTACAGGTGGGCCCACCCGGGCACATAACGGGGTATTTCCTAGGAAAGACCACGGCGAACAGAGTGGCCTAGAAACCTTGTGATCCCCAAAGCCCCTTCCAGCTCAGAGCACCCCGCGTTACCCGCATCTCATGCCTAAGGATTGGGTATTTGGTGCTGAGTCCCTAGGGAGGAGCCCACCCGGTCAGCAAGTCCCCGTCTCCGGCCCCTCAGGTGAGGATGGCCATTCTGCGCATCATTGGCCAGCTGGCTCTGTCTGGGCACCAGGAGACGATCAAAGGCTGGGGGCTGAAATACGTGTCTGTGCAGCTGACCTTATCCACCTACAAACTGGTGAGTGGCCCCTGCACGCAGGAGGAGCTGCACTCTGGAAGTTTCCAGAGCATTGAGCAAACAATACTACTCAGTGCACTTGCGTTTGGGCCTGTGTAGACATTCGTGGCGTAAGCGCACAGGCACGCGGAGAACCTGCGCTAAGGATGCGCTCCTGCCTTCCAGGCAGGAGGCCCAGGCTGAGCCCCTGAGCATCCTGGGTCCCGGAATCCGGCAGGAGGCCTCGCGGGGAGCGAGGGGAACAACCTTGCCAGTCCAGTGGGGCGTTTTGGTTCTGCCTTCCAGACAAATCACCGGAAGTGCTCTTATAAGAGGGAACTGGAGGAGAAGATGGTCCATAAGGTTACCATGGAAACTGTGAAGATCATAACCTCTTCTGTCCGTGGCATGACCAATGTGAGTGAGTCCACTTCCTGGCCAGTGGTCAGCCCCCCCCCCCCGCCCACACCTCCTCTGCACACTGAAGGCCAGCAGGGGAGCCGAGTAAACCCAGTTCTTTCACTTCCCCCACCCCGCTTCCTATTCCCTGCCTGGTAGACTTCCTCTTCCACTTCCCTGAGCGCTTCCCTTCCAAAGCCAGTTCTAGAAGCGGTCCTTAGTAGGAACCGACTCTTTCTCCAGATGCCATGACAGTGCTCAGCACACAGTAGGGCCTCAATACATATTATTTGACTTATGTGTAAGGTAATACCCAGCAAAGTTCCTACTACATGAAAGGTACACAGGTATGCACTAAGAGAACTCATTGTGGTCACCAGGAGTTCATAGGTTATAGGAGAAACAAACGTAGACTTTTCATGGCAGTGAATTGTGACGTAACTATAAGATAGGAAGAAATGCTTCCTGTCTAGCGACAGCTTACTTTTATTGAAGAATGAATGAGATTGATTGTAGAGCCACAGACCTATGTGTAGCAGGTATGAGTGTATGCACATGCATAACCTCATTGAATTATAAAGTAGGTTCTCTGATTACCCTGATTTTACAGAGGAAGAAAATAAGAGTTGGTAAACAGTAATGCCAGGATTAAATGTGCTTTGTAATTTACCGTGTGCCTCTCCAGAGGAACCCAGGGACAAGAAGACTAGTCCTAGTGGCTGCAACAGATTAAATTATTTCACTTATTATTATTTATTTATTTATTTTGGGGGGGGGCAGTCTTGGGGCTTGGACTCAGGGCCTGAGCACTGTCCCTGGCTTCTTTTTGCTCAAGGCTAGCACTCTGCCACTTGAGCCACAGCGCCGCTTCTGGCCGTTTTCTATATACGTGGTGCTGGGGAATTGAACCCAGGGCCTCATGTACATGAGGCAAGCACTCTTGCCACTAGGCCATATCCCCAGCCCCTCACTTATTATTGGTAGTGCAGGAGCCTCGTACTAAATTCCTAAAAGTAGGAGTGAAGAAGACCTCAGTTACCTAGGGGTGTTTATCACTTAAACAATAGGGACCTAAGAATCTGTATCTATCAGGGCTCTCCCAGAGAAATGGGACCAACAGAAGGCAAGACATGTCTTTTCTGTTTTGTTTTTGTTTTTGGCCATTCGTGGGCCTTGAACTCAGGGCCTGAGCACTGTCCCTCACTTCTTTTTGCTCAAGGCTAGCACTCTACCACTTGAGCCACAGCGCCACTTCTGGCCATTTCCTATATATGTGGTGCTGAGGAATCGAACCCAGGGCTTCATGTATACGAGGCGAGCACTTTACTGCTAAGCCATATTCCCAGCCCCAAGACATGACTTGTGTATGTCATGGACTTGACTCAGGCCACGTTGGGCTGGCCAATGTGAAGCACACAGGTCGGGACGGCAGGCTGGAGCTGCAGGCCAGAAGGGAAGCTGCAGTCTTGTGGCGGAATCCCTTCCCCCTTCTTCCGTTCCTAAGGCCTTTCAGCTGTCTGGATGGGACCACTCGCTCACGATGCTCTCCTTTCTTGAGCATGGGCTTTCATTCACAGGAGCGCTAACTGATGTCTGGTTGGATGACTGGTTTAAATGCATCTATCACAGCTGTCAGGTCTATCTAGGTCACTTGCCCGGCATGCAACTCCAAAGGACTTGGCGGGGGAGGGACTGGATGCAGAGGACGGGCTGGACACGGGGCTGCGCTGAGGCTAGGAGGGGCATGGGTTGGGCAGAGCGCAAGGCGGGATGGCTGGGCGGCTGCCGTAGATGCCGGGGTTGACAGGAGAGTCCGTGGAAAGCTGGTATAGGGTGACTGCGGGGTGCTGGGTCGTGCTGCATGACAGGCAGAGCCGGGTTGATCTCCCCGGAGGCGGTGGGACATGCTCAGCTGATCTTGGGCGTCCGTTTCCCGCCCCTGCCTCAGGAGTTCTGGGTGAGGCTCCTGTGCTACATCATGGAGACGGATTACACCGAGGCTTTGACGCCCATCTGCATCAGCCTCACCAACCTGGCGAAGCACCAGCTCCAGGAGGAGAAGGAGGTGGACACCAATGGGACCGGCAAGAACAAGCTTGGTGGGCAGCGGCCTTGTGTTGGCTGGCGGGATTGGGCAGGTGGGGTGGCTCCTTGTTATTCCTCTCCATTCCTTTCCCGAACTTCCCAACTAGAGGGACCATAGGTGTCCCAACCAATTCCTGTGAAAACCAGCCCTACAGTGTGGGCACCGGCTCTCAAGTGTATGTCACCTCTAGCATATCCCTGCAGTATCCAGGCTCCTCCCCTTTCTTCTGTCCCTCCTTCCTACTTCTAGTTCCAAGATAGGCTGCTCTCATGGACCTGTGGATTCCCAGGCAGGGCTTGGCTGGTGGTGGAGGTGATCTAGGGATGTAGGCTGTCAGTCTCCAGGGATGGAAATGAGCAGAGCCTGCAGTCTCTGATCTGAGAGGCCCAGCGGCCTAAGGTCTTCCTTGTGGCCCTCACACCCTTGACTCCAGCCCTGATTCCCACACTCGCAATTTCTCAGGCTTTGCCCTCCCCTAGCCCATCAAGGCAAGCTCTGTGAGTTTTCCTCTCAAACGGCTTCCAGCGCCTTGCAGAGAAGGGCAGACGGGAGGCTGGGCCAGAGGCCAGAGTTCCCAATAGCAGAATCATCATGATAAGTCCTGCCATCTGCTACAAAGCGGGCATGACCCGAGAACGCATCCTGTAAACCCAGCCCGTTAGCATGACCTCCCTCCTGCTGGGGGGGGGGGGAGGCAGTGCAGTCCTCCTGGGGGAACACGATGTCCCAGTTACCACGGCGCCCTCGGGGAACACGGGGCTTGTCCTGGTGTGGGCGGGCGGCCTTGGCTGAAGCTGCGTCTCCTCCTTCAGTGGAGCTGCCTGCGCCTCAGAAGCTGCTGGCCCGTCTGCTGGTGAGTGGCCGACTCGTACTTTCCCTGTCCTGGTGAGGCCGGGCCCCGTGGCCTTTCTCTGTTGAGTTTCTTGTTCCCAGGGCTCCAATGGGGGGGGGGGGGCAGGAGCCAGGTGCATTGGAGGAGCTGCACGCTGTCAGGACAGTGTCCCCGGTACCCGCTGTCTATCTTGGAGAGAGCCTCTTCATCCCTGGGCTCTGAGAACCACCCCGTTCAAACGCCCCCTTTACCGCGAGGACTGTGAGCTCCCAGCCAGGGAACGAGGGCCCCAAGCTGGTGCCCTGTGCCCTGCAGGTACTGATGTCCTCGCCCTACAAAGGAGAGGGCCGGGGCCTCGCCATGCTCAACCTCCTGAGGACCCTGCGCCACAGCATCGCACCTGCCATGGCAGACGTGTGGGAGGTGGACATCCTGCTGCTGGTCCGGTACCTGGAAGGTGAGGTGCTGCCCGCGTGCTGAGCCTTCGGGGCCACTCACCGTGTGCCTGGAGCAGCGGAAGCCCTGGCCCTCGGGGGACCCGTCCCAACTACTTGGGTCCAGAGAATTTGAGGAGCAGCTTGGGAAGGCGGGGTGTTGGGGGGGTGGGGGAGATGGCTGGTGTGTACGACGGGCTCATCCATGGAGGGCCCCGACGCCGGGCTGAGGCAGAGTGGGCAGCAGAGGGGAGCATGCCGTGAGCCCCTGCGCGTGCTCCTGCAGAACACACCGAGTTCACCTGGAATCAGAAGGCGTGGGAGGACCAGCTAATCCAGGTAAAGAGCGACCAGTTGTCTGAGAACAGGATGGCGGGGGGGGGGGGGGCGGGCAAAGGGAACACACGGGAGAGGCTTTCCATAGAGCTGGCGTGTTTAGGGTCCCCTGGAATACATGTTTTCTTTCTATCTGAAAAAAAAACTTGACAAGTATGAACTATGGCTCTATCAGCAAGGAAAAATGGAGAGAACCAACTACTAGGGAAAATAGCAAGGGTTGTACCTTGTCCACCATGCCCCAGATCTCAGTTATTCCCCATACACCCAGAGCCAGGGTGTCAGTGCTAGATTGGGGGGGGGGGGCTGTACAAAGTGAATGATCTAGAGAGCCTTACACGGCATTCCCTGACCCCCAGTGTCTTCTACCTCCTTAGTTTCTGAGAAACTCCCTGAAGAAGACCCGAGGGACCAGCTGGAGCCTTCGCCTGAGCAAAGAGCTGAACAACCAGATCGAGAACTTCAGCAGCCCCTCTCTGGAAAAGGTTCATCCCACAGGACCAGGGGGTGCCCCTGGGGAGGGGAACCTCGGGGGTGGGGCGGGGACATGATGTGTGTGTGTCAACTGGACCCGTGGCCATCGTACAGGGTCCTGTGGAGAGAAGGCAATGGCCATGCCCACTGAGGTTTAGTTTACCCTTCAGTTCCTGGTTCATGATTACGTATGTGTATTTCTTTGTAAAAAAGTTACTCTTTTAAAAAATGTTGACTTATTTAAAGAAAATGTTTAGAAACTTAAAAAACATTGAAGGCAATGAGAGAAATCTAAGTAAGAGGGAAACTTCCCATGTTCATGGATTGGAGGACAATCCAATATCTATATATTCGATACTGCTACCATCACAGTCTCAACCGGCCCCACTGGCAAACTGGTCCCAAATCCATATAAGAATGTCAAAGGCCTAGAGTAGCTAATGGAATGATAAGAAGGAACCAAGCTGGAGGAATCACACGTCCCATTTCAAGACTTCTTCCGGGCTGGGGATATAGCCTAGTGGCAAGAGTGCCTGCCTCGGATACATGAGGCCCTAGGTTCGATTCCCCAGCACCACATATACAGAAAATGGCCAGAGGGGCTGGGGATATAGCCTAGTGGCAAGAGTGCCTGCCTCGGATACACGAGGCCCTAGGTTCGATTCCCCAGCACCACATATACAGAAAACGGCCAGAAGGGGCGCTGTGGCTCAAGTGGCAGAGTGCTAGCCTTGAGCGGGAAGAAGCCAGGGACAGTGCTCAGGCCTTGAGCCCAAGGCCCAGGACTGGCCAAAAAAAACAAAACAAAAACAAAAAAAAAGAAAACGGCCAGAAGCGGCGCTGTGGCTCAAGTGGCAGAGTGCTAGCCTTGAGCGGGAAGAAGCCAGGGACAGTGCTCAGGCCCTGAGTCCAAGGCCCAGGACTGGCCAAAAAAAAAAAAAAAAAAAAGACTTCTTCCACCACCTCAGTCGGCAAGGGAGTCTGATACCAACCTGAGGGTATACATCTAGATTGATGGAATACAGTTAAAGCCCAGAAATAAGATAACATCTAGAGTAAATTGATTTTCAGTAAGGATGCCCAGACAATTCAAAATGGAAAGGAAAATCTTTTCAACAGCAAAGGTAGAGCAACTGGAGACACACAAGTGAAAGGATGAATTTAGAGCCCAATTTCACACTATTCACACATTCATCAAAGTGGATAACGGAACTGAATATAAAAGCTAAAAGTGTAAACATCTTAGTAGAAAATAGAGTCATGAGTCTTCATGACTGAGTTAGATAAAGCCTTTTTAGGAATAGTGTTAAAAACACATAATGAGAAAAATAGATTAAACTGAATTCTCATAAAAATTATCTTGTGCTGAAAATAATAGCAACTGCATAGTGAAAAGACAGTCCATAGAATGAAAGAAATATTTGAAAACTATATATTTGAAATATATACATAGCAGCTCCTTAATAAAAACAAATCCGTTTAAAATAGACAAAGAATCTAAACAGGCTCCTTCAAAGATGACGCACAAATAGCTATGAAGTATATGAAAAAAATGTTTGTGTCATTATTATTAGGGGAATGTAAATCGCTAACAAAATAATGAAACACTGCATTATATCTGTTAGATATATTTAATAAGAAGATAATAACTAGTGTTATTAATGATACAGAGAAACTGGAGCCTTTACATACTGCTGGTGGGGATGTAGAAGTGTAAATTAGCTTTGACAAGTAGTTTGATATTTCCTAAATATGTAAGTACATAGCACTACATTATTTAGCAATCTTGCTTCTCATTATACATGGCCATGAAAATGGAAAAAGAAAACTATGTACACGTGAAAACTTGCAGGTTGACATTGATAGTGCCACTATTCACTATTTACCAAAAGTAAAAACAACTCAAATGTCTTCTTAGTGGGCAAATAGGGAAGTGGAGGCAGTTTCTTCAAGCAGTGGAATGGTATTCAGCTATAAAATGAAATGAAATATCAATACAAGCAGTCCCTTACACGAACCATGGAAACATCACATGCTAAATAAAAGAAGTCAGACATAATAGACTAGAAGTACCATGTGTTGTACGATTCTCTTTGTATGAAAACTGTCAGAGACAGATCAATCCATGAAGACACAAAGTAAACTGTGGTTCAAGGGAACGTGGCATACTTGCAAATGGGCATGGGGTTTCTTTAAGAGGATGATAAAGTGTTCTCCACTTAGACTGTGATGATGCTTGCACAGCTGTAAGCACACTAATTGGAATTTTGTGCTTCAAACAGATGAGTTCTTTGGCATATGAACCATATCTCAATAATGATTTTTACAAACTTCAATAAAAAGCTTTTAAAGTTTTCTATGGGTGTCAACAAAAATTAGACCTATTGAATACTTGATAGTTGAGCATGTAAAATGCCAGATAGCGAGGGGTATCCTATAGTTGTCTTCACGGTTAGGTCCTACAACTTGTAGGTAGACGCTTTTATCAGGTGTTAATTTGTGGTATATTTGAAGGGAAGTTGTACATGGCATCTAATGAGCAAGCCAACCACATTAAAATAATTCAACCAGTTTAAGACCAATACAGGAAACATTTTTTAATGTGGCTCAAATAACTTGAAAAGTCTTGATTAGAGGCTGCAACAGAGGACCCCCATCTAGACCGTCATCTCTTTGTGTGGTGGCTGACAGTAGTGACCAGACTTGTTATCCTAACAGACAGACTAGCCCTTTCCAAAGATTAAGATACAAAGATCATTATATTCCCTGTGTACAAAAGAAGTAATAAAGTGGAGAGAGTTCCCATTCAGAGTAGCAACACGATGGAAGCTATATAAGCAGGTGAAATATGGAACATAGGAGAACATGGCCACCCTACGAACAACGCATTGTAAGGATGCAGAAAGTGGGTCTGAGGGCCGAAGGGGTAGCTCAGTGCTAGAGTGTGGGCCAGTCGTGTGTGAGGCCTGGGCTTCCACCCTAGGACCACAGGGAAAGCGGGGAGGATAAACACTCAGCCTCCTGTTCCTCCATGGAAAGTCGCAGTGGGTACATGAACCCATGGGCCTCAGTTCATCTATGACACAGGCGAAATTCCTTCAGGGTGTGTTTGTGGGATTGTGACAAATTACGTCAAGGAGTGTTTGTAGAATTGTTACAGTTTTATGAGACTTGACAAAGAGTATTTCCAAGTTCACGTGAGTGAGAAATGAGAGACTATAGTAAGAACGTATGGAAAAAGAAGTGCACGGATGAAGGATTTGTTGTCCTAGAGCACAGCAGTGTATGGAATGAAACTGTGGAACAACTAGGGATGGAGGAAGGAAGAAAGGGTAGAAGAAAAGAGAAGGGAGATAGAAGGAGAAGAGGAGAGGGGAGAAGAAAGGAGAGGAAAGAAAAGAAGAAGAGAAAAGAGAAGAAAAACTAACTGCTTGATTTTAAATCTCAGTTCTACTTTCTGCTTGTTTGCTCATCTCTAAATACAACAAAGTTATTGTGAGGATTTAATGAAATAACACATGATTATTATACTTCCAAATGCACAAACACAATTCTTACAAAAACAAACGGATCAGAAAAAAATACAGCAAAAATTTCAAAGAACTAAAATAGTTTATGAGAAAGAGGATCAACATGACTAATAAAGAAACAAAAAAAATTAGAAATGTTCTTTCCTCTCAATGATAATACACTATGTCAGGACAGAGGTGGAAAAATTGGTTTCTAAGTGTACTTTGGCTGCACCTATGTAGTGGACAATTTGCTAAAATCCTCAGGATAGCCTGAATATTCTAGAGAATATAGAAAATGTATACGTTGAGAGCAGAAGCGAAAAAACAAAAACAAAACCAGAAAAAAAAAAAAAAACACCCACAAAACCCGCCCCCAAACCTACCCAACATAAAACCGACCAACCAGGAGGGACGGTCACAGCCCCCACAGCGCCTCCTGGAGGCCGTGATAGGAAAGCCTGAGCTCTTCTCTACTTCTCCAGGGCTTTCTGTACCGGGCCTTGGGCTTCTCGTTGGCCATGGGCCTGGAGGCCAACAGGGTGGAGGTGCAGCTGCTGGAGCTGCTGTACAAGACAGACTATGGCAATGACTTTGACCGGGAGGTGAGAGAATGCTTGCAGTCCCCTCCTGTCCACCAGACGGCCCCGCACCCTGCGGGAACGCGTACCCGCGTACACCCGTGCACTCGATGTATGCACCTGGGGGTGCATGTGTGTGGGTGCGGGGGGGGGCGCGGGGGACCCTCTCCTGACTCTGCCCTCATCCGGCTGGCTGGGTCTTCCCGCAGGGCGTGATCCTGTGCTTCGGCCTGTGTGCTCGGGGCCAGGTGAACACGGTGCTCAGCGTGCTCTGTGAGTTTGAGGAGAAGATCCAGGAGTCGGAGCAGTCGTGGCAGATCAGCGCCTGGCGGGTAAGCTCCCCTGCGGTCCACCGCTGGGTCGCAGGACCCCTGGGGGGACAGCACTTGGTTCACAGAGGCAAAGTGCTTGCTAGGTCTCAGCGAGCGGTTCCCGCTCTCTGTCTCCTGCCGCCCGAGTGACTGAGATTAGAATCCTCAGAGCTTTGGCGGTTGGTTAGCTGCAAAACCATCCTAAGACTCAGACACACTGCCAGAATCGCAGCATCTGGAAGCGCAGCCTAAGATCCCCGAGTGCACGTTCCAGTCCCGTGGGAGCTGAACACCCCGCCTGGGTGCTGCCCAGGCCTCCCTCCTTGCTGGTGGATGTCTGGAGGGCCACATCCCCACCGTTTATAGGGGACAAGGAAGCTTGTCCAGACATAGAGCCTGGGCAGTTGAGAACTGAGCCTTGGGCTACCTTCTCCGGGCGCTACCCCTCCTTGTCCCAGGGCACGGTCCAATAGGCTGGCCGAATCCTCAGTGGGAAGCCCGAAGGAGTCACCAACGCCTCTGTCTTTGGCCTTGACCTCCGACCCTTGCCCTGGCCCGGCATCTGGGTAGTTGAATGGAGAGGATGGAGACGTTGCCAAGATTTGCTTCCCAGTAAAACAGGAGACCTGGATGGTCGCTCGAGACGTAGCTCAAGTGGTGTCTGTTGATGGCCTCCAGCACCGCCTCCTACGCAGACTGCCCTGCGAGCAAGGCCAAGGCCACTGGTTCTCTCCGGATCTCTAGCATTTGGCCTCGTGCCAGTGACGGTGTGAAGGTAGCCTCTGCCTAAGAGTGTGCACAGGAGCCTTCTGTTCACTTCTGGTGGCTGGTTTGGGCACATGTCACTGGATTGAAACGTCTGGGGGGGGGGTCCTCATGTATCTTGCTCACTGTTTCCTGCCCAGTACCCCAAATGAGTAAACGAATGAGCGCTTCTGTTCCCAGAGAGTAGCCAGGTGAAGTCCTTCTAGTAGTCCCTTCACAGCCACGTTGGTCATGTGACCAGATGCATTCCCACCTGCCACCCCGGGGGGTGCCTGCCCTGTGTCAGGGGCTGGGCGACCCCTGCCCCTCAGAGGCCCTCCCTTCCCTCCATGCCTTGCAGAAGGACCACCCCTGGAAGCGGGAGAGCGTGAAGAGTGCCCTGATGGTGATGTACAGCTGCGTGTCCTCTTACTGCCACCCCCAGCTGCTCCCCACCCACGTGGACAGCCCCATCACCGCCAAGATCATCCACCACTACTGCAGTAGCTGCCAGGTAGCCTGTCTTTGGTGCCGGAGGCAGCACAGTTGCCCTGGGTCCCACACCGGATGCGCCAGCTAGGACATCCCCATCTGGCCGGCATCTGGACAGTCTGCCGCCCATACCTGCGCTGCCCTCTGTGGTTCTGCGGCAAGCTGGGGAGGTGGGAGCTGCCATCCCTCTGTCGCCGTCCTCCGTGCAGTGCTCTTCCCCCCGCCCCACCCCTCCCCTAGGGCAGATACCGAGGCACCATTGCTGAGGGATAGAATGAGCAGTGGGGGCAGGGGCCGCGAGTGAGGGGGGGCAGGTCCTGACCAACAGAGCCTCCTCCTCACCCTTGCTCTGGGCGCAGGACGTCAGACTCAAGATGGCCTTCATGAAGAGCGTGGTGCAGGTCACCAACTCCATCAGGAGCATCAGGGACCTGGGCGACTTCCAGTTTGCCCACAAGCCGACTCTGACCGGCCTTATCTTGGTAAGCCAGAACGGGGGTCTTCAGCCGTGGGGGGATCGAGGGTTCTCATCTCTGAGCAATCTCGTGTTGAGCTCATTTGAGTTTCTGAGGGAACCTGGGGGGGACAAAGGCCTGCGGAGCCCCCCTGTTCTCACTCCCACCTTGAGCTCGTTGTTGGGCTTCTCACAAGCTTTGTCATATAAATAAAGGAATAAAGCATTTCATCGCCAGGAAGGAGAGAGGAAACGGGGTGGGCGTGCAGTCCACTTGCTCCTGGTGGTGGTCAGGGGAAGCTGGCCCCGGGGCTGCTCTGTGAAGCAAGCATTGGGTCTGGTGTGAACAGAGGTCCTGGGGCTCTGCAACACAGAGCAGGCCACTGATGGCCCTGGGCAAAGATCCTCCCGCCCACTGCGGGTCCCTCCTCACCTCATTGCCCTGTCGAGGGCCAGAGGAGCCTGGAAAACAGGGAAGAGGTGTGCGTGGAGAGCATTTTATAAAGGTCCTGGTCACCCTCATACTAACACTGGGAGGACAGTCGCCATTGTGGTCAGCGTCAGCTGCCACGCTGGCCTCTCCTGACCTCTAGTTGACCTCTGGGCAGGCCATCATCAAGGCAGAACCTGTGGACCATCTGGTGACTCCTGTGCGGACAATCGCCATAGAGACTCTCTCCCACCTGAGGTGAGCTGGACCCCTGCTGGAGATGGGGACCGTGTGTGAACCCCCCCCCCCTTCCACGCCCCCTCAGCTCCGCAGCTCTCCCCCAACACACACACCCGGGTTACCTCCTAGCCTGCAAGGAGCTCGGCTCCTTTCCAGAACATCCAGCAGAACATTAAGCTGGGGAGGTGAACGGCAGTTGGATCGTCAGTTCCTGGGTAGATGAGGAAGAAATCATGACAGTGATGTTATAGAAACATCGTAAGAAGACAGCATCCTTCAAGTTGTGTCGGCCTCAGCCAACATATTGAATGGCATTTATTGATAGGTTTATCCGAGGTGTGGTATCACGCCTGCGGGTGGAAGGGGAAGAGGGAAGAACTTAGGGATTTGTTCCATTCGTGTTTGGGTCATCTTTAGCACACCTCAGCATACCGGAAGATCGATTCCTTAGATGTTTAGCAGAAGCGAATTACTGCCCTAAGAGGCAGCAGATGGAAAGATTAAGAATATGCCCATCTCAACCGAGCACTGTTCCATGCAGGATGCTAGCAAGACCTGCCCCCAACCTTCAGGGACTTGTTAAAAAAAGAAAAAGACACACACACACACATACACACAGAGTTAGAGGTTAGAGCTGAGTGAGGAAAAATGTGTTAGGTGACCTTCTCACCACAGACAGCCCCAAGTCCACAGACGGGGCTGCGATGAACACACAGCTCTGCCCTGGGACTGTACGCGCTCTCCACGCTCTCCACGGGGGCGGCTGCAGCCCTGGCGCTGCACCTGCAGTCTGGGCTTAAGCAGGAGGTCTAGCTTTGCCTGGGAGCTGGGGCCTCCGGCCCAGTGTGGTCTACAGCACCACCAGGCAGCTGGAGTTTCCAGTTAAGGTGGGATGACGAGTTTCCAGTTAAGGTGGGATGACGTCTCTCAGCCCTGCGCCATGGTGGAACCGCTGGGGAACTCTCAACAGAAGCCCTGCCCAGGCTCCACTCCAGGTGGTTTTAGAGAAGGATCCCTGGAGCTGGGAGGGGCCTTTGGGAGTTATGAAAAAGCTTCCCAGGTAACTAATACGTAACTTGATGAATGGGATAGAAGGAGACCGAACTGGCATGTGCCAATCAGCTAGCTCTAAGCAAGGAGGTTCATGGACACATGGCCGGGCTGTTCCTCCAGAGGCCGGAAGAGTGTCCATGGCCAATCCAAGGTACTGCGGCGACTCCGGGTACAGCCCTTGAAAACTCCTGGCCCAGGGCCAGCCTGGAGAGGGAGGGGGGGGACGGAGGGCAGAGGCCACGGCTGTGATCAGGGAGGCTCAGAGCCGGGAAAGCCAAGCAGGAAGTTGTGTGTAGATCCAAGTAGGCCTTGGATTCCAAAAATCCTGCCTCAGTCACAGGTGCAGCCCTGGTGGCCATCACCGCAGGAGCTGTGCCCGAACCCCTAGCCGGCAAGTCAGCTGCTCCCTCGTGCAACACACCTGCCTTCCTGCAGGGGCTCGGCTCCCCGGTGACACGCCTCCTGTCACTGCCTCTTTCCCCAGCACACTGAAGCCTTTCTACTCCACAGAGGAAAGCAGCGAGCTGATGGATATCAGTATACATTCTGTCATTTCTCTCCAACCCCCAGAAGAAGACAATGAGTCCATCAAGGTGGGTGCCCCTGGGCCTCCTCCTTTGCTCGGTGAGACCCTGGACGTTCGTCTCGGCAGGTGCAGATCCCGCATTCCTAGTTCACCATGTTCAGGGCCAGCGCTGTGTAGCATTCAGGTCGTGCTAGGTGCCATCGCAGAATCCCCGAAACCCGGGTGGTTTAAACAGACTAGAGCCTATTTCTTATTCCAGCCCGGTCCAGTCATCAGTGGGGAAGAGTGTGCGCCATTTCATTCCCTGGTGGGGGAGTGGGGGGCGGGGAAGTGGGGTACAGCCCAAGGCTACCCAGCGCTCTTTTGGCTGCAGACCCTGTATGCGAAAGCATTGAGCTCGCTGGAGAAGCTGATGGAGTGCCTCCTGCGGAGGCAGCCCGACCCCAAGGGGCTACAGGACATGGTGCACGTGAGTGACCCCACAGGGGGCCCTTCCCAGGGAGTGGGGCTGAGGCTCGGGCTGTGGGGAGCACTGCCATGTGAGTTCAGTGACATTTCCAACACGCTGAAAGATTGAACGAGGAACACAAAGAGACTTCTCACTCATATTCACACTTCTTAATATTCTACCACATTTGCCTTGCCCGTCCTCCTCTTGCTTGCTCCTTCCCATTACACACACACACACATACACACACACACACACACACACACACACACCACACACACACACCCCTTTGGGAGCATGAGAGGGTCCTTGCAGACCTTAAGAAAAGCGCACTCCCTTAGATTACAACCAAGCAGTGATCAAAACCAGGAGCTCTGAGGTGGGTGCAATGCTATGTGAAAATCTGAGACCCATATTCAAACGTCACTACTTGTTTCCACTCCATTCTCGATCGCCGTGCCAGGGATCTGCTCCGGGTGGCACTGATTCTAGTTGTCTCTTCCTCCTTCTTGGAATCCGGAACAGCTACGCAGGTGTTTTGTTTTGTTGTGTTGTGTCTGTCATCCTTTGAGTTTTTAATTGAGTTGTTTGCTTCTTAATTATTGAGTTTTTTAAAGTTCCATATATTCTGATTATATGAGATATCGCTATGGATATGTATTCTGAAATATATGAATATATGTATTATGAAATACATAAGTTATGTCATTTTCAGATAATGTCTTAGTGCCCATGGTTTGTATTTTCTTTAATCTTCCAAGGTGTGTGTGTGTGTGTGTTTCAGTACTAGGACTTGAACTCAGAGCCCAGGCATTGTTCCTTAGCTTTTTCACTCAAGGCTAGCACTCTACTAGTTGAGACACAGCTTTACCTCAGCCTTGATGGTGGTTAAAATGGAGATAAGACTCTCAGGCCTTTCCCACCTGAGCTTTGAACCATGATCCTCAAACCTCATCCTCCTGAGTAGTGAGGACTACGGGTGTGAGCCCTGGCACCCAGCTGACCCCAGTATCTTTGGATGAAAATAACATTTTAATTTTGATGAAGTCTAGTTTTTCTTCTATGGTTCATGGTTTTTGGTGGCGAGTCTAAGAAATCTTTCCCTCACAACGTTTTTCTCTTACATCTTATACAAGAAGTTTTATATTTTCAGCTGTCACATTAAATCTGTATTTTGAGTTGATTACTATTTGATGGGGGCTATGAATAAAGTTGTCTTTATTTTGTTGCTATGGATAACCAACTGCCCTGGCACATTTGGTGGAAGGACTATTCTTCCTCCACTGAATTACCTTTACAGCCAAGTACCATGTGTATGCGCATTTATTTCTGCTTCACAGATGTGTTTGTCTCTCTTTACACCAACACCAGTCTTTTGTGTATGTGTATTTCTTGTTTATTTTAAAATTTTTATTATCAAGTAGTTGTACAAAGAAGTTTCCATTCCCACGTCAGGTCATAAGTACAATGCATGCTGACCAATGCCACTCCTTCCAATGAGCAAACTATCTTGACAACTGTCATGTTATAATAAATTTCAAAGTCAGGATTAGATCGTGAAAGTCCATAGATTTTTTTCCCTGCATTTTATAAATTCTTATTTGTTGTGTTCTAATTTTATTTTAGTTCAAAATGAATTTTAACTTCTCTTTGATTTTTTTTTTACCCACATTTAGAAATTTCCAGACATAATTGGGGATTTTTCCAGAGATCTTCCTATTTAGGATTCCTAAATTATCTCCCATGTTGTCTGGGGACATATTTGGTATGCTTTAAATCCTTTTAAGTGGATTGACACTGAGTTTGTTGCCCAGATGTGCCTATCTTGGTAAATATTCCCTGTGCATTTGGCAAATATTCTGAAGTTGTTTGGTGGAGTGTTTCTGTATGTCCTTTAAACCAAGTTGATTGGTAGTATTCAAGTTTTCTCTATACTTTCTGAAAAGCTGTCTTCTTATTGCATCACTTATTGAAAAGGAGACACTGATGTCTCTGACTATGGGTTTGAATATTTCTTTTTTAAGTTCTCTAATTTTTAAATTTTGTTGAGTGCATACCCATTTAGGATTCCTATATGGCCCTTTTTTTTTTCTTTTCTTTTGTTGGTACTGGGGTTTGAATGCAGCTTTCCAGGCAGACAAGTGATAGGTTGAGTTATCCTTGCGTCTTTCTTTCTTTAGTGGTTTTTCAGGTAGGGTCTTAGACCTCCCGCCCATGACTCCTGCGGAGCTGGGACGACAGGGGAGGTGTACCGCATCCAGATTATTGATTGAGGTGGCTCTTACCAACATTTTTTGTTCCTGTTGGCCTTAAACCACCATTCTCCGGCCCCCTGCCTTCTAAGTGGTGGGGTCTACAGATGTGAGCCACCCTACCCTGAGTCTGTGGTGTTTTCTTTATGAATCCGTCGCGAAGTATCTGAGAGAGTCAACCCAAGAGAAGGAACGGTCCATGTGGGCCCATGGCTTCAGAGATTTCCGTCCGGGGCTGGCTGGCTCCCTTGCTTTGTCTGTGTGACAAGGCAGAGCTTCCTGGCAGGAGAGGGATCTGCCCCCCTCCCCCCCCCCCACTATTGGAAAGTAGTGGGTGGGAGAGAGGAGAAGCCAGGCTCCATCCAGGCATACTCTCTACTCACTTCCTTCTACTAAGCTACGCCTCCCCACGGCTCCACCGCCTCCTGACGGTGCCATCAAGCCTTCAACGCGTGGCCTCCGGGGCCATTCAATACCCAGACCACAACCACGATGACCCCCGTTCTGAAGTGAAGTTTGACGTTGTTAGAACGCCTCCCCTCACTCCCAACCCCCGAGCCATTAGGAGGCAGGGTGGACTGTGTTCTTGACACAGCTGCAGCCATGCCAAACCCCGTTCTGGTGAGGCGGCTGAGCTCCTCTTGCTCTACCCAACCTCCCCCCCCCCCCCCCCGACCCCGGAAGCATTTCAGAAGCAGTGGCATTTGAGGTTAAGCTGGGTGGGAGGGACAAAGGAGGCGGACACCGGCCGGGCCAGGGCCTGCTGTCACGCGTGCTTCTATCTTCCGGGCTTTGCACGTAGCTCTTGGAGAAGTGGATCTTGTCGGAGAAAGAATGGGAGCGGGAGAAGGCCATGCACCTCCATCTCCACCTATGCAGATCTACATCCAGACGATGAGCGTCTGTGTGAGTCCGCCCCCGCCCCCCACCCCAGCCTCCCGCAGGTGGGTTCTCTGTCCAGAAGAGGGAACGCTTCCCAGATCAAACTCTGCCCTGAAGAGTCCCTTGGGAAGAGGCTGCCTTGAGCGAGCCCGGGCTCCGTGGTGGGTGAGGGACTAAGAGGACGGACGGGCCAGTGATTCCGTTTCCGATCAGGTTTCGTGGGGTATGAGGTTCCTGTAGTGGTGGAAGACCTCTGAGAAACAAAACAACCACAAACAATAACAAACCCAGGCCACAGAGCTGTACAGACCACACAGGAGATAAGGCATTTGCTTAGAACGAGACGAGGAATCACTACAAAGTCACTGGCTTTACGAAGCTTGACAAGTACCCTAGACAGCACAAGATCTAGAACACAGTGTCTTCTTGAGTTACTGGCTGCCCTCACCGGATGTCTCCCTTCCTGTGTTGGTTGGCCGTGTTCTCGCCTTGCTCTTGACTTCAGGGACGGGTGTGGACCTTGGGGTGGGAGGTAGCAACCTCTGTGACCCCAGAGAAATGTTTTCAGAGCCAAGCTCTCCCTCCCGTGATCCCCTTAAAGCCGCCCCCGTGCGGGCCCAGGGGCGCGTGTGAGGATGGGGGTAGAGGTGTCAGCTCTGGGGTCTCCCGTCCCTCAGATGCCCCTGAGGCTGGGGCAGTTTGGCATGCTTGTCGGACTCATCGCCCGTACACCTGTGACAGCCACAGAAGAACCCGCATCACCTCCAGCGATGTCCTGTCCACCCTGCTAGGGCTTCACGGTACGGGCGAGGCGGGCTCTGAGGGGGCTGGCATGCGGGTGTCAGTGTGGGGCCAGCTACTGCCAGCAAGAGTGGCCTGCTTGTGAGCGGGTGAGGGACAAAATGGGGGGCCGGCAGAGCGAGGGGGGGAGAGGGAGAGAAGAGGGGAGAGGGAGAGGAGAGAGAGAGGGAGAGGGAGAGAGAAGAGGGGACAGAGAGAAGAAGGGAGAGAAAGGGAGAGGAGAGGGGAGAGGGAGGGAGGGAAGGGGAGAGGGATAGAGAGGAGAGAGAGAGGAGAGGGAGGGAGGGAGAGAAGGGGGAGAGAGAGAAGAGGGGAGAGGGAGAGGAGAAGAGAAGAGAGGGAGAGGAGAGGAGAAGAGAGGGAGAGAAGAGGGGAGAGGGAGAGGGAGGGAGGGAAGGGGGGAGGGGGGAGGAGAGGAAAGGAGAGGAGAGAGAGAATGCCAAGCAGGAGAGCTCAATAAAGGCTATGAAAGTTCGCAGCAGGAGAGGCCCAGGGCTAGTTGATTCTTGAGAACACGTGCTAGATAAAGTCAACTCGCGAGCACCAAGAACTGGCCTGAGCTGGGCCTGGGGTGGAGCAGCTCCCTCGTCTGAGCCGTGGGCAGCGCTCAGAGGAGCAGCAGAGCACAGGCAAAAAGAGACGAGACACCTAGATGCGCCGCAGGCCAGGCTGCCCAGCCAATGGCGTCCAACGCTGTGTCCCCAACAGCAAGCCAGACCTGCTCCTTGTGGGACGCTTCCAAGGAGAGGGAGCTGGAGAAATGCAAGGAGGACCTGCGGGGCACGGACACAGAGAAGATTTTCTGTGCCTCTTCCAGAATTGCCAAGGTGACGATCGGCTGGCCTTGGGGTGCCACGCAGGGGCCATCTCTTGGGGTCAGGGCCCTTCCGGCTGGACATACATTACCACATCTCCTTCGGGGGTCCCGGCCTTTGGTACACCCGAGGCCACGTGTGCTGAAATGGCCCCCAGCCGGTCAGGTCCCCAGTGGCTGAGGCCCCTGGATTTGCCACACCGAGTGTGGATGGAGCCACAGGAACCGTCCAGACAGCCCCGCAGAAGGGCTGGGGCACGTGGGCGTGCTAACGGTGCACCAGTGAGTAAGCCAGCCAAGTCAGGACATAGCCGGCGTGGCCAGGTTACTTCCGCCTCAGGAGCGGAGGCCAAGGGACAAATGGGAAGGTGTCAGGGCTTGGGGCGTGCGGGCTGCAGGCGGCGCAGTGAGGTTCCAGCAGGGGAGACAGGATCGAGGGGAGCAGGGCCACGCCACAGGGGCCTTAGGAGGGGCGAGACAGTGGGAGGAGCCAGCACGGGGATGGGAGGAAGGGGAGGAGCCAGAGCGGGCCTGGGACTGGGCTTTGCTCTGGCCCCAGGCGTTCTGCATGGAGTTTACCTGCGACGAGGTGGTCTCGCTCATCGAGAAGCTCTGCGAGCACATTGGGGCCATGGACCCGCCGCACGACAGGGCCGCCGTCACCTGGATAGGCATCTTCCTCCAGATGCGCGTCAAGGAGCTGGAGGACAAGGTGGCGGAGCCCAGCAGGGGACCCCAGAGGTGGGCTGGGGCTGACAGCTGCACCCTGACTATGGGGTCCGGCCGTACCGGCTGAGACCACCTTCCCCCGAGCCGTGTTTGGCTAACGAGGAGGAGGAAGTAGAGTTCTAGAAGGCGAAAGGCCATCTGTCCGATTGTAACCTACCTGGTCAGTAGGAGGCTAGAGAGCGGAGGCCCACCCTCCCCCACCCCAGATGCCCAATCCATGGCCCCAAGGAAGAGGCCAAAGGCCCGGCCGGGCAGCACACCGGCGGCTTAACTTGCCCATCGTCCTTCCTGGAGGGGGCGGGGTCCCACGGGAGTGCCCCCCCCCCGTGACCCCCCCTACCTTCTTCCCAGGTGGCCGAGGTCCTGGGCGCCATCCTGGCCCACTTGCCGGTGGCGGACCAGGCGGAAGTGCGGCGGCCCCTCATCGAAGGCGTCCTCCTGCTGGCGCTCCACCACCAGGAGACTGTCCTCACCTCGCTCCTGAGGCAGCCCCTGCCCATGGAGAGGTGGGTGCCCTGGAGGCGGGGACCTGGGTCTGGGAGGGCTGGGCAGTCCCTGGTCCCGCCCGGAGATGGGTCCCCTTGCCCCGCCACCCTGGGTCCTGCACTGGAGGCGCCCGCCTGGGTGCATCGCTGATTCTGAGCCGGACTTCCATCCCGTCCTGTATGGACGCTGCATCCTGCCCCTCACGTACCCGGGTTGTCCCCTTTGTGTCGGTGCTTCCCTTCCCGGGCGCGTACCCCTCGGTATCTCAGACAAGCCCCTGCGGGACGGCAGCCCGTCCCACCTGAGGGCAGAAGGGACTCGCCTGTGGCCCAGGAGATGAAGTGGCCCAAGCTCTAGCCATGAGCACCACCGCCCCGCTCTTTCTTGCTCTGTCTCTGCAAAAGGCTCCTCCGCGTGGGCAGGGAACCCTCAAAGGTGGCGAGTGGGTTTGGGGAGCTGCTTCTCACACAGAGCCCCGCTGAGGGCCCAGGTGAGCGGGCTGGCAAGAACTGATGAATTACCCAGGTTATGGCCCCAGGAGCAGGCTGGGGTGAAGGGGGGGGGAGGGCGGTGTGTGGCGCATTCCCAGCCGTGTACAGCTAGATCCTGCTGCCCTTGTCAGCCACATCACGCTGGCTTTCACTGGGTTCAGCAAAAGCTGTATTGGTTAGCGATCGCTGTGTAACAAAAGCCACCAGTCTAGATGTTTAGGAGGATTCTCATGCATTAGCTCACATTTTCTGTGGGTCAGAAGCCCGGTTGGGACTTAGCCGGTCTTCAGGTCAAGGTCACACAAGATGACTAAAGTGTCATCCGCCTGCATTCTAGACCCTAGGGTCTCCCCCCCCCACTGAAGGGACTGTCGGTAGAGTTGAGTGTCTTGCTGCTGTAGGGATGAGGTTTCTGTTCTCTTCACCCGTTGGACCCCTCTGCTAAGGTCACCCTCCCCATGCCTAGTCTGTGGATTCAGATAGGCAGTTTGCTTGTGCCCATGTTGATGCCGTCGCCCTTGAAAAGCTACCAGATTCTGGACCTGCGGAACTGGCCACGTTGGCCTTCTCCTTCTCAGCAGAGCCGTGGGCTTGGGTGTGAGGAGCGGGGCGGCCATTTCGGGGGACCAGATCTCAGCCCGCCGTAGTCCCCCTTCTTGTGTCATACAGAAAGAAAAGCATCCTTCTTCAAAGGTGCCCGGAAGCTTAGCTGACAGAGCGTCTGTGCCCGCCTCGGACGCCCCCGGGGCGCGTGGACGTCTCCCGGTGTGGGGAGCTCAGGGCCACCCAGCCGTGGGCCTGGGCGGGGAGGCAGGGAATCCGGTCCCGAGTCCGCGTCTGCGGCGGCTCGCGTCACCTGGTGGGGACGCGGCTCTCGGCGTGCGGTCGTAGGCTAGGTTGAGGGCTGCTCGCCGGGGCCAGAGGCCCACCATCCCCGTGCCTGTCCTTGGCTAGCCACCTGAGGCAGGTGTGGCGAGCCGTGGCGGGGAACGCGCCCTTCGCGAGGACCGTGCTCCGAGGCCTGCTGGGCCGGCTGCAGCTGCAGTTCACCCCCAAGATGAAAGCCGCCTCCAAGGCCGACGTGTGGCGTCTGGCCGCCGTGGACCCTCTGATGGTGAGTCCCGGGGGGCGGGCGCCGCGCTCCCGGGGGGGGGGGAGGGGGCGGCGGTCTCCGGGCAGGGTCCTCCCATGTCCCCCCCTCCCCCCCGCCCTTCTCTCGGCAGACCCAGTGTGCCATCTACCTGCTCCTGGAGAAGATGGACAAGGACGACGCCTTCGACCTGTTCCCTGACCTCATCTACACCTTCCTGCTGCAGCTGAGCAGCAGCCACGGGCCCCAGGCCGCCTCGCCTGCGCTGAAGACCTGGAGGCCGGCGCGCGCGGGGCCCCTGCCCAAGGAGACGAGCCTGCAGAGGTGCACGGGGGCGGGGGGAGCCCAGGGGGCCTCGCCTCAGTCGTGCCCTCTCCGCGTGTGTCCGGTGTGAGGCCCCGCCGGTCACCCACCCCGCCTCCTTCCAGGGTCACCATCAAGTCCCTGCAGCTTCTGCTCCGGAGCGCCAGCAGCGAGCCCCTGGCCCAGGCGGCCGGGGAGGAGCCGTCGGTGTGGGCCTTGCTGCAGGACCGAGGGACCTTCCTGGAGGGCGTGAGCCTGCTGGCCAGGTGGGGCACAGAGGGCGGAGGGCAGAGGGCGTGGGTAGAGGGGTGACCTCGCTGACCCCGGGACACCCCTTGTCGCCGGCGCAGGCTGTGCGTTCGGAACATGGAGGCCCATAAGCGGAGGCTGTCGGAGCTGGTGCTCGGGGGCCTGGGCTCCGACGTCCTGAGCTGCCGCGTGAGCTGCGCCGCGGTCTGTGTAGAAGTGAGGTGCCCGGACCCGGTGTGGTGTGGACGGGGGGGTGGGGGGGGGTCTAAGGAAGGCATCCAGACTCTGCGGGAGGCGGGCGAGCCCCTCCGGGAGCGCAAACGCCTGCCTGCTCTCGTTCACGCGCTGCCTGGGTTAGCGCGGCCGGGCACGGCAGGGGAAACAGAGGCTGAGACAGCCCAGCCGGGAGGTGAAGCAACCGGGGTGGCTGAGGTTAGTGGGGCTCCCCGGGACCCAGAGAAGGCACCTGAGCTCCGGCTGGGAAGGCTTCATGTGCTGCCTCCTCTGTACTACCCCCCCACCCCAAAGAAAACACCAAACCAACACAAAACGACAGCAGGAAGGGATTTGTTTACACTCCTACGTGGCCGGAAGCTGGCGTGGTCCAACCACAGGCCGGGCTTCCGCCTGGGGGCGGGCACACTCCTCCCCAGCACCACTCCCTCTACTTACCTTCTCCCTGCTGAACGCCAAGAAGAAGCTCTCACCGGTGGCGGCTCCCCCACCGCCGCTTCCCGAACGTTACGTCCAGCTTTTGAAGAGATAAATTCCTCCCAGTCTTCAATCTTGATCAGAAATCTTTTCATCTTTATTTATTTATGTTTTGGTGCCAGGCCTGGGCCTGAACTCAAGGACCAGGTGCTGCCCCTGGATTTCTTTTGTTCAAGTCTGGCACTCCACCACTTGAGCCACAGCTCTGCTTATGGATTGTTTTTTGTTTTTTTTTTCCTTATTAACGGGGGTGAAGAGTCCTACGGACTTTCCTGCCGGGCTGGCTTCGCACGGTGATCCTCACATTTCAGCCTCCGGAGTGGGATTACAGGCACGAGCCGCCCGCGCCCAGTTTGATGAGACTTTTTGTGCACTTAAAACTCATGCTGAAGCGTTAGGACCTGGGCCCCGAGAACATCTAACGTGGAGTGTGATTGTTCCCCACCGGTCCACCTGGACCTTCATAGGTGCCCCAGAGCAGCTGCGGGACCCGGAGGCTCGGGTGGAGCTGGGGAGAAGGCTAGCGGGGTGAGAAGCAAGGCAGAGACCAAGCCCTGGGAGGCAGAGCTGCCGTGGCCTCTAGGGCTTCGGGGGCAGGAGGAGGAGTGCTGGCCACTCAGTGAGCTCGGTCCTCTTGCCCCAGGAGAGACCTACTGGGTGTCCTTTACTTTAAAACACACTTGGGCTTTCCTGTGTGAGTGTGTGTGTGTGTGTGCGCGCAAGCACGTGCATGCACGGCCTACAGGTCCCCATCGCCCTGTGGTCTTGGCGACCCCTGCGTGCCAGGCCGGGAGTGGTGCTCTGAAATCCATGGCACGCTGCTCCTTGCGCACTTTTCTTCAGACATGGGTGGGCGAGGCTCTTGCTCTTGTCAGCCGCTCCTCATACTAACCACCACCACCAACAAAAACCCCAGAGGACACGTAGCCATGTACCTTTGGGCAGGCAGCACCAATCTAGCATTTTCCACCAGCAGTCACGAGGCAGGTACGCGTTCCGTCCTTCCTTTCCTAGACGAGGAGGCAGAGGCGCCGGGGCCCCCCCTTTCTTGCTCAGAGCAGCTATTTCGCTCGCCATCTCTGACCCTCCCCCCCCCATTTCCATCCCCCGCCCCATCCTCCACTGACTGGGGTGATTGTAAAACTGCTCCCTCTTGTAGTTGATGAGCGATTCGGTTCTGCACCGGGAGAAACTGCTCAAGTCCGCGGTGCTGCTGCTGGGGCAGGGCGTGGACCAGGAGGAGGACGAGGCCCTGAGGGTCCTCTCGCTGCGTGCCCTGGGCCACATGGCCCTCGGGGCCCCCAAGAAGGTACTGTTAGCCCCGGCCCGGCTCCTGGGGGCTGAGCTCCCCTCGGGGCTGCCCCTCTGGGTGTCTGCGCGTGCGCACAGCGGAGGCTGAGCGGCCGGGGCCCCTCCAGGTGAAGCGGCACCGGAAGATCTTGCTGGGGAAGTGCCTGGACTCCCTGCGGGGCCCCGGGAGCAGCAGCGTGGCCGCCGAAGGCATGGAGGCTCTGACTCTGATCCTGCCTGAGCTCCGAGACGGTGACATGGGGTCTTCTTTTAAAGCCATCTGCAAGCAGTGCAGGGGTTTCTTTGACCATGTGAGTGCAGATGAAGCCTCCCTCGGCGTCTTTAAGTGGGGTCTCTGATGCTATAGCAACACACGCGAGACTTGGCAGTCGACCAAACATGGAGGTTTAGGGAGCTCACAGATCTGGAGGCTGACGAGGTCCCGGCTGTCGCCTCCTGTGGTGGGAGGCGGCAGTTGTGCCAGCTTGCCTCTCTCTCCCGATGGAGCCCCTAACCTTCGTTGCCTCCAGAGGCTACCCCTGCAAGTGCCATCGGCAGGTGGTTTGGGGATACGTTCCCAGCGCTCCTTCCAGACTCTTAGGGGACACATTCCCGCCACAGCACTTAGCTTGCTCGGTGCACCCTGCGGGTAGCTCTCATCAGCTCGAGAAAAGAAGCGGGCCGTTGGAGAACAAGCCGGGCTTGAGGGGATCGCACTTAGTTCAGGGACGCCTTGGCAGTCCCGAGCTCGCGTCGGCTCCGTCTCGTGCTAGGCTGCGGACGATCCATGCCGTGGGATCTTGGTCCTCGTGGGCTCAGGCCTGCTAGGTGGGAAGAGCTCTCTCAGCCGGTGTCTGCCGCTGGGGTACCTGTGGCCTCTGGGCCCGAGTTGGTAGTGGGATATATGTTCAGAGTCACCAGGAACTCTTCCACAGGATGGGGGGTGTGTGTCCCCCAAACCCCGGAGCCACCCTCAGTCTCTTCAGTGTTATCGGGGCCCCGTGGAGGGGGATTCTGCCCCAGTGGAAGGATCCAGGAGGCTGTGCAGGGCCAAAGGCACTGAAAATGGCCCGGGAGGAAGGTTGGGGGTTCTGCAGGGCTTCTTGCTCCTGGGGTGTCAGCCTGTCTGCGCCCCGGCCACAGGAGAACGAGCTGCTGAGGTTAAAGGCGTTCACCCTCTTTGGGAGGCTCGCAAAGGTGGTCGGGATCTCCAAGAAGCGTTTCTTCAAAGGAGAAGTCAAGAAGGCCTGGATTCCCCTCATGCTGCACTGCCAGGACCCCTGCTCCAGCACAGCCCAAGTGAGCGGCGCCCCGGGCCTCCCACCCAAGGTCTGGGGCTGCTGTCCCCAACGCACCAGGTCCCCTGGGTCCTCATTAGTCCTTTTCTGGGAGCCTACCGGCCACCATCTTGTCCCAGCTCTCGGGCCAGCCGGGGAACAGGGGGCCGTTGCAGGTGACTGCCAAAGCCAGCTGATTAAGGAAACTCAGCTCCAGGCAGAAATAAATAGGGTTTCCTTTTGTTCCGGTGACTTGTCTATAGTCCTCCTCTGCCTAGTCCCGCTTCCTTCTAGAAGATTCTAAACCGTGCAGAATCATACCGCAGGACTTGGCCTTGCATTTCCGCCTTCCCGCTCCCCGTGGGCCGGTGCAGCTGGGGCTGCTGGGGGTGGGGTACGGGGGGGGGGAGCCTGGCCTGGTCTTGGCTCAGCCCCTCTTGCTGTGGGGGAGTGAGGCCGGGCGCCCGGGAGAGCCAGTGCAGGCTGGGCGATGATCATTCGGGGCGGGACGCCCTCCGTGAGGCTCCGTGCCTTCGCCTGGCCCAGGACCACCACGTCGGGCTTCCCCCAATGCAGGCCGAGCGTGTCCCCGTCCCCGGGGCGGACATCTTGAAGCCAGCTGAGGCCTCCGCCCCAGCTGGCCTCCCCGAAGCCTCCGAGCCCGCTCTTCCCTGACGGCGGAGGCTTTTCCGGGCCCCCTCTGCCTTCGTGCTGTCCAGAGACCCCCAGCGTGACGCCTTTCCCCTTGCTGTCTGTGTCCCCCCAGGCCTGCATGGCCACCATGTTCCAATGCGCACACTTCTGGGGCTGGAAGTCCTGGGGGAGTCCCGCAGAGGGAAGCGACGCCAGCAACAGCGACGAGATGACCATGTTCCAGAGCACCGTGTGCTCCTTCCTGGTGAGCAAGCCCAGGGGCCCAGCCCTCACCCCGAGGACCCAGCCATCCCTCAAGGGGTACACATCACTCCAAGAGCCCAGCCTTCCCAGGGGTCAGGCGTTGCCTTCTTTTTTGAGACACCCCCCAAGTTTTCTTCCACACATGACACACCCAGCAGAGGTAGACTGCAAGCCACATGCTGATGTTGTTTTCTAGTTGCCACCTTCAAAACACTGAGGAGGTCAAATCACTGATCACTTCACCATGTGATAAGATTACCACCGCCAAACAGAAAGGCTTGTGGTCTTTCACATGCGCGCAGTACTGGGCACTTCCTTCGGGTCAGCCGTGTTCCAGTGCTTGCCTTCTCTGGGAAGACGCTGTCGGTGAAGGGCACTCGTGCCTCCGACAGATGGCAGCTTTGCCACGGGCCGCCTCCCAAGATTGCCTCCTCCAACGCTGTGCGTAGATCACTTATTTTTTCCAGACTCATAAAAAGCCTGCTGTTCTCTACGGCTTCTTGCTGGAAACAATGGCCTACACTGAAAACAACTTCTCGAGAATCAGAATTGCCGCCTGCAACTTGGCAGGTGAGTACAGGTGGACCTTGGAGGCCATCCGATCAACAGCAGGTGCCGTGGCGAGGGAGACAGATGACAGAGCTTGGACGTCATCATTCCTCGCCATGTCCCGTACAGCACCATGCTTTGTAGCCACCTTGATCTTGAATGAGGCCCCTCCTTGAACCCAGCCTGTTGCCGGGCAGGGCGAAGGGTGGGCCCGCTGACCTCTGACCTGTGCCCCGAGTGTGTCTGGTGTTTGCTGTAGGAATTATGATGGAGCAGATGCCTCCCTGCTACCTGAAGCAGCTGGATTTTGAGGCGCTGCGGACTTGTAAGTGGCGGGGACCTGGCTTTGCTGAGTTCATGGCTTACCAGGACCCACGGGGAGTTTGGGAGACCATTCTGATGGGAGGGCGGGTGACCTTGTGCTGGGGAGTTGAGGAAGGGGGGGAATATAACCAGGCCAGCAGATAACTGCGCCTGGGAGTGGGGGTGGGTGCTTTCTGGGGGGACAACTACTTGACAGGCGGCTCCTGCCCAAGCATGCACATGTTTATAGTGTGTATGCACGTATGTGCATACATGTGTACACGGTAGGTATGTATGTGCATACAGACGGCAGGGGCCTTCCACATGCGCATAGATGCACAGGTGTATACAGTAGGTAGGTATGCGCATACAGTTGGCGCACGGCCTTCCTGCCCCTCCCGGTGGTGGCGGACGCAGCCCAGGCGGCCCCCCGGCTTCCCACGTGGCCCCAGGCGGGGGGTGCGCGGTCCTGAGCGGGTCCCTGCTTCCCTCCCCGTGCCCCCAGCGCTCCAGGAGCTGCAGCTGGACGCAGACACGGGCGTGAGGAGGGCGGCCCTGGACGCCCTCCAAGTCCTGGACGGCTGCAGTCGGCGCGGGCCCGCGGCTGCACCCGCGAGTGTCGGGAGCGAGCCCACGTAGGACAGGAGCAGCCTCCCGGAGCACCGGGCCCCCCCCACAGTCAGCGCAAAGCAAGTTTTGTAGGAGAACCCTTTGAAAAGAACGAGTATTCTTTCCTTATCCCCCAATGAAATAAAGTGCCTTTGCTACATCCGGTGCAGGCGGCTGACCTCGGGGGCAGAGCACCCAGAACCACACGAAGGGGCAGGGGCAGCCCCGGCCCTCCAGGCCCCTTCTTCCTGGCTCGCCCCACGGCGTCTGGGCCCCGCCCCGCGCATGGCCAGGGGAGGGGGCAGGGTAATGGCCCCAACAGCAGGACCAACCCGGAGCACCATTAGCCTAAACCCTAGGGAGGGTTTTAGGACACAGAGTGAAGCGAAGTTGTAGTCACCAGCGAAGCTTGGAGCCACCGGCCGGTCAACACCTCGGCACACTGTGGCCGGGGCACCCTTGTGCCTGAGGCTGCCGGGTCGGAAGGTCACAGTGCCTAAAGTGTCTAAAGGGTTAAGCTCTCTGACTAGGCCAAGTGAAACTTTTTTTTTTTTAATCAGTCCTGAGGCTTGAACTCTGGTCCTGGGCGCTGTCCCTGAGCTCTTCAGCTCAAGGCTAGCGCTCTACCACTTGAGCCACTTCTGGTTTTCCGGTGGTTCGCTGGAGATAAAGAGTTCCACGGACTTTCCTGCCTCGGCTGGCTTTGAGCGGCGATCCTCAGATCTCAGCCTCCCGAGTAGCTAGGACGACAGGCGGGAGCCAAGGGCGCCCGGGCTGTGCAGCACAAAGCAAAACGAACCAGGAGAGGGGATTTGCGACTTTGATGAAGCGGGGTTGGATTGGATCTGGAGTGCACCCGGGCTGCCCAGAGATGAATGAACCCAGCATCCTGGAAGGACGAGGGAAGAGCAGGACCCCGGGACAACACATCCAACCTCATCATTAGGACAGCTGGAGGGCGGTGAAGCCGGGGCGAAGTATTCACAGAGGAGGGACAGGGCCGGGGAGAAAAAGCAAAGCCAAGGGAGGGCACTGAATGAGAGCCCCTGCACCCACCGGTTTTGTTACCAGCACACAACTGCATGGAGCCAGGCACATTAGAAAGAGGATGTTTGTTTAGCCCCCCGCCGTGACGACGTAAGGTCAGGGTGCTTTCTCAGAGCCCTGGCTGGGGCCCCGCCTGTGTTCCTAACCCTTTTCCCAGAACTGTTGGCATCCCATGAGAAATCCCACAATCCCTCTGGATAGCAGAGCCCATCAGGCCAGAAATACCTCACTAGGCGCCGCCTTTTCAGGCTCCACACCACCTCCAACACTGCCACTCTAGAGACTAAGCTTGCGACACATGAAGTTTTGGGACTCAGACCACAGTACCAACATCACTCCGGCTCCGGTCAAACGCAAACAACCTGCCAGTGAAACAAAGCCGGGGCAAATACACGGTTCTAAATTACTTGTGTGAATTGAGAGCAGAGACCCTGTCACCGTGACTAGCCAATCCTGGAAGTTGGCCACGACACCTGTCCACTTCCTTCTGCACCCCTTCCTCCCGTGGATGGCAGAACACGAGCTCTACCAGCTTTTCTGGCAGCTTGGTCTGGACTGGCCAGGGAACACATCCACGGGACATGACTGGGTGTGGACCAGGCGGTCCTGGGTGAGTTTCCCTTATGGAATGGGCAGGTTGTTCCTAGGAAGCAGCAGGCCCAGGAGAAAGGTACGGAGTTGTAGAGGCTGTTGCTGCCCTGGCTGTATGCAACACAGTCCAAGGCCAGCGCTCTGAGGGCAGACCTCCAGCCTGTTGCTTAAGCCATCCAGTCTGCGGTGCTTTGTTAGTCCAACGCGAAGGGCCCTATGGTAACTGATTACAGACAAACACAACAGAAACAACAGGTATCAGGATGCCGTGTAGCTGTAAGTGGTTTGCTTCGGAGTCAGGGCTGTTTAAAGGTAGCAGGCTTTCATGGCCACACAGCCCCGCACTGGGAATTACAATCAGTAATGTTTCAGCTTGCTGCCTCCGACACGGAGGCCAGACCCGGCGTGTGACCGCGAAGCCGGAGGGCGCCTCCCTCCCTCCCCCGGTGTGCAGGCCCCTCACGCGCAGGCTTCCTGACCAAGACTCCAGCAGGAAATGTACGGGCGAGTGCTGTCGAAACAGGAAAAGAAGCCTGCAAGAGCTGACATTAAAAATGTGAATCGAGCAACTTTATTCCCCTCATTTTTAAACCAGAAAACTGTGATGATGCCAATTTCCCTGGATTTGCTCCAGGACAGGTAAGTCAACGAAACCAGAGCAAGAGGGCCAACGCTCTGAAATCACTGGGTATGGACTTGCTTCTAGCTTTGATTTTTTTTCCTAATAAAAACCACTTTTCTCTTCCATCTGGAGAGATGTGCTCTTCTTCTCCCTAGAAGAAAAAGACAAGGATTTCAGTGAAACGCCAGCAGCACGCCCGGGTCAGCCGCCAAAAGCTTGACTGCGCGCGCACAAGCAGGTGTGCCCCCGGCTCACGCCTGTCACCCCAGCCCCTCAGGAGGCTGCGATCCGAGGGCTGCGGCTCGGAGCCGGCCCAGCGGCAAGTCCCGCGAGGTTCTTATCTCCCGTCGACTATGCCAACACCCGACGAGGCGCTGTGGCTCAAAGCGGCGCTCTTCCCCGCGAACGTGCGGTCCGGGGGAGGGAAAATCCGCAGCGAGCGGCTCAGTGTCCACACGGTGGCTCGAGGTGGAATGGGAGAAGTGCTGGGACGGCCGCCATGACTTGTGATCGACCCCCAAGGGGCACGGCAGGGCGCTCTGCGCGGGCCCCACTTCCACGGGCTGTGACGCCCGCCCGCGAGTCCATGCAGTGCTCTGCAAAGTGGGGCGGGGGGTGAGCAGGGAAAGCGGCGTCGGTACCGAGGCAGGACGACGTCACCGGCAAGGGCAGGAGCCAAGGCCCAAGCAACCTGGGGAGCAGGAGAGGCCGGGACAGCAGGGCCGAGGGGCCGGCGGTGTGGGGAGCGGTTAGGGTGGAGACCAGAGCAGCCAGCCGGCGTGTGGGTGGGTGCGTAGGGCAGATCTCAGGCTATCCTCCAGGGAGCAGAGGTCTATCTAAGCTCTACTTTATTTCTGGTCTGAGCTGGGACTTGAACTCGGCATCTGCCGCTTTTGCTCACGTCCGGCCCGAGCTCTGCTGTGAAGGTCATGGCCGCGTGGCGTCTGGCAGAGGGGCTGGGCTCTGGAAGCACACTCCCTGTGGGACTCTGAGCTGGGGAAGCCGCGTGGGCCCGGGGTCGCTCCAGGTCCGGCCCACCCTCGAGGCTCCACAGGGTTCTCACCTGTGGCTCCAACTCTAGCGGGGGCCTGAACCTGTATTCTTGCGTCCATCCACAACCAGGAAGACGGAGGATGACCCGGGCCTGCGCGCACTGCTTCAGGGAGGCCCATGGAAGGTCTTACACGTGGAAAAGAATCAGGAAAATGGGGGGGGGGGGGAAAGGGGCCCTGGAAGTGTCAAGAGCTCAGCGGAGGGGCCTGAGCCGCAGGGCCCCACCGGCTGCGGTTGGGGAAGTGTGCAGAGGCTGCAGGAAGGGCCGGGGCGAGTGGGAAGCCAGGACGGAGGTGAGAGAAGGTGCGGGGGGAGGACGGGGAGCCGGGTGAGGAGGGACGCGGGAGGGCCAGCGCCGCTGGACGCGGGCAGAGCCGCTGGCGTCCATCCAATGACGCCACTGGAACGCCGCCCACCGGGGCGGGGGAAGAGCAAGAGAAGCCGTGACCACACACCGACCCATGGCCAGTGTCGCAGCGGGGACCTGGAGAGGCGGGGCAACTCCCACGGGATGTTCCCACCCCACCTCCACCCCGCAAGGGGCAAGGAAATGGGCATGCGCAGAAAGGAGAAAGGGCCGTGCGACCGCAGCCGGGGCGGGCCAATGTGGAGAGGCACGCGTGTCGGAGGCGCGGTCCGCGCCAGGCCCGCCCTGGTGCTGCTCTACTTGGAATGAGGAAGTGGACAGAAAGTATTTTCAGATTAGTTACGACAGCCGTTTTCTGAGTAAGAAACGACGAACAAAAGATTACAGAGTATAGTCTCTCGGATCCCGCGTGCGTTCCGACGGCATGCGCTCTACCGGCTCCCTTCCCGACAGCGCTGCCGGGATTGGCGTGGCTCCGTCACAGCACACCTGCCGGCACGCGTGAGGCCCTGGGCTCCATCTCCCCACTCTCCCCGCACAGCCTCAGCCCCCCCGGGGGCTGTTCGCATCTCTGGGGGTGACACAGTGTCTGCGCTTACCAGGGGCACCACGGGGGCTCAGCCCGCTTTGCTGGGGAGTCCCGAGGCTCGGCCTGGGAGTAGGACAGCCTGCGTCTCTTTGTAGGGAGCGGCACGAGTTCTGTGCCGACCCAGGCCGTGGACGCAGACACAGGCGCTGCAGGCGCTGCTGGGCCCCACGGGGGCGACGCTTTCAACTTCTGGAAACTCAGGAAGCCAGAGTCCACACGTGATGTCCCCAAGTCTCCCGTGGGGCGCTGACCCTCCGCGCCGGCGTCACCCAGAGGCCCCCCGGCGCCAGGGGGCCCCTTGGCCTGCGGAGGCGAGGCCTGGCAGCACTTCTGATGGAGCTTGTCGAACTCCTCTTTGATCTCACTGTAGCGACGCCTTCTGCCCCCGAGCAGCCCCCGCGGTGGCGGTGAACCGGCCGGGGCGGGCGACCCCGCCTTGCCCAGCATTCGCCAGCGGGCTCCGGGCCAGAGCTCAGCGGTGTGCCCGCGGGGGGCAGGGCTGTGGCGGGGGCGGCCCTCCGGCCACGGAGAGACGTCGCTGCCGGGGCGGCCGTCTGCGGCAGCAGCTCCGTCCACCTCCGCAGAGGACCGGCGGGACTGTACACTCGGCCCGTGGGGTTCGGAGGCCCGGGGGCTCTCACGTCCCCCTCTGTACAGCTCCACAGCCCAGGAGCCCGGGGGGCCGGGCAAGGAAAGCTGCTTCCTGGGACGGGGGAGGCACTCGCTATGAAGCCTGTTGAACTGGATTTCGATCTCTCTACAGCGATTCTCTTGAGGACCCCGCAGCAGCCTGGGCCTGGACGCCATCCTCACAGGTGAAATCAGCCACATCAGCGCCCGCAGTCTGTCCTCCCGATCCCCGAGCCTCCGGCGCATGGGGCTCAAGTCTACCCACATCAGGGAAGGCCCCTGAAGCGCCTTCCGTGTTGGATCCAATCGGCAGACCTGATGTTTGTTTCCCTCAAGAAAAGCGCTCTTCAGCTTTGAGCCTGTCTTATGGCCAGCACCGTGTGCTAAGGTCTTGCAGTCTCTCCGCACCCCGGGGTCTTTCCGGGGCTCCGAGCTGGGTGCGGCCCTCTCCTTGGGGCTTCTCCGGAAGTGTCTGTGGCCGCGGCAGCCCGTCTCCCTTGCGGGCACCCTGCTCCGGTGGGGGAACCTCTTCCAGGTCTGCACGATGGAGGTCTTGGTGGAGAGGAGGCTCCCCGGCCTGGTGCTCAGCAGCCGGCTCATGGAGTGCAGCATGCCCGCGTACAAGTCGCTGATGGTCACGTTGCAAATGTCATCGGCCTCAAGGGACTGGCTGCTTGCTCCCAGGAGCGAGACGCTGTGGCTCCCGGGGGAAGATGCTGGCTGCGCAGGGTCACCGGGGCTCCATGCAGGTCCTCTCTGGAGAAGCTCTGGAAACACACGGAATGAGGGCGCGTCAGGAGCATCCTCACCCAGGGCACGGGGCTGAGCCTAGAAGGCGTGTGTGCATGTGTGTATGTGTGTGTGTGTGTGTGTGCGTGTGTATAGCTTGAACCCAGGCAAACTGCAACCCTCACATCTCAGCCCCCTGAGGAGCTACGATTACAGTTACACCATTGTGTGGGTGGCATGGTAATTTATAAAATCCAGCTCGTCATTAAGGATTCTGACTGAGAACTGATAGAGGTCCACCTTTCTCCAGCTGTTTCTGATGATGCAATGCCCTGGCAGGTAGCATGCCCAGCCTGGGGGGCACTGAGCCGACCCATGGTTCCAACCAAAGTGACAGATGGGCACACGGTGCACCTGAAGCTTCGGTACCCACTCACCAAGGGCAGGCGCGGCAGGCAGGGCCAAGGAGGGGAGCAGGGTGGCCAGTGCGTCCTTCCCACTATCCGCACCCTGCAATCAGAACCAAGGATTACAAGAGACGGGCTGGGCCTGGAGCTGGGCTCTCTAGACCACGCGGCGTCTCCCAGGACGGTGTCAGGAGCCACGCCCCCGGCAGGGCAGCCCTGCCTCCCCGACCACACCCCAAACAACAGAAAACACCAAGGCAATGGCGGCCAGCTCCGTTCACCCCTTCTCCGGGCGGCTGGACTCTGAGTGAGGACCCCATGCGCCTGGGCCTCGTCAGGTGTCACGGCACGCGGGGCACCGTCGGCCGTGCTGAGGTGAAGCAGGGGTGCTTCGGGTGCCATGACAGGCTCTTCACGGGCCGGCCACGCGGGGAGGGGACAGCGGCTCCCTGTCCCTGTGACCCTGGCCGGGAAAGCGCTTCACAACGGAGACGGTGCCTCCCACGTCTTCAGGCAAAGGGGGGACCCGGGGTGGCTGCGGAGCACGGGGGGGGGGGCCACCCTGGGAGAGGGATGGGGAGGCAGGGACAGAGGCCTTGCCGCTGGTCACACCAGGTGGCCCAGCCCCAGGAGAGCCGCCGTGCTCACTGGAGGACCGCGGACGGCTGGCGGCGCGGGAGTGGGGCTGCTCTGAGCGGGCTCCACGGCCGGCGCTGGGTCCCGCGTGCCCGTCTCCGGCGCGGCTCCGTGTGGGGACGCACCTGTGCCCGCTCCGGGCCGCGCAGCAGCAGGTCCGCCTGCGTCAGGTACTTCCTCCTCAGCTCATCTTTTGGGGGGCTCGCGGGCACTGCAGGCTGCAGACAGAGGGGTCAGGGCTTTCCCCGCTCTGGGGAATTCTAGAACAAACTGGACACCCTCTAACGCACACATCTTAAAGGATTCTGAGCACAAAGTCACGAAGCGGCTGGACATCCCAACCTGTCCCCGGGGGGAGACCAGGGCCAGCTCCCCAGTGCTGAAGCCCCAAAGCAACCAAGGCCCAGGGCACTAATGCCAGCCCTTCTCGAGCAGCACAACGGTGACCTGGACGCCCGTGGAGAGCTCAGCATCAACGACTGGTATCACAATTAATTGGTAGTGAGAGCGGGGCCGGCTCCCGGCCCTCCCTGCTGGACACTGGAGTCAAGGCTTCAAGATCAGATGGGGCCATGGAGCGGGAGACAGGCCTGCACCTCAATGCTGTGCAACAGCGGAGCCCCCCCCGCCCCCACTTGCTGCGGAACCCACAGAACACTTCCACTGGCCTTCCTTGGGGCCACTGCTTCTCTTCTTTCTAAGCCATGGCAGGAAGGCACGCAGGAGGCCACGGGCGGCCTCTGCAGAAGCGATTATGGGGGACAAGCAGGCACCACGGACCCCTTCTGACGGGAAAGACGCTGGTCGATGGGGTCCATCCTCAGGATCGAAATGGGGGACCAGCGAGCCAAGCGTGGCAGCACCAAGAGCGGGCCCTGGAATGGGGTTCCGGGAGGCTTGGGGGGCCCCGGCCGCCCCGCCTCCTTCCCGGCCGCAGCTCTCACCACTAAGGCGCCAGCGAAGGGATCCTCCGGCTCAGAGGCGGAAGCCTCGTCGCTGCCTTCAGAACCTAGGAACACAAAGGGACACTGCAGCCAGAAGCTCAAGGTCACACGCCTCACCTCCAGCTCGCGCGTGTTCCATGGTGAAAACGCCTGTCGCTCGTGGAATGTTCCCCGCGGAAGCGGGGCCGTCGTTGGTCATGACGGCCGGTAACCCAGAGCACCGGCCAGAGCAGGAGCTAACGGGACCTGGGAACCGGGGGGGCGGAGCCACAGACATAGGCCCCGGCCTGGAGCCTGGTTGCGAGGGAACTGGGGAGACCCAGCAGGGGGATTCGTAGGGTGAAGTTCCAGCTGGCCTCCACACTCATGGGGCAGCCCGGGCAGGGCGGAGGCCCAAGGGCACGGAGAAGAGACAGGGTCGGTCCTAGGCAGTGTGGCGGGCTGAGGGAAGGGCAAGAGCCTCCGGTAAGGAAGAGGAGGTGAGGACCTTCTGTAGAGAGGCCCTTCCCCACATCCTCTTGCCTTACACAGCCTGACTTCTTTGGCTTTCTATGACACGGTCTTGCTCTGTGGCCTTGGAGGGTCTTGAGTACGCAATCCTCCTGCCTCAGCCTCCTGAGTGCTGGGATTCCGGGGATGAGCCACCGTACCCAGCACGACGTTAAGTCTTTCTAAAGTGAGGGGATGCGCTCATTTATTCAGGAACTACCTATTATTTATATATTGGGCACCATGGGCTCCCTTCTCCCCAGGAGGATCAGCAGGGCACCTCATGTCTTTAAAACACGCCTTCAAGAAAACACGGGGTGTTCCTAAGGAGTCTTATCCTCAAGCCTGAACACTCTCGTGCTGACCCTCCTCCCAATAACAAGCAGGCGCTCACCTGTCCTCGGGACTTGCGGGCGACAAGGGGCATGCTTGCTGTCTCCCGGCCCGGCTGGCACACGGCCCTCCATCTGGCCAACCACCTTCCTAGCGGAGTCCTCGACGTGCAAAAACCAGCAGGGAGAAGTGGGTTTCAACAACATCCTATTTTAAAGCCACTGTAAAAACCTATACCTGCCACCCTTGCTGGCAACAGGAGGCTTCGCCAGGCCTCTCTGCTGGAGCAAAGGGCCCTTTGGGAAAAGCAGCAGTACTTCCTTCCTGCAACCTCAGCTTTCAGAGTCACGGGGGGGGGGGGGGGGGTGAGGGGGTGGGGGGGTGGAGGAGGGAGGACAGCAGGCAAAGTCAGGACCCCAGGGTCAGGGCGATGAGTTCTACCACAAATAAAGGTGTGACCTTGCAGGTTTCAGAGCTGAACTGTGGCGCAGGTGAAGGTGGATTTGGGCACAGACACCAATGAGGTTGGGGGTGTCCACACTGTACCCACAGGAAACCCGTTTTTGAGAGGGACTAATAATCCTATAAGCGCCAGGCAGGGGCTTGCCTACCTTTTAAGCAATACCCTTAAATCCATGTCTAGACAGAAACATTCTGCTACCAAGACAAGCACAGTAGCCCGGGCCTTAGGAGCAGCCATCACTACGTGTGTAAGTTAGTGCAAACACATCCTGGGGCTCCCAACCCCCCACTGACCAACAGGGGGATCATGTTTGCGGAAACACAGGACCCAGGATGCTTCTGTGAGTTCTACCTAACAGGGGCAAGTCGTTGGAGCTGGGAACATCTGCTCACATTGGTGATGGACGCTTTTCCTTATAACAGGGCTGCAAAGCTGCGACAGACACAGCCAGCAAAGCCTGGATTTACACTTGACCCTTGGCAGAAAGAGCACACAAGCTCTCACTTATGCTAAAGGAAGGTACAAAGGGCCACGGGCCTATAATGCAAGAGGAGTCTGGAGAGTGGAACTGGACTACAGAATGGATGATCAACACAAGGGCTCTCTTCCTGTATCAATAGGAAAAGTACAGCTATGTGTAGTTATAAACATGTGATAAGAAAACAGGAATTAAGATGGCGCTAGTGACCATCCGTGCACAGAGGTCAGACTAACGGTAAGCAGTCCTATGTATTTTTAAGGCTAAAATAACCAAGGTTTGACCACAGGATTGCCGTTAATGAAAACCTCGAGGTTTTCATTCTTGTGATCATGAGGAGAAAGCATGAGTCACTTATTTGAGAACCTTAATGTTTAACAGAATACTAGACAACTGTGCACAAGCGATGTGAACAAATGCTACTCAATAGGGTCTCCCAATAAGAAGACAAAGCATGTGGGCTCCATCTGGGTGGGGTAAAGGGGTAGACAAAGGCAGAAAGAAGCAATCTTGCACTTCACCCGGCCTGCCTCTATTCTTTCCCTTTTCAGAAGAGGAGGAGTGGCATTCTTCTTTCCCCAGGCTCAGAGCCTAGGCTGGCACAGGCCCTGCGGGAGAACTAGCTCACTCAACCTCACGGAGGAGCTGGCTGACACAGCTCTGTGGTCTCTGACAGAGGAAGCGGAGCCAGAGGCAGGCCAGACAGCAGAAGAAATGCTTCCCTGGAAATCCTTAACCATGTTATCAAGCTGAGCAGGCCAGGCCCTCGGTGGCCTCCAGCCACTCTTAGCACAAAGGTTCCAGGGCCCAGTGCACCAGAGTTTCGCCACAGCCCAGCATTTAAGTGATACAATTTGGTACTAAATACCTGGATTGTTTTTTTCTTCTTCTCCTTTATTAGCTTTCCTCCCCAAATTCTCAATCCTTAAGAAACAAAAATGGCAAGTTAAGTAATTTGGAACATTTCTGTCAATCTGCATTCACAGAAAGCCAAAGTGAGATAGTAAAAGGATGTAATATTAAAAGCAGTCACACTGCATTTCCGATAATCATCGCATTTCTGATAATCATTGTTCTGTGCTGCTGTTCATCTTTGTGAAGCGGGTTTTAAATACCAAGGTTTGGCTGGGCCCTGGTGGCTTGTGCCTATAATCCTAGCTACTTAGGAGGCTGAGATCTGAAGACTGTGGTTCAAAGCCAGCCCAGGCAGGAAAATCCATAGTATTCCCATTTCGAATTAATCACTAGAAAACAGGAAGTGGTGCTGTGGCTCAAAGTGGTAGAGCACTAGCCCTGAGTGAAAAAGCTTACTCAGCAGCCAAGTACTGGGTTCGGCCCCATGGATGACAAAAAGTAAAAATCAAGGTCTGACATTAACGGCAACCATCAAAATTTAGCAAGCGTCAAAATTTCATCATTAACTGGAAAAGTGAAACAAAAAACTTTACACACAGCAGATACTGTCCTTAAAATATCACTTATTTAGGGCAGCATAGACAATACATAGACAGTAAGTACCGCCAGAGGGCACTCTCCACACTTGCCAGGAGTAGAGTGCTTTCTGAGGACAATCCGTGTAACAGGATGTATGAAGAGCAAGCCCAGGCCCGGGGGATACACTGAGTTCTGAGGTCCAAGTGCGACCCTCTCTGCTACTTGGCTAGCATGCAGATCCTGGGCGATATAGTCAACCTCTACCTAGACTTTGTGGACAATGGAAACACACATGTTAATATGAAAGGGTGGCTGGGCACTTAGTATGCTCTGGGCTCTATTCTAAGTCTTTTTTCCAAGAATACATCATTGCTCATTCAAAACCTATCCCCATAACACTCTATGGGGCAGGGATTTATCAAGTTCGTTTTATTGGGACTCAAATGATCAGCCCAGGCCACCTCCTGTGTGCGGAGCCAGGATGCGAGTGGTGACTCGTGGGTGTCCTCAAGGTGCCTGGCCACCTTTCTACAACAGTGACGCGGAGCACCTGGGCTCAGAGTCCAATCAAGGTTTTGCCACTTGGGTTAAGTGACATGAGGCCTTCACTTTTCTGTGCTCTGCCCGGAAGCTGGTGATGATATGAATGTCACCCACGTTGCAAGGACGAGAGCAACATGAAACAATAAGAACATGAATACATAAGGCAGACTGTAAGCTGCTAATACATGCCAACAACTACTATTTCCTGTCCATCACCAATCGCAGCAGTCACTTCCACTTTGCCTGCTATGGTGCTGCCCTTGAAGTGAGCGCACACGCTACTGTGTAACGAGGGTCAGCACCATCTAAGAAACGCCAGGCCGCTGAATGAGTACCTTAGGGTAAGCAACAGGACACGAACGACAGGCTCATCGGGGAATGACTTTTTGTGCCTGTCTAAGGCAAGGCGGAGTACAGCCCAAAACCTGCTTTCAGCAAATCAAAGCGACCTCATTCAGTGCAAGGTTTTCTCCAGGCACTTAAGAAGAAGGGAGCCTCTGAGATCAAAGGTAGTTTGCAACTTAACCATTATGCCAAACAGCTGCTTCTGCCTAGCGGGCACCCTACTTAAAACCTCAAGGATGGCGACGGGTGGGGTCCAAGTTAAACAGGACCCACAAACAGCCAATGGCACCGGGGCTTGAACTCAGGGCCTCACACTCTCATTTCGCTTTTTGGCTCAAGGACAGGACGGGGCTCTACCACTGGAGCACAGCTCCGGTGCTGGCTCTTGGCTGGCTGACTGGGGATAGAGGTGTCGTGGACGTTCTCCTGCCCAGGCTGGCTTGGGGCCTTGCTCCTCGGATCTCGGCCTCCTAGGTAAGTAGCCGGGATCACAGGTGTGCGCCCCCTGTGCTGCGCGCGCCACGGTGACCTCCGCACGCGGTGGACACTGTCGTCACCGTCCTTCCCATTCCCGAGGCAGGGCCACGGCCTCCCTCGGCCCCGCCTCGCTGACCAGACAGGCTCAAGGAGACGAACCACGTTTCGGTCCCCCCACCCCCATGAAAGGGGAGGGGGGCAAACGAAACGGACTTTCTCCCGGAGCGGAGACAACGGCGAAGCCCCGGCCCACGCGGTTCCCGGCTCCTACCCTGGGGGGTCTCGTAGGTCAGGGTGGCCATCTGCACCAGGGGGTCGTCCTCGAAGGGCTGGCTGTACTGCGGGGCGAAAGAGCGTCGGGTCAGACCCCAGGGGCCCCGTCGGAGGAGGCGCCCCCGACCCCCACCCCAACCCCCGCCCCGCGGTACTGTCAGGCCGCGCCCGGCTCGCCCGTCACCCCGCCGCCCCGGGGGTCGGGACCCCACCTTCTCTATCAGCTGCTGCATGCGCCTCTGGAAGCGGCGGCGGCTGTCACTGAGCCTCCGCAGCAGCACTTCCCGCTCCGGGCCCTCCGAGTCCCCAGCCTCCGGGCTCCCGGCCTCCATGGCCGCGACGCGGGCGGCGGCGGCGGCCCCGGCTCCGCTCCCAACGCCGCGGCGCCGGCTCGAACGGGCCGCTCCGCGCCCGCCCGCTGGATTCTGAGCTCCTATTGGCTGGCGCGCAGAGGCCAGCCGGGCGTGGATTGGTGGCATTTCAAACGAGTTCAAAGGCATTTGCTCCTAAGCCAATCCGGGCTGGGCTTTTGGACCCGCCTCCAAGAGGCGCTTCCGGCGGAAACGGGCGCTGGTGACAGGTAGAGTCAGACGCCTGGGCCGGTCCCAGGGGCCGGGCTGTTCAACGGGCGGGCGGGGGAGCTGGTCCTCCGGCCACGCCCATCCTCGGGTCCTCCGGCCACGCCCCCTCGCGTCTCCCAGGCTCTGCCCCGGGGCCTGCGGATCCGCATAGGCGTTTTCCTCCCCGCTTGACCACAATATAATAACATCCTAGGGGCGGGTTTATTGGAGGCCTTATTTCAGACCCAGCTTGCTCATGTTAATATATATAATAACATATAATATAATATATATATAAACATAGTAATAATGATCATAATGATGATGATGTTTTGTGCCGAGCTCGGGGCTTGAACTCAGAGCCTTCTGGGTGCTGTCCTTAACGCTTTTGTGCTCTACCACGTGAGTTACAATTCCACTTTTGGTTGTTTTGGTGGTTAATTTAAGACAAGAGTCTCATCAGCTCTCAGTAGGTAGTAGCATCACAGGCATGAGCCATTGGTTCCTATCTATGATAGTTATTCTTATAGGTATATTTATTTATTATAGGCATATTTTGACCAAGATTGATAATAAGAATAATGTGGAGGATTGCTTTGGATAAAGATGCCTGGTCATATGTAGTACATAGCAAAAAATACTAGGCAGGGCAAAGGATTTAATGCTTTTAAAGATCCTTTGACCCCAGGGTTTCATGCCAATGCTGCTAGACACGGAATAAAATGTGATTTAGTGTACTTACTGTGCCGACATTCTAAGATCATCATCTCAACACAAAAGAAAACATCTCCTTTTCATATTTTGGCAACGTAACGGGAAATCTTGGACCACAGCGCTTGCTATTGAATGAGTGAGGAAGTGGAGAAGAGGGTTGCTGTTCAAAATTCTCAGTGTCTTCGTTGATAACAATCCAGCACATGCTGAGTCAGTTATGCCAGAAGATGAAAACATTGAAGCCATTGTTCTTCCCCAAATGCTAGAACATCACTGATTGGGCCTCTAGGCCGGGAGCAAAAGTGCCTTCAGGGGATGAGCTGGGGAAGGATGGGTGAGAACGGTTGAAAGGGGTGAAAATGGTCAACAGGGATTAAGATGCATTGTATTCATAAACTGCTTTGTTACATGGCAACTCCGTTGTACAACTACTCGAAGGTAGTAAAAAGCAACAAAACCAAGACAGAAGTGACAGTAAAGAAACCACAATCATTATGATTAAAAAAAAAAAAAGAGTATTGGATGTGGAGTGCCTTAAGGATAGAGACACTAGCTTAATGTTTGGGCAGATTCAACTGTCACGATGAAAAGCCAAGATGGGCTTTGGGGGAACATATGGATGTAACTGATGCCATTGCAGTCACAGAAGGAAGCGGGTTCAAGTCCAAGACAATTAATGCCTGGAAAAAGTGCGTTACTAAGTGTGCTTGAAAACTCCAACAATGGTGCGTTAGTTCTCAAGGCAACCGCTAGGTGGCAGCATGCGAAGGACATAAACTGAATTGAACATGCAGAGGACATTTTTCTTAAAAAAATCTTTTTAAAGTGATTTTTAAGTAGTTGTACAAAAGGATTTACATTCAACAAATCAATTCATGAGTACAATGCATCTTGATCGACGTCATTCTTTCAAAATTCTCCATCTTTCTCCACATTTTTCTTGTGTTGGGTAGGTAGGGTCTTAGAATTTTTCTGTATTAGCATTTTACAGCATTGTACTGAAATTACTGTACTGTGCGTGTGTGCAGACTTACACAGTTAAGAACCCATCTGTAGGATAATAAAAGAATATGGTGGTGCCATCATAATTACATGTTTCAGGAAGTAGGAAATGGCTCTTTTTGATATTTATGGTAAATCATGTTAGCAATCTTGTTTTTCTAAGTAACAGCATTTTTAATGGCATATGTGTCTTTACATCATTGTGTTTCGGTGAGCAGTGTTAATGTGTAGGCCAGTGGTTTGGTGAGAGTCACATATCCTACTTCATGCCGTTTCAAGAATGTTCCAGCCTCCTGTACATAGGTACAAGTAAATTAGAGACATTTTAGGGTTCTGGATTCTTCTCTATCCAGAGCATCCTCCATGACAGTCTCCTTAGAGCCATAAAACCTGTGGACACCAAGGGTTTTCTATATGTGTTATTTCCACCCTAGGGCACGAGTGTAGCTTGGAGATGTCTGGGTCTCGAAGCAGGCAGGGAAGGGCTGCTCCCAGGCAGATTCCCCTCCCAATGCCCGCCCACCCATACGAAAGGACGCAGGAATGCAAATGCTCATTTAGATGGAAGTAGACAATTCCAACAAATGACATCTCTAAAAGTGCTGAGCAATGCTACAGGCATCGCCGAGTCTCAGAAACTGTCATCTTATGAGTCTCACACACTTGCCCCTGCATTTCTGATTGCAGACTCAATGCTACACGAATCAGGTACTATTTTCTAGAGGGAATAGAAAAATGATTCCGTCTCTACTTTTGTGATTGGCCTCCTAGCAAAGCTTTTCTCCATCTTCATAACAACACGTGAGTACTTGTGCTGATGGAGTTACTGTGGTGTGTGATTAGCAATCAAGCAGCACTGGGTCCCGGTGGCCCCTAGTCAGTGCTCTTCCCCACTCCGCCAACACCGGGATTCTATTATGTCATCCTGCAGAAATGTGGGGGGAAGCCGGGGGTGAGAGGAACTTGAGCTGCTCAGTACAAATGTCCACAAAATACACTGTAACTTGCATCCACCTTCCCTTCAAGATGCCTCCCAGGCCCGCCTGCGGGAGTTCCCCAGGGGGCGTCCCTGGTCAGCCTCTTGAGGGATGGTCTCCTTTGGGAGCAGCGTTTTCCATTAGTCCAGTGGCCAGCAGCCCCGAGGGGCCATTCTACCCCCATGGTCTCCACGGACACCTGTCCAGCTCACCCCTCTTCCTCCGCTCCCCAGGTCTCGGGCTGCAGGAGACTCCGTGATGGAGCTCTCTGCTGGAGTCTGTACCGTGCAGAACCGGGCCAGCTGCAGGTGAGCACTGGGACCCTGTACACCGACTCCTTCACACCTGCACCAGGTGAGTCCGTCTGTGCCCGCTGAGCTCTTGCTGCTGAGTTCATTTTCTTCCCCGAGAATGTGTGACCACGCAAGTCTGTGTTTGGAATAATTAGATCTGGATCTTGGCTGACTCTTGATTAGACTTTTTTTGGTTTGGAGATAGATCACTTGGCAAATATCTCGTGACTTTTCCTGCAAATGTGAGTGACTATGTTAAGCAGAAAATCTTGTTTTAATCCTCTTTGTTGGGTGCTGGGTCATCTTGTGTCTATTCATTGTACAAGTGTTCCCTAAAACACACACACACACACACACACACACACACCTAGGTGAATTCACTTCTGCTCCCATCGAATCCAGCCTTAAAGACAAATGGTTGGACTAGTACCCGGGTGTGGAGTTAGTCAGGCCTGGGCTTGGGTTCTCCCCGCAGGGTCTCCATGCTGACAGTCACTGCCCTGTCAACGTGCAGCTCAGCCGGTGTGTAGGGCAAGTGACGATTGGTTGTTGATGGCGCATTTGGTTCTCAGCCTCTGCCGAGAGTCTCAGCCGCCCGTCCTCCTCCTGTGGCTTTGCCTATAATGCCTCCAATGTCTGTAAGGCCTTTCTTCCTCTAGGATGTCACCCGTGATCCTCGTGATTGCAAATTTCCTTTGGGTGCTCTAAGTGTGAAGGGTATTCCTGATTTCAAAGATACAGTATGTGAGGAAAGAATGGAAGGTGCCTCATGAATCATTTCCAGCTGGGCCTCGGTGTTTCATGCCTGTCATCCTAGCTACTCAGGAGGCTGAGATCTGAGGATCGTGGTTTCAAGCCAGTCCCGGCAGGAAAGTCCGTGAGGCTCTTATCTTCAATTAGCCACCGGAAAACCTGGAAATGGAGCTGTGGTTCAAAGTGGTAGAGCACTGGCTTCGAGCAAAAGAGCTCAGGGACAGCGCCTAGGGCCTGAGTTCGAGCCTCATGACTGAAAAAAAAATTTTTTTTCAACATAGGTTAAATGTTGAACTGATAACATTTTATGCAATATGGGTTAAACATCTATGTCATTTGTGGTTCAATTAACTCTGTCTACTAGTTTATGTTATTTGTCTGTATATGGTTTCTTTTTTTCTTATACTGTTGGAAATTGATCTGTTTTACTGGATTTTTCTTTCTTTTTAAAATTCTTGCTTGGATTTTTTTAAAGGAACTAGTGTTTTAATGTTGTTTGGATCTACCTTATGCGTTTGTGTTTCCTTTCTTTGTGATTTCTTTTCTCTTTCTTTCTTTCTTTCTTTCTTGCTAGTCCTAGGGCCTGAACTCAGGCCATGAGCACTGTCTCTGGCTTCTTTTGCTCAAGGTTAGCACTCTGCCACTTGAGCCATAACACCACCTTCGGCTTTTTCTGTTTATGTGGAGCTGAGGAATCGAACCCAGGGCTTCATGCCTGCTAGGCAAGCTCTCTACCACTAGGCCACATTCCCGGCCCAATTTCTGGTCTTTTTTTTTTTTTAACCTTTTAAAAATTGTTGTTATAAAGGTGATGTATAGAGGGGCTACAATTACCTAAGTCAGGTAAAGAGTCCATTTCTTTTTGGACAATGGCACCTCTTCCCTTGCTTTCTCCCAGTTTTTCCCTCCTGTCCCCATCCCTAAGTTATATAGTTCATTCTCAACATATCTAGTGAGTACCACTGCTGCTTTGTTCACTCTTGGCTTAGTTTTAAAATTAGTTTCTTCATTTTACTTAAGGTGTGTTCTTCTGTTCTATTGTCATCTCTTGAAATGAAAGCCTGCTCATTAACTTTCATTTGCTGTTGTTTTCTAATAAACTCATCTTAGGCCATCCATTCTTTAGTAACTAGCTTGTGGTTTCACTTGATTTCTTCTTTAATACAAATGTTATTCAGCAGTTTTTTTTTATATTCCTTTCAATATTTGGGTAGAGGAAATTTTAGCATTATTAGCGTGATGTCAAAAGACATTGAAGATGAAAATAGTTGAAGTTTACAGCCCTAGTGTTTAGCTTAATGACAAATTCTAGAGGTATTTTATTAAAGCAAATCTTAAATAATTGTATTTGAAATATAATATTAACTATGCAATATAAGCATAGAATCTGTGTATATACAATGCATAGCTATTAGCAAGAAAAAAATATCTGTGCATGTACAGAAGAGTTTGTTGAGCTTTTATAAATATTTAGTATTGTGTTTCTGCTTATCTCCAAAAGGCAGATTAATATCTCATTGTAGTTTTAATTCACATTTCCTTAATTGTTAAGGAGACTGAATAAACTTTTATATGATTTCAATGTTTGTTGACTTACCAATGCCTTCTGTCCATTTCTATGATGGGTCTGGAAGCCTTTTCTTATTTTTTCTGTCATTCCGTATGGTTTGGGATATGGCAGTTCTTGTTGTGAACGTGTAGTCCTAGTTTTTGATTAGTCTTTCCACTTTATGATATATAGTAATTCTTAGTTAATAGGCACTTTAAATTCTTACATTATATAAAATGTCCATTCTTCCACTTGGCAATATGCACTTTGTTGTCTTATTTAAGGAATTCTCTTTTCTGCTGCAAAGCCACAGAATTTGTTTCTCACATTTAAGCTGTGAATCCAGTGGACTTGACTTCTGTGTTTGCTGTAAGGCAGGTAGCCATTGTTTTTCTCCCCAGTGTGGAAGACAAGGATCTCAGAAACATTTACTGACTTGTTCATTCTCTCTTCACTGTTTTGCTGCATCCTGTACTCTATCTTTATTTATGTATTCTTATTATGCAAAGGAAGATGCACACACACACACACACACAGTTTGGACGGTGGCTACTTTGTCTGCATGGTCTCTGGATGCTTTCTTGATCCTTTCCCCACTGTTATAGCTACCTGACTGGCTGGGGAAGGCCCTCCTCCTCCTCCTCCTCCTCCTCCCCCTCCTCCCCCTCCCCCCTCCTTCCTCTTCCCCTTCCTTCCGCCTATGAGAGAACACATGCAGCCTTTGTCTCTTTGGGTCTGATTTACTTCACTTAATGTATTTTTTTTCCAGGTCCATCCATTCCTTTGCAAATGTTGTAATATTGTTCTTCCTAACGGATAACTAAAATTTCAGGCGAGGGGTGGCTGTTTTCTGTAGCTTGGAGTCACTCCCAAGGAACTTGAGTGTGCCCCTCAGTAGATGAGTGGATCAGGAAAATGTGGCACATATACACAATGGAATTCTATGCTTCTATCAGAAAGAATGACATTCTTTGTAAGGAAACGGAAAGACTTGGAAAAAAAATCATATTAAGTGAAGTGAGCCGAACCCAAAGAAACATAGACTCTATGTTTTCCCTCATTGGTAATGCTTAGTACATGTCTTAGGATAGTCCTAGCAGAAGATCACAATGGCTCAATAGCTATGTACATATGAACACATAAGATGATGCGAAGCAAAATGAACTCCAAGTTATGGAAACAAGTGGTTTTTCATTATTGTTGTTATTTTTAATGCACTATGTGAAATTATCTTTTTTCTTTTGTTTATCTTCCCTATGGTTTAACCCCTGTTGTCACTGTATTTGATTTTAGTACCCTGGGTGTTGTATATACATTGATCTGAATTTGGGAAGGGAAGGGGAGCATCAAAATGGTGAGACAAAGGACAAAGGGCAAACCAATGCAACAGCAATACTTACACAGCAATATGTTGTAAACTAAGTGTACAACCTGGTGGGGGGATTGGGGAGGAGGGAAGGTGGGAGAAAAATAAGGGAGGAGGTAACAAGATTGACAAGAAATGTATTCATTACCTTACATATGTAACTGTAACCCCTCTGTATATCATCTTGACAATAAAATTTTTAAAAATTCCATATACACCACATTTCCTTTTTCATTTATTTTTTCTTTTTGCCTTGGTCCTCAGGCTTACACTCAGGGCCTGGGCACTGTCCATGACCTTTTTGTAGAAGGCTAGAGCTCTACCACTTGAGCCATAGCTCCACCTTTGGTTTTTTGGTGATTAATTAGAGATAAAAGTCTCCTGGATTCTTTTTTTTTTTGGCTGGGGCTGCCTTTGAACTATGATCCTCAGAACTCAGCCTTCTGAGTAGCTAGGCTTATAGATGTGCACTATCAACACCTGGCCTATACCACATTTTCTTGATCCATTTGTCCCTCGAGGGGTATCTGGGAGGATTCCATACTTTCCTATGGGGAATTAGTGCAGCAAGGAACATGGTTGTGTAGGTGGCTTTACCATATCCTACTTTGTAATGTTTTTGATAAAGAACCAAAGTGGAATTGCTGGATCCAAGGATAGTTTTATGTTTAGGTTTTTTTTAGAAATCTCCCCACTGCTTTCTATAGTGGTTGAACAAGTTTACATCCCCATCAACAGTTTAATAGGGTTACTCCCCACCCCCACCCCTCATATCTGTGTCAGCATTTGTTGTTATTTGTTTTTTTTTTGATAATGGCTCTTCCAGTTGGGGTCAGATGGAATCTTAGTATTGTTTTGATTTGATTTCCTTTATTGTCAGAGATGTCAAACATTTCTTCATTTCTACTGGCTGGTTTTAGAGGCTTTTTATCCAAATAAGATATACTAGGCTCCAAACATTCTAACAGTGCTGGATGGTGTTTAATCCTGATGATGCCTCGCTCCCAGAAGTATTTCTTCCTGGGAGAAGGAAGACTGGGCCCCCCTTTGGTGAAGTTTCTGCCCCAATTTTGTGTGGTGGGAAATAGCTTTTTATTCTTAACCTTAGGCCTTTTTCAAGACAAATACACTTTTAGAGTCATGAGAAATGTGTTTTAATGGGCTACCCATTTAAAAAAAATCAATGGAAGAATTTACATTAAAAATAGAAGGCAATTAGGTTGATTTGGATGACCTATTTTTAATCAGCCCCATTATTTATGGACCTGAAAACTCTCAGGACACTCTTCTCTGGAGTATTCAAAGAGCAGCCATTGTGGTATTATGAGAGGAAAACTTCAAAACAGGCAATACCATGTTGATTTATAATTTGTGAGATCTTTTTCCTTAATTACCCACCTTTGAAATATCCATTGCTTTTGTTCTCACCTCCATGGGGCACATTTGAATTGCGTAGAACATGCTTACTGCTTACTTCTGTATTTTTGCAAAGTTTTGATGTACCTAGTTCTTATCTAAAATTGGTTCTTAAATTAGTTGTACTTCATTTCTCTCCTTTTTCTTCATTTTTTTGGCGAGAGGGGTAGGGGACTCAGCTATTTTAACCATTATATCAGTATTTTCTTAAATATTCTGTCTTAAAAAGCATAGAATGTAGGCTCTTTAGAGTTCTCTATTTCTTCTCCTCTATACGTTAAGTATGTTTGCTTGCAACCCTATATTTTTCTCTTGATAAACAGAAAAAAATTACAACTCTCTTGTTTTTGAAATAACAGGGTTTGAACTCAGGGCCTACTCTTGCTAGATAGGTGCTGTATCACTTAAGCCATGCTCCCAGGCTTTTTTTTTTTTGCCTTAGTTATTTTTCAAATCAGCATGGCCTTATGGCCTTAAACCATAATCTTCCTACCTACGCTCCCCACGTAACTGGAAAGGCAGGTGTGCACCACTTTGCCCAGAGTTGGTTGAGATGGGCTTGTCACTAACATTTTGCTTGGGCTGGCCTTGCGGAACTGTGATCGTCACAATCTCCACCTCCTAAGCAGCTGAGATTATAGGTGTGAGCCACCCTATGCAGCCCTAACTTTAGAAAACTCCAAACTTTAAAAGTCTAAAACTTAATTTGCCTAATTAATTCTAATTTTCCTAATTCTCTAGACAGAATTAAAAAATACTGCCATTTCCATACCTCCTTCTCTTTCTGGTCTATAAGCTGTATTTGACCTTGTGCTTGCATTTGTTATAGAAATGTTAGACTTTCTACTTGAAGTCACTTTCTGAAGCTACTGGTATGACTTGTTCGTGTTTCAAGGGGAAGAGGGAACAGAGACATGGGGAATGACCAGCGCTCAGTGGTAAAGACCACGCTGAGGGCGACCGTGAGGGGGATGGTGGTCTCTAAAGGCGTGGAAATCCCCCCTGTTTTGGGAAGGAGCGGGAGGTCAAGTTAGAGTGGCCAGCACTGCGCCACAGCCCACCATCCCTCGTGGGTACGGTGATGACCCCCTTCTCCCTCTCATGCAGCTTGCTGCGGGTTGATGACGCCCTTGGGTGTGACTTCGTGTCCATCGCCGCTCCCACTTCATCCCCACCGTGGCTCTGGGAAGTCCACGCCGTTATCACCCTCCACCTTACAGCGTGGAAACTAAGGCTGGGGACAGGCAGGCAGCAGGGGTGATGGAACTTTGTCACCAGGTCCCCTAGCAGAGCTGGACTTTAAAACCAGAAGCCTGGCTTCTAGACTCATGCACCCACAGCCTGCATGGACTGGGGCCGTGGATGCGTCTCCTCCTGTCCTCCTGTGTTTAGGCAGGGCTCTGTCTCAGGTCCAACATTTTATATCTACAGATAATATTATATACATTAGAGCAATTTCCGGCTCATCATCGCATTGAACAGAAGGTGCTGAGTTTCTGAGTCTCTCCTCTGACCCCCTCCCCTCCCCAGAGAGAACCCTTGCTGCAACCGATGGGCCTGTATCGGGGGTCTCTGTGGCTCCATGTCTGCATTTACCATGGGAGGCACTCTTGGTGTGAGGCTCTAGGTGGATCTGGGCAAGTTTATACAAACATGCCTCCACCATTATAGTATTATACAGGGGAGTATCGTCACCAGACCCCAATTCCTCTGGAGTTACCTAGCCATCCCTCTCTTCCCCTTAGTGCCCAGCATTCAAAGAGCTTTTACTGACCTGATAGCGTTCCTCTTCCCAGAACAGCATAACATTGAAATCATGTAGCATGTAGCCTTTTCAGACTGACTGCTTTCATGAAGTAATATGCTAGAAGTTTCCTCTATCTCTTTTCATCGTATGTATGTATGTGTTTTGCAGTTCCTGGGTTTGAACTCTGGACTTCATGCTTACTAGGCAGGTGCTCTGTCATTTGAGCCATGCCCCTACCTTTATTTATTTTAATTATTACTATTATTTTAGCTAGTGTCTTGTACTTTATGCTTAAGGCAAACCTTGGACTGCAGCCCTGATACATATGCCTCCTACACAGCTGGGATTATATGTATGAACTGCTCTGCTTGGTAAATGTTTTTGAGATGAGATGAGGGTCTGTTTTTGGAATTACTGGGGTTTGAACTCAGGGCCTTGTGCTTGTTAGGCAAGAGCTGGAAACCTTGAGCCATGTAGCTTACTTTTTCAGGTAGGGTCTCCCATTTGCCTGGGGTTGGCCTCGGACCACAATTCTACCTCCACCACTTGCACAGCTGGAATCTCAGGTGCTCACCACGATACCTAGCTGCTATTCTCATTTTTTTTGGGGGGGGGAGGGATGGAGGAGAGGACTTAAACCCAGGACCTTAGGCTTTGGCTTTCTTGCTCACAGCTGGTACTCTACAACTTTAGAGACTCCTTTAGCCTAGTGTTTTGATGGTTCTTTGGAGATAGAGTCTTAGTTTGGCTTTGAATTCAGTCTCTTGAGTAACATCATACTTGTGAACCATCAGTTCCTGGCCTGGTTTTCTGTCTGTCTCTCTCTTTCTCTTTGTCTCTCGGTCTCTCTTTTTGTCTCTGTCTCTGTCTCTCTCTTGTCAGTCAAGGAGCTTGAATTAAGGTCTGGGCACTATTCCTGAGCTTCTTTTGTTCATGGCTAGCGCTCTACCACTTTGAGCCACAGCTCCGCTTCCAGTTTTCTGGTGGTTCATTGGAGAGGAGAGTCTCAAGCATTATCCTGCCCAGGCTGGCTTTGAACCACAATCCTCAGATCTCCTCCTCCTGAGTAGCTAGGATTGCAGGCATAAGCATGATGCCTGTTTTGCGGAGCAAATAACAGAAGGATTTCCTAGACTTGTTCAGGCTGTGGTGTTCTTCCGCAGCGGAGGGGGAGTGTGGGGACACGGGGACACCGTTCTCCCTCAGCGCTCTCTGTGGCCCATTTTCTTCCAGCTAAAGAATCATCACAGGGCTGATGATCCACAAGGCAGGATTTCCCCAAGGTCTCCTGGCACAGACGCTGGCCGCTTGTACCAGACACCTGCTCCCAGAGGGTTTGCCTCTGGGGAGGACAGCCATATGCCACACGAAAGGGATAGTGTTCACTTCAGCTTGCATGCTGTGACTTCCCTATAAATGATCTTTGAAGTATCTTTGAAAGTTCTGAATGTGCAGACCCGTCGCAAGGATCGGACAGAAAAATAACCATAACCAGCCACCTGTAAGTGGATATTTTCCAAGTATCCTTTAGCTTTCCTATTCATTTTAACCTTTTTGGTTTCATATAAAACAGTGTAATAAATATTTTATATGATTTCACTTGCTTTTGTCAGAAGCTTACTCTTATTGGTGCCGGTCCTGGGCTTTGAACTCAGGGTACTGTCTCTGAGCTTCTGCATTCAAAGCTAGACGTGTTCCAACTGGAGCCACCTTACAACATGAGCTCCTCGGCATCTGGATGATGGGAGGGGTGATGGAGCTCTCCTGCGTCTTGGTTATATGATGGGGAGAGAGCTCTTCTTGTTTGGTACAGCCTGACATTATACTGCGGGTGCCACTCTGCCAGCCCTGTTTTCATTGGTTATTTCCAAAACAGAGTCTCACTTAATTCTCACGTCAGCCTGCATACTGATCATCCTGTTTGCGCTTTCTTGTGTAGTTGGGTGGCAGGTTGGTATCACCATATCCCATCATTGGTTGAGATGGGGTCTCAGGAAAGCTTTGCCTTCAACAGCTTCAATTTGTGATCTTCCCCCTTCTCTCAGCAACGTTCTTGGTTGGCATGGCTTTGAACTGTGATCTTCAGATCTCCTGAGTGGCTAGGATTATGGGTGTGAGCCACTGGTGCCCGGCTTGTGTTTATAACTTAGAATGGTGAAGGCTGTAAGATGATGAGGACGGCGACCATGGATCATGAGTGTAAAAGGGAGACCAGCTAGAGAACATTTAGCAGGAGGGAGAGGGGAAAAGAGGAGGCGATCGGGAGTGAATAGAACTGAATTACTTTACAGACATGTCCTCTTTGAAAAAAAGGAGGACGAGAAGGTGTTAAGAGAATGCAGTAGAGGAGGTGAACTTGTTCATAGTACACCGTACACATCTGTGGCTCAATCACAGTGAGCTCCTTGCACTATTAGCATGTGCTCATAAACATTGCTGTAAAAGGAACAGTGTCAGTGAACATATTTATATGTAAATTTAGTCTGAATTTCAGATAAATTCCTTATGAGACATTCCTAGAAGAACTATCATAAGGCATGAATATTTCAGAGCTCTTGACATACGATACCCAATGAGTTCTAGAAATTTTACTCCAATTTGCATTTTCATTACTGGTATTTGAGCATTCCGGTTAACCTGTTTTATTAGCACTGAACATGGTCATTTAAAAACATTTGCCAGTTCCTAAAAAGGGAACTTTTGTGTGTTACACCATATATAACTTCCACGTCTTGAACACTGGGTGAGCACATCTTATACATTTGTCCGTTGTTAATAGGCAAATGCTTTTCCTTATTCATTTATATAATGGTTTAAGTTGAAATGTATCTCTTTGTCATATTCTTACAATTATTTTTCTCTATCTTGTGGTTGCTTGTGATTTTTCTCATCTTGTTCTTCCTTGTGATTTTTTTAAATAGGCAAAATATTTTATTGCACAAAGGCTTCCTAATTGAAATATTATTCAATCTTTCCATTTGAAATATTGTTCATTGTTTTTACACTTTAAAAAGTCCTCAGTTTCATCACAAAGATTCACTCAGTCACATGTCTTTAAAAGGAGGCTGAGGGTTGGGAATATGGCCTAGTGGCAAGAGCGCTTGCCTCGTGTACATGAAGCCCTGGGTTCGATCCCTCAGCACCACATATATAGAAAAGGCCAGATGTGGCGCTGTGGCTCAAATGGTAGAGTGCGAGCCTTGAGCAAAAAGAAGCCAGGGACAGTGCTCAGGCCCTGAGTTCAAGCCCAAGGACTGGCAAAAAAAAATAAAATAAAATAAAAGGAGGCTGAGCTGAACATCGGAATACCTATAGTCTCAGCCTCGCAAGAAGGTAAGGAAGGAAATGACTTGAGCCTGGGTGTTTGAGGCTAGCCTGGAGAATGTAGACAAGTTTCTGTCTTAAAGAAAGCGTGGTTTGATTTTTCCTATAACTATTCATTTTATACATTTTTTGACAGTGTCTCTGTATAGCCCAGGCTTGCCTTGTACTGGCTGCTCTCTTGCTTTAGCCTCTCAAGTTCTGGAATTACAGGTGTGCACACTGTGCTTGGATCAGAGTGTATTTATGTATATGTTGACAAGCAAGTTTTAGAACTGAGGGTCAAGGATAACGCTCAGTGCGAGGGAGCTTGCTGAGCGTGTACAGGGCCCCAGCTTGAGCTCTACACTGAAAAAAAAAAAAGATTTAGAACTAAGAACTTCCCCTTTCAAATCTAATTAATTACATTAGAATTTATTTAAATTAAAAAAAATAGAAATTGAGATTGATCTACTCTGAGGCCAGTGAAGTTCAAATGTTAGAGACGCTTATTTCTGTGCTACATTGACTTAGTAACTTTTTGTAAAAAAAAAAAAAATAGCAAGAAGTCATAGATGTGATCAATTAAGACGAGCAGGCCTGGTGTAGGAGCTCAAGCCTGCAATCCTAGCTTCTTGGGAGGCAGAAATCGGGGGACTGTGGCTTGAGACCAGCCCGGGCATGAAGGTTTAGGAGACTCCGTAACCAATGGCTGGGGGACGGGGCGCGGCCCCGGTGTCGTGGGAAGCCCGTCCTCCTCAGTAAGCAGGAGGCTCGAAGTCCAGGCCGGCTGAGGCATAAAGCAAGACCCAATGAGAGGAGGAGCTGGGGTTCAAGCAGCAGAGCACCTGCCTAGCGAGGGCGAGGCTCTGAGTTCAACCTCCAGTCCCACCCAAAACGACGGATGATGATAGCTTGCTCTTTTCGCTTAAACTCGTGCTCGGCCGTGGTGCTGGTGTCTTTCAACGGCCCACAGCCATTGTTCAGGATCTGACTGGTGGAACTCTGGATTAGGAATACATACCGTTTGGGCCTAATGGGGTGTGCAGATGTGTCTTGCAGTTACTCCTCTGCATATCCAAGTTACTGTGAGGCATCCTGGAATAGGGAACGCTTCCAGAATTCTTCCCAGCTCCCCTGGCCTAGAGTCATCAGAGCGATGGACAGACCGTCAGCGATTGCACTCTATGCACGTGGTACCCGAGCTCACCTGCGGGAGGGACAAGGGACCGATGGCTCAGAAGCAGTGTGTGCACACTGTGGGCCCAGGAGTGGGTTTCCTAGAGGCCTGTGATCGGATGACTCTGTTTTGGATAAAATAATGGGATTGGTAGATGAGTCTTGGGGCAACTCACTTCCTGTAGCTAAAGTAATAATAACGCAGTCGCAGAGCAAAGACCGTGCTAAGCAGACCCCGTGTTCTGTGTCCGTATGTCATCCACACAGACAAGGGAGATCACTTGTGCTGAAGAACCAATTCTGCACTCTGTAACCAAGGTCGTCCTGGGCAATAGACTTACAGAACCCGTGACAATAGATTTCTATAGACAGATGTCAGCTGTAAAATGGGAGTGGTATCTCTTTTGTTGAGTTGTGGGGACCAGGTAAAATTTGCCAGGTAGATCATCATTTTTTGGCATAAATATGCTGTCTGCGGAAGGAATGTCGGATTCCATAACTATAAGGACACCCGACTGGAGACTGTGCAGGAGAGGGCGACCACTTCTAAACCCCACTGCAGTGCTATGCGGGGCCTTGATGGAATGTGCTCCCCACCCCAGGAAGGAACACAGGTAAGAGAGGAAGCTATCTGGCTCCAGGGGCCATCTTTCCATTGCCACCCCAAATCTGACAGGCTTTCTGAGAAAGAGGAAATTACCTGGAAAAAGAAATGGTCTGGAAAGAACGACCAACTTATTTGAGAGAATAACTCTTGAATCTAGCTTTATGGTTTTCAGAAGCTAAATGGGAACCAAAGAAGTTATTAGTGCAAATAGGAGGGCAGAGATTTCTAAATGGCCGGGGGACAAAGACTTTAGCTACATCACTTTCCCGCTCTCCTTTGTGGGAGGGCAACACTCCAGCATTTGCAGGTGCTGGCTCTTCCCGCCCTCTCTTGGCTTTTACTGCACGCCTTCTGTGCTGCCGATGGGGCTTAATGGGCCATCGTGCCTTGTGGGGGTCTATCTGTCTCACACTTCTTGGCCACAACCTTGAAACGACCAAGACAGGGCGCGTTGCCCCGAAGTCTGTTGCTTTCCTTTTTAATGGAGTGCACTCCGAGGATTCGGGTGAGGACATTTCTAAACCACTCTGTTTCTTGGGCCGATTTCCCCAGGGCGTCTCCTCTGCCCGAGAGTATAGAGGTTCAGCTCTGAGTCCCATTTACATGGAGGGCTAGACATGCATTTTGGTTGACTTGTTCTTTAATTGAGTACAGGTCTTAGGGAGGGGAGAAGTCTGCTAATGTCATGAAAGGGGTCCATTTGTTGTGAAATTAGCATCCTGAGATTCGGGCTCATTGCTGGGAAGAGCAGGTAATAAGGGGCCTCATTACCCATCACTCATGGAATCAACGAGTCCCGTTGCAGGTTCAGAGGGGAGTCAGTGGCCTTGCTACGCCATCGGAAGGAGTCCCTGTGGCAGCTTACCTTCATCAACCCACCATGCCGGGAAATGGAGAGGCGAGAAGACTTGAGAAGAAAGTGGTCCTGGCCTTACAGCTTCACTTGGCTTTCGGGGTTTATATGGTTGCAAGGGAATGAAGTAAATGATCCTCCCTTCTTATTCTTTCGGAGGGGACAGAAAACTGCACAGCACCACCGGCAAGTCACAGTGACAGTCGTGATGGCCACTAGCAGCCTTTGCTCAGCCTCCCCCCTCCCCCATAACAAGATCCATCATTACAGAGCATTGCACAGGACACCCAGCTAATGTGGGCAATATATTCAAGAAGCAAATGCCCCAGAAGTCCTGGTGAGGCCAAGGAAGGGGGTGCGTGGGAGATACCCAAATAACTCACTGGCGTCCGACTCGGGATGTCTTTCTTCTGACTTTAGAGCACCACCACGCTCGCTTAGTTTCAGAACACGTGAGGGTGAAGCCCAGTATGCGTTCTCGTGGGGCTGTGCTGTGGTCTGTCACGGGTGGGTCTCCCTGCCAAGGGCCTCTGCTATGGAGCGGGGAGCACTTGGGGGTCCACGCCTGAGGAAGAGGAAGGATGGAAATGCACACGAGCAGAGGGAGAGCGTGGCTGGAATCAGACACAGAGCTTGGCCCAGCGCGGAGTGCTGGAGCTGGGTGGCGCTTCAGTGTCCTCCCTGTTGGAGTTGCTGTGGGGATCAGTGGTTGTGTTTGGGCCACTCACAAAAGGGTCTTGTCCATGGGCTGGGGAATCCCTTCAGTAGAATCAATCCCGGAGGGGCTGCTGCGGCTGATCGATGGGGAGGTGCTTCCCATTGGGGGCGGGGGAGGGGGGCTTTCCCACCGTCACAGAAGGCAGGCGAGGGTCTGTGACGTGTTCAAAGGTGATGAACACGTTTTTGCATTCTGTGTGTGTGTGTGTGTGTGTGTGCTGTTACACTCACATCCTCATTCAGCTGTTGGTCTAACTGCAGTTGCTCGACTGCTTCTGGCATTTTGGCTAGTTCATTGGAAATAAGAGTCGTGTAGATGGGTCTGCCCGAGATGGCACCAACCCGTAATCTTCAGATCTCAGTCTTTTTTGCGTGACTAGGATTACAGGCGTGGGCCACCAGTGCCTCGCTCACCTGGGCCAATTTTGGAGAGAGGAGAGACGCTGCCCAGCCTGCTTGGTAGGGCGGACTGAAGGGAGTTGTCAGGTGAGTTGGAACGGAAGCTGTGGATCCAGACCCACAAGCAGTTTTCCCCGGTATTGGGACTAGGCAGTGAGCTCGTCATGAAGTGAAAACAACCTTGCCCAGTGGTATTAATATCATGATTCTCGTCTTTGGAAAAGTCTCATTATTTTTTTTAAACTTTTTTTTTTTTTTTTTTGGCCAGTCCTGGGGCTTGGACTCAGGGCCTGAGCACTGTCCCTGGCTTCTTTTTGCTCAAGGCTAGCACTCTGCCACTTGAGCCACAGCGCCACTTCTGGCCATTTTCTGTATATGTGGTGCTGGGGAATCGAACCTAGGGCCTCATGTATATGAGGCAAGCACTCTTGCCGCTAGGCCATATCCCCAGCCCCTTTTTTTAAACTTTTTAAAAATTGTTATTATATAGGTGATATACAGAGGGGTTACAGGTAAAGAGTATATTTCTTTTTGGACAATGTCACCCCTTCTTTCATTCCCTCCCAGTTTTTCCCTCCCATCTTCACTTGCAAGTTGTGTATTTCATTTTCAACATCGTGTCTAGTGAGGATCATTGTCTCAGTGTTTATTTTTTGTAATTTTTCTCCGAGAAATTTACAGACATAGTATTCTGTACAGGATGAAACGTTTGTTTGTCTGTGGTTAAAGATTCAAAACCAGCAAACAGCACCAAGATGGAAAGAATAAAACAGTCATATGGTCGCTAATGCCACCCGGATCTAAGTTTGAGGTTGTTCAAGAGTGAGGATCCGCTCCCTGCTTCCGTCACCAGATACAATGGAGAAGCGCGGGAAGGGTTACAAATGTGGGAAGCTGTCTCCCAGCGGTCATCTAGTCAGCAGTACATTAGGTGAGAACGATTCTTACTGGATTATACTGATCATGTTACACCTCCAATGGTGTTTGTTGTGATTAAGATTATTATGTATTTCTTTGTTTTGTGCGAGTACTGGGGCTTGAAGTCAGGGCCTGGATACTGTTGCTTTTCAACTCAAGGCTAGTGCTCTGTCACTTGAGCCACAGCTCTACTTCTGGCTTTTTGGGGGTTAATTGGAGATAAGAGTTTTACGGACTTTCCTGCTTGATCTGACTTTAAACCTTGACCCTCGGGTCTCAGCCTCCTGAGTAACTGGTATTACAGGCTTGACCCATGGACACCTAGATTCCAATGATGCTTTTAAGAACATCTGCAGAATTGAGGAAGTAACGGCAAAAAAAAGTAGTAAAAATTCTCACCATAGCTTTAGGGGGTAGGATATTGGGAAAAGCACTGAATTTTAAGAATCAGATTGATTTTGATCTCAACTATTGATTTTTTTCCTTTCTCTGTCAAACGTGGGGGGAACAATTCTTGCAGTGGGATCTATACTCTTTTCCTTTAAAGCACACATTGAAGCAGCCAGTGCTAAGTGATTTGAAGCATACAGCATCACAAGACTCTATAAATAATGGATATAAATTAATGGCCAATGAAAGAAACATATCCGCACTGATCTATAATTACTGGAAGCAACCTCATATATTTTTCATAAAAGTGTCATTTCATTGCAGTTTTTTTTTCCTCTAAAATTCAGTGTATTTAGGATTTAAATTGCTTTCCCTAATTGCCTGCAACTGCTCTCAGTGGCCAAGCTCCTCTGTCAATGTGGGCATCCAAGAAGCGGGGGATTTGATGTCCCTTTCTGACGCTGCCTGACTTTCTGGCCTAGATGGGGACGCGAAGGAAAGTGATGGGGACGGCCAGGAAGACCCCGGGGGGGGGGGGGGTGCCACAGCAGCCAGCCCGCTCGGAGCAGATCACACGGAGCCTGGGCCCCAAAGGGACGGCTGCAGCAGCCTGCAGGAGCTGGCAGTGGGTTTGGGGCCCGCAAGCGGAAGCTCCTTGGGCCAAGTCCACACATGGGATTCCACAGTGGCGGGAGTCCAGGGAGCAAGGATGGAGATTTCAGCACCTGTTCCAACGTCACCAAAGCAGCTGTGCGGACAGACAGCAAAGCGACAACAAACACGGGCCGGCAGCTACCTGGTCTTGACTGGGAAATGACCCCTCATCAGGAGCATAGATTCTACAGTGTCAAACTGCGGTTTTGATTTTTAACTCTGACACGTGTTTTTTTTTTTTTAAATTAACTTACATTAATTAGATGTGGGCTTTTTTATCGTTAGGTTCCCACACTTTGATAATATTCCAATGAATCTCATTCCCTCTATTATTTCTCCTTCCCTCTTTCCCCCCCGTCTCAAAACAAGTCACGTAGGTTCCTTTTCCATTTTCACAGCTGTATTGTATTTTGACTACTCACGCTCGCTCATCCTCCTTGCTCGTCAGTCCGTTCCTCTGCCGTTGGTGTCCAATCCCCTCCCCTCCTCCTCCGGGTGACTCTCACGCTCTCTAGCAAGCTGAAAGCTGGACAAGTTGCTTTATAGTTCTTCCTGTGTGAGATAGAATAATAATGGTGACCTGAGGGTGGCAACTGGGGGAATTAAGTGAACACCAGTACAATGCTTTTGGCACAATTACTAACAGTACTTGAAAATTCATCATAAGAAAAGAGACTGGCTTCCAAGGGATGAACGCGCCTCACAGACGGATCACGTGACTGTACAAGGAGACTGACGATGAGCAAATGTGGCCGGGAGAGCTTAGCCCGTTACCACAAGACAATGACAGCTTTATCAGTCAAACTCGCCGATGAAGAACTCCGCATCCAAAGTGCAGCGTATGGGAGGAGTCCCGGCTGAGTGTGGTAGGGAACTCCTGTCACTTCCGGCTGGCTACTCAGGGGGTGGACATAGGAGGACCACAGGGGAGGTCAGCTAGGGCAAAAGGTAGCAGGAGATTCTACCTGAAAAAGAAACAGAATAGTAAAACAACTAGGAGTATGGCTCAAGTAGGAGAGCACTTGCCAATCACCAGTACCAAACAGAATTCCCAGCCAATGAGACACTGGATAGACAATGCCCAGTACCATCTAATATGATAACCCACTGAGGGCTTCCAGTGGGAGTAGAAAGAAGAATCCCAGAGAACCAGGGGCTGAGGGAAAACTTGTCATGTTCTTCTTTTCCACTCATCTCCTCCTCCTCTTCCTCCTCCTCCTCCTCCTCCTCCTCCTCCTCCTCCTCCTCCTCCTCCTCCTCCTCCTCCTCCTCCTCCTCCTCCTCCTCCTCTCCTCCTCCTCCTCCCACAGCTGGGCTGCACTTCCCTGGCCTTCAGGGAGGGCTGAGCTGCAGTCAGTGCGATGTGGCTGGAAATGATAGTTGTTCATTCCAGGATCAGATTCTCAGTTTTGCGCAGATGTCCCGCGGGATCTAAAGCTAAGCCCTGCCAGGGCGTGTCACCGCAAGGATGTCCCGCGGGATCTAAAGCTAAGCCCTGCCAGGGCGTGTCACCGCAAGGATGTCCCGCGGGATCTCAAGCTAAGCCATGTTCTCTTGTGTCACCCCCAGCACAGGTGAGGGCACAGACTCGCAGAGGACCCCAGCTGTGCACCGGCAGCCTCGGGGCGGGCGCTCAGCCAGGCGTCCTGGGTTCGTGGGTATTTTTCTTTCTTTCTTTTTTTTTTTTTTTTGCCAGTCCTGGGGCTTGAACTCAGGGCCTGAGCACCGTCCCTGGCTTCTTTTTGCTCTAGGCTAGCACTCTGCCACCTGAGCCACAGCGCCGCTTCTGGCCGTTTTCTGTATATGTGGTGCTGGGGAATCGAACCCAGGGCCTCGTGTATAGGAGGCAGGCACTCTTGCCACTAGGCCATATCCCCAGCCCATCGTGGGTATTTTTCAACTGAGTCATGCTGTTGGCACCACTATCGAGATCGCCACGCGTGCCGGGAGTCCCACCACACCTCCATCGCCTCTGCGTTATCACAAGTAGCGCAGCGATGGCTCACGATGGTGGAGAGAGCAGTGTTCATCAAGGCATGTTATAACAGCCGTCTTCCTAATTGGTGTCTACGTAATTGAATTATCAGCTCTGATAAAATCTGCTGGATTTGGGCCATAGCACCCCCAACCTTTGCTTCTTATAAGTCGCTCTTTAGAGAGCACTGAACTCTAAACCGCTTAAGGGCTCTGAGCCAAAAATGAGTCTAATATGTTTATTTCTAATTTCTGTCTCTGCCAGTTTTTGTTTGCTGTTACAGTGATGTAAATGAATTAACTACTCCGGAAATAGAGGGAAAAAAATGAATGCAAAACTCAAAGCATGCCGTTTGTATCAAACGCTATCAATTTCGTATTCCTGTTGTGACAAGTTCCCCACAAGCTTGGTGGCTGAAGATAGCACACGTTTCATTTAGTCAATAAATACTCATGGAGCATCCTCTACGTGTGAGGTTCTCTGATTCAGGTCCTGTACATTCAGTGGAAAATAAAAGGATAAATGAACGTACCCCGAGAGATCCTGTCTGCTGCTTGCTGTTTACAAATAAGAATACCAAAGGCTCCAGTCAACGGAATGGAGGAGTTCTGATTCCTGGGCATGCGTTGTAGTCAGCTTGCGGCACGCATGCTTTCAATCAAACCTTTGTGAAGAATCTGGGCATCATTTATCTTCATGATTTCTCTATGCCTTTCGCCATCACATCTATGTGGAGGGGAGGAAGGATGGAGAGAAGGAAGGAGGGAGGGAGGCAGAAGGAAATAGCAAGTCAAGACTTTGGAAAATAGACACCTGTCTTGCCAACAGCGGAACACCCATCCATCTCTTTACTCCCTTACATTCAGAATTAAAAATAAAAGGAAACTTTCATGTTACATCTGAGAACTTTGTGACCACCTAGGCCTGGCTTTCCATGTAAGACTAGCACTCAGTATCGGAGAGACAACCGAGGGAGGGGAGGGATGTTGAATGGACCCAGGATCCAGTCTCTCCCCCCGTGTGTAACTGCTGAAGGGTTTGGAACAAGTTCCTGTCCAAGTTGCAACATGAAAGGAGGTAGGCTGTCATTTAGATATGTCTCTAAAATATCCATAAGCAAAGGCTTGGTGCTCTGGTGATACTGGGAGGCGCTATGGACCTTGGACAGGGCCTGCAGGGAGGCCCTGAGGGGACTGGCAGGCTGCTCTCAAAAGGGATGATGGGCGCTGAGCCTCCCCTTCCCTGTCTGTTTCAGGCTGAAGATGACCACTTGCTTTGACACGTGCGTCTCCCTTTGCCATCCTTTCCAGAGCCCAAAGCAATGGCGCTCCCTGACTGGAGCCTCCAGAACTCCGAGCGAGAGCATTTAACTACTGTCCTTCATCAGTTACCTGTCCCAGGAACTTTGTGGTAGCGAGAGCGGAAACTGGTAAACGAAGAACCCCATAACCGTGACATTGATTGAGCACGCGTTTCCTTTACAACTGCACCCTAGAAGTCCAGCGTGGGTTTCCGTGGGTTGGATTCAGGGTGTCGGCAGGGGTTGAGTTCCTTGTGGAAGAGCCATTTCCCTGTGGTTTCCAGATCCGGGAGGTCACTCTGCTCCTTGGCTGTGGCCCCTCCTTCCCCCTTCAAAGCCGGGAGCATACCTTCTCTCCCCATGCTGATTCCAGGCTCACGTCTCCTTCTCTGACCTTGCCTCTTCCCCCTTCCAGGGCCTTGCACGCGTTAGGCGGGTGTCCCCCGTTCGAGCCCCTCCAGCCCTGATAGGGAAAACGTTCCAATGCTTGCTAGGTGCCAAACACTATGTTGACAGATTTGCATGCATTGATTCGTAAAATCCTTACAAGAGACCTGTGAGGATACTACAAACTATCTGTGTTTTTTTAAAAAAAAAAATAGGAAAACTAGTGTTAGCTCACTTTCTGTCGCTGTAACAAAGTGCCTTGGAAAATCAGCCTACGTGAAGAAGGCCTTATTTTGGCTCATGATTTCAGGAGTGTCAGTTCATGGTCATCTGGGTGTGTTGTTTCTGGGCCAAGTATGAGGCTGTGCATCATGGTGAGAGAGTGTGTGTGGGGTGGGGGGGTGGGGAGACAGAGAGACAAAGACAGAAACTGTGGACTGTGAGACTGCAAGGAGCCAGAGGATACATCCTTCAAACTCAGTGCCCCGTAACCGACTTCCTCCATCTACGCTCCAGCTTTGATCATCTGTTCAGCAATGAACTCATCAATGGACCAGTTCACCGAGGCAGACAGAGCCCTCGCGGTCCCGCCACTTCTGAACTCCGCTGAATTAAAGGTCAGCCTTCGGTTCTTGGTTCTGTGGAGGACATTTTCAGACCCAAGCCCTACCGAGGCATTGAGAGACCAGGTCACTGGTCCACGGTCACACGGTAAACGGCGGTCTGTCTGACTCTCTGGACTGTAAGCTCAGAATCGTTTGCTACTGATGACGATCGGTGGTGGTGATGATAGAAACAATAGCAGCAGCAACCGTTTCTTGGGAAAGGCCTTGCTCTAGATGCTCAGTGAGATCGGCTCATTTCGTCCCTGCGGGGGCCCTGGGTGGCATTTTCCAAGTGAGGCCACAGGCCCTGGTGCTGATGAGAGCTAGGCCCGGTCACACTGGCGCAGGGGTGAGGGTGGGGTTCGAACCCAGGTGGAGCTCCAGCCATCAGCATCTGCCTTCCCTGTCTTCCAGCAGCCGAGTCCTAGCAGGTTTGGGGGTGGTCATCCTAGAGAGGAAGTGGGAAGTGCTAAGAGCCCGCGGGGAGACGGGGAGAGGAGACCGGCGGGCAGCAGCAGGACCTTGGGAAATGGCGGGGAGCGGATGACGGGCACACGCACGCATGGCAGCCCGCAGGCCAGCTGCAGCCGTGGCCAGCTTCTGGGGAAGAGTCAGAGGTGTGTGTGGCCAGATCCGGGGTGCACAGAACATGGGAATTCCTGATGGACCGGGCCGTGGGCAGGATAGCAGCGGGGGAGGGGGCGCCCGGGGCCAGCGCCTCTATGGGGCGAGGGGAAGCCTGGGTGGTGCAGGCCAGAGCCCCGCTGGCCGGGCACGGGGAGCTCGGCGTGGGATCCGTGAAGTCCGAGGGGACGGCCGGCACCTACGGAGGGGCACCAGGACATTTTTGGGGAGTCTGGACACCTTAGCCCCCCCAAAGCAGAGCGTAAAGGACCGTTCAGACAGTGGGGCGTGCCTCCGAGTTTCATCAGACCCAGAAGCGTGTGCACCCTTCTGCAAGTGTGTGCGTGGGTGTCTGTCTACACACATGCGCGTGCGCATGCGCATTGGACCGAGTGTACACACACACACGCGCATGCGCGCACAAGCACACACATGTCTATGCGTGTGTGGCCTCGTGTGCGTATGTCTGCCCGTGTGGACAGGTGCTTGTGTGTGTATCTACATGTGCGCGGGTGTGCACGTGTCTGTGTGGGGTCTTGCCTTACACACGTGTCTGAACTCACGGCCCCCAATCCAGAGAAAATGGGCCAGCCAGTGCCCGATGGAGGTGTGGGGATTGGACGTGGGGCAAGTAGGGGGGCGAGCCGGCAAGCCCTGGTACCCCCCTCTCCTCTTGGTTACTTTGGGGGCTCATTTCAGTACCCATCTGGGCTCATCTGCCTATGTTTTTATTTTTATTTTTTGTCCGTGCCATTTGAACCCTCCTCTGCCCTCAGGGCCCTGGCTGTGGAATGGTGAAACTTAGAATAACGCTAATGGCCCCTCCTCCGCTGCGGCCGCTCCGGCAGCTCCATTACGCTCCTCTCCCCCGGCCTCCGGGCTTTTAAGCACAGACAAGCGGAGACCAGGCTGGAGAGGGGCTCTCACCCCGGGCTGCCACGGCCGGCGGGAGGGAGGGCGGCCCAGCACCTGCTGTGTGTGTTTCTTGCTGTGCGGTGACCGTATGAAAGTGGCCAGAAATCACTCAGAACTCTTTGGGTCTTCTCAAGCCAAGTTTCGGTAATTGGGATAAAAGGGAAGAAATGGTTCTTATTGCCTGCAGCTCTAAAATGGGACAGGGAGAGGTCATATAGTTCAAAATGACGAGGATGTGAATTTTTAATGTCCCCCTCCCCCCCCCCCCCCGCCCCGCCATCTTCAGTTCTACTCAGGAGCTGAAACACCAGGGCTGGAGGCAGAGCGGAGGAGTTCCTCAAAAGCAACCTCACCCTGCCCGGCTACTTGAAGGCAGATGTTTAAATAGAGTCCTTGTAAATTACTCTTCTTTCCTTCCTTCCTTCCTTCCTTCCTTCCTTCCTTCCTTCCTTCCATCCATCCTTTTCTTTCTTTATTTTAGACAGTCTTATTATGTAGCCCAGGCTGCATTCAAGCTGTTGTTCCTTCTGCCACAGTCCTACAAGTGCTGGAATTACAGGCCTGTGGTACATCACATCTAATCCATCCCATCAACCAATTGGAATCCATGAACTGCTCTGACATTGAAGGTCTCACCCGGCGCTGTGTCCCAGAGCACCATCTCATATGGAGCTGAAGGTTGTCCCTGTGGCACTGACGGTCGCCGGTTCTCTGTTCTTTGTGGTAGCTGGAGCACGAGCTTTGCAGATGGTGTTAGGTTGGAAGGAAACAGTAGGGTTGGAGAGGCTTGGCCACCTAAACAAAGTGGAGTGTAGCCTTGAATTCGGCCTGTTTGGCTCCAGGGACAGAGTACTTGAGGATGGTCGTACTGTGCCTGATTCCGAGGCCCTTCCTATGAGAGCGGAAGCCACAGAGCATTTCCATTGGCGCTGGTGAACACCAACAACTTTGATCTGAGTGTCACTTTTGATCTGTCCCCTCTGTGTGGATCTCTCGTTCTGTTTTTCTCTGCTTGCACTTCTGCCTGTATCGTCTACCCTTCCCCGGGGGCCAGTCCTGGTGAGCTCGCGTGATGCCCGCCCAGGCAACGGCCGACGAGTCTCACTTCGCCCTCTCAGTCTGGTGTGTCTGAGCAAGTAGCTCAGGAAGGCTGTGCACGAGGGAAGAAGCCAAAGCTCTTGCTTCCTGCCCTGGATTTCTGGATGAATCTCTATCATTATTGCTCCTTTTCTGGGGTCTCCCGGCTGTGGGACTGTTCCACCCCCCATAAATGATAAAGCATGGTTCTCTAACACATGGTACCGGCTCCTGGGCCTCCACGATCATTCTTATCACCTGCACCAACACCACACAGCCTTGGGAGTCCAAGCCCCCTCCTCGAAAGCCTGGCCCAGGGCCCGAGCACAGCACCCTGAGAGCACTCCATTCGTCCCCCCTCCTGCTCAGTTAGACACTCTGAAGTTCCAAGGGTTTTTGTAAGAAAAGAAAAGAAACAAAGCTCTCCTTTTCATAATCAGACTCCCTCCCCCCTTTCAAGGCATTGTGTGACATTCAGAATGAAGACACAGATCTTCAAAGGGATGTACGTCCTACACACTCCGACCTCACACCTTCCGTCAAGTTATACTGCTCTTCTCAGAGAGTAGGGAGTGTGCTGAGGAAGGGGATAGAATGAGCTGAGGAATTATTATTCATGTTGTGTGCCAGGACTGGGGCTTGAAGTCAGGACCTCATGCTCACCCTTAGCTCTTTTGCTTAAGGCTGGTGGTACTCTACCACTTGAGCCATGCCTCCATTTCGGGATTTTTTGCTGGTTCATTGGCTATGAGAGTCTCACAGACTTTTCTGCCCAGGTTGGGTTTGAACCGTGATCCTCAAATGTCAACATCCTGAGTAGATAGGATTACAGGCGTGAGCCACTGGTGCCCGGATGACGGAGTTTAGGATGGAAGCCACATGGAGCAGACGTGAAAGGACCACAACACAGACGTTTATCATGCAGTACTGGGATTCGGATGCTTTCCGGAGTGGATCAAAGTAGTTGAGAATGAAGAAGAGAAACGAACTTAGGAAGATGGTATATCAAAGCCCTCCGTTGAAACTGGAAGATCATAAAGGCGCAGTAAAAATGACAGCTACTGTAAAAGACGCATGGAGGATTGTTTGGTTTTGTGACGTGCGTGTAAGGATATTTCCTTGTGGGGTTCCCCTGGTCACTCGGTCGACTGGGATCTTTAGAGCAGGGTGGAGTGCTGCCCAGAAGAGGTGGGAGACTGCAGTCTGAAGAAACAGGAGAAACCGATTCCCTCTGGGTGGACTTGTGTAGCACCAGGACCAGCGGGCCCCTTGGAATGACCGGCTGGCAGGGGTGTGCAGCTTCTCCTGCGGGGTGGATTTCAGATGTGTGGTGCTTTCTATTGACCCCCCCCCCCCCCCCCCGCCCTGGCTCCTGCCCTCCTCATTGAAGCAAGCCTTGGAGCTGACCATGGTGCTGGCCGGGAAGCAGGCTACTTTCTCCCCTCTTGCTGTGTGTCCTGTGCTCTATGGGCCAGCAGCATGGACTCTCCTGGGAATGTAGCATCCTCGGTCCTGCCCCACATCTCCTGAATCAGAATCCCCAAGCCCTGTTTAACCTGTTCGCTTTCCTCCCCTCTGAGCCTTTGTGTATGCCTCTGTGGCCACACTTTCCTAGACCTTTCTAGTTCATTTGTTTAGTTTTTTCAGACCAGGATTTTTAGGTTCTGCCTTCCCATTCCTTTCTACCTCTGAAGAGTGCAGGTGAAGGCTGACGACATTGCGGGCTGAGGAAGGGGAGGGGACCCCGGCCTTGTGCGTGCAAGGTGAGAGGACGCAGGGTAGGGAAGGAGATCCTAGAAGCAGGTAGAGTTTTGAGTCCTAGGATCTACACGAAAGACGAGTCAGAGGTTTCCTCGTTCTCTGTCCTTTAGAGCGGGGACTCTGCGTGGAGTTGTTTCTTTCTGTGTGTCAAGGATAGAAGTGGAGGGGACTTTCTGTAAGGGTCATTACTGGAATTTTCTTCTTCCTTTCAGTCCTTGCACAAATCCTGCTCTCTTTATTTTTTAAAAGGAAAAAAAAAACACTTTAGCACGAATTTTGTTTAATTTCAAACCCCATTGAATTTGCATTTCCCGTGGCCTCAACTTTTAAGCAGTACATTTCTGTTTCTCAAGGTCGACAGCAAGGACTTCCCACAGAAGCACAGAACAGACTAACAGACAGTACTCAAAGACCTTCAGTTATAACAAAATGATTGTGATTGTCCAGCATCATTTAAGACTGCCCATTGAAGACTGCCCACCATGACTTCTCTCCTGGTGGAGGTTTTACCAAGACACAGGAGTTTGGGGGCGACAGGAGGGCTACTGTAAATTAGCAAACTGAGCTTCTGTGAAATGCTCACAAGCCTGTGTAACCAGTCCGATGGTGAGTACGTGTTGGACTTTGGAAATAAAAAGCAAAGAAAACATAAAAAAACCAATACTGGCTACCTCAGCTGTCTAAGACCCTTTGCCCCCTACTCTTAATTAAGCACTTTTAATCAGTTCATTAACCTTGTCTTAATACTTTCCATCATGAGCATTTGCTAGTTCATTTGTGGTTTTGTTTTTTTTTTAAATGTGCCACTACTGGTACAGATCAAATTGCAGCATGATTTAATATAGCAATGGTACTGACAGGCCTAGAGGGAGAATTTAGCATAGCGACCTAATGGGCATTAAAGTCTTGCCTTCTGCATACATCTGTGTGCTTCACTCTCTGGCTGGATTGCGACTGTGTGCCCAAGATTTGAGAGTCTTCCCTCCTTCCTCCTTTGCACCCAGGCTCAGAGAAGGAGGCGGGGCCAAGGAGGCTCCCATTATAAAAAGCCTCCTCCTCCCACGAGGAGCAGATAAGCAGGCTCAAGAAAATCCTTGCTGAGAAAGCATCCGTCCCGGTAAGTGACCAGCTTCCAGGCTTGCTCAGATGAGGCATGGAAGAGCGCAGTGTCTCTGCGATGGGCATCCTTTAGCTTGACCAGGAAGGCTTGGGGCAAGTTTAGATCCCTCCTCTAGATGCAGGGGTGGACAGGCAAGGTGCTGGGCCACCGATCTGTCTGTTCCTCATTTGGATTCATTTAGACATGTAGCCGCCTGTGCTAGAATTTCGAGTGATTCTGACCACAGCTGTGTTGTCCTTTGTCTGACTGGCATAGTGGCACATTTCCTCCAAGAACTTTAGTAAGCAATCCCCTGGCGCCTCTCGTCAGTTAAATATCCTTGTCGAGATGACATCCTCACGTCCTGTGTAAAGTAAGTGTTCCTTACACGGAGACTACGATGGGACAGGACTGCGCGTCCGGGAGGCGTGCATACAGGTGGTCAAGACGTGTTGAGAGTAAAAGGGGGAAAAGTCGATTCAACTTGGTGTTCATAGACGAAGATGGGTCCTCGGGTCCGCTCGGCCGTTTGAAACAATCTCAGCGCTTGTATTATTTACAAGCAAGAGAGAGAACACTGAGCAGGCAGATGAATAATTGAAGATTTCATTTCTGTTTAATTTCTAAGTCCATTAACATGCTGACTCTCTGAGTGGAAGGGTTCTTCTTCTTAGGGAGACGTCCCGAGCCGCAGTTGTTGCTCATGTCCATTCCATTCTGCACAGCCCCAGTGTAGGCACCGTGAATCTCAGTCCTGAGAGTGGAAAATACTTCCTTCCCGAGTGTGACTTTGGAGTTCTCTCTCTCTTCCCTCCCTCCCTCCCTCCTTTCCTCCATCTGTCCACCAGTCAGTCGTCTGTCTGTCTGTATTTCTTTTGTGCCAGTCCTGGGACTTGAACTCAGGGCTGTCCCTGAGCTTTTGTGCTCATGGCTAACGCTCTATCACTTGAGTCACAGCCCCACTTCTGGCTTCTTGGTGGTTTGTTGCAGATGAGAGTCTCACGGATTTTCCTGCCCAGGCTGACTTTGAACCATGATCCCCTAGATCTCAGCCTCCTGAGTACTTAGGATTGTAGATATGAAGCACCCACGCCTGGTGAATTTCTCATTTAAAAGTTGGGACCAAGTTGTTCTCATGGATTACCAATCTCTGATCTTGCCCAAGGCTTGATGTTATTCCTGGGTTCTGGGCCCCAGGGCCTCCCCTCCCCGCTCCCGGGGTCCAGGAGGTCCTTAGTAAGCAGCGCCCTGGTTCTTTTCTCCTCCTCTCCTCACCTCTGCTCTTCGGAGCAGGAGGCTTTGGAACCTTTGTCGCTTCTGCTCCTTTCCCAGTTTTCACTTGTTCACTTCTGCGCTGAGCATTTGGTGAGAGAGGCCACTGGAAAAACAGGAAAAGGCCTCCAGCCAATCAAATCTCAGCCCTTCTGCCGGGAAGCGAGGGGTGGAGGCCAGGGGTGGACACGGACCCCCGTGGGGCTGTGTGGATCTTCACCACCGTCCCCACCCCGCACTGCTCCTGCCCTGCTGGGGGAGGAGGTGCGGGGAAGCTGGGGGGATGCGGTCACTGCATGTACAGTTTTATCCTTATTGTAAAGGCTGTGTACAGAGCCGTTACAGTTATAGAAGTCAGGTAAAGAGCCCATTTCTTTTTGGACAGTGTCACCCCTCGCCTCGCTCTCTCCCAGTTTTTCCCTCCCATTCCCACCCACAAGTTGTATAGTTCATTTTCAACATAGTGTCTCGTGAGTACCGCCGCTGCGTTTGTTTTCCCTCCCCCCTCCCTCCTTCCACATCTGTGACCCCTTTACAGCCCCCCAAAACAGAAAAAAGAACAAATAAAACAAGAATCCACTACCACCACCACCATCCACCACCACCACAACACAACCTCATGTCTCCATTTCCTGGAATTTGTTTTGGTAAATATCATTTAGGTGTTCTGAGGCATTGGGCCCGTGGGTTCGTCCCCCAAGAGCATGTTTGTATGGGGGTGCTAGGAGGCTGTCACTTTCATCTGAAGCCTCTGAGAGTGTCACCCTCATCCTCTCCATGAATAATTGATGGGAGCAAAGGGAGGATACCACTGGGGTTTGGTACGGGGCCCTTTAGCACATTCTCCTCAGAGCAGGAACAATCATTTCCTCTCTCGGAGTTGCAGCAGGAGAACATTTCAAAATTAATCAATATTAATTATCCACCACCCCCCCCCCCGGCCCCACAAAAGATTGAGAACTGACTATGCCCCTCGAAGATGGTTGAAAGTCAGGACAGTACAAATTGAAATAACAATAGACCAATAGATGGTACTATGCACGCAGAGGTTTCATGTTAATAAATACATTAAGTCTCAGAACGGGCTGCACTCTCGTGTCTCTTCTGGGTCTCCTCCAGCGAGCCTGTGGCACAGCCACTGACCCGTCCCCAGGACATTAGCTCTGCCACGGGGCTGACAGTCCCCACAATGGCCCCAGAGAGCCAGGTCTGTGTTTCTCATCGTAAGACTTGGAGTGTGGCACAAGCGCTTTTTTTAAAAGTTATTTCTAAATAATGATAAGCATCACAGGAAATTAGAAAAATAGTTCCTTTCCCCCAGTTCCACACTGGAAATATCACACCCAGTGACAGGACACCAGTGGTCCGCAGACCGGCCCCCGACGCCCCCTGCTCTCCAGGCACGCTGTTCACGTGTGCGGAGTTGCACGCAGTTTTATCACAGGAGTAGATCTTTGCTACTGCCGCTGCCATCAAGTGGTAGAGTTGTCCCATCACCAGAAAGAGCCCCAGGGCTGCTGGTTGTTGCTACATCCGCCCTCCCTCCTCCCCCTCCCCCCCACCATCTCCCCACCCCCCACTTTGTCCCACAGGAGCCCTTCCCATCCTGCCTTCTGTATTAGGAACATGGCTCTGTTGCTCTCTCCCTCCCCCTTCCAGTACTGTCCTGGAGCTTGGACTCAGGACCAGGGTGCTGTCCCTGAGCTTTCTTGCTCAAGGCTAGCGTCGTATTAGTTGAGCCGCAGCTCTCCCTCCTTCTGGCTTTTGGCTGGTTCGTTGGAGGGAAGCATCTCATGGGCTTTCTGATCCTCCGATCCCAGCCTCCTGAGTGGCGAGGAGCTGCAGGCGTGAGCCACTGGCCCGAGGCTCCGTCATGGCTACTGTAGGGCTTGCAACTGACCACGATGCTCACTCCTTCCTGGGCCTCCCTCCTCGGCCTCCTTCCTGGGTCTCCCTGTCTCTATGAAGAACCCGGCATGGGGTTCGAGATGATCTCCCTTAGCTCTCACATCTCTGGTTTCTTTCTGCTGCCTTCACAAACGTCTCTTTTAAAATACAAATGCAGCTCCATGGTCTTCTAGCTACCAGCTACAAGGCTTGCGTGGGGGTTGCTGTTTATTCTTATAATTCCCTCCGACCTGCCATCAGATCGAGTGGGATTTCTGTTGTGCTCACGCAGAAGCAACTGTGCTCAGGTCAGGGACAGCTTATTTGTGGAGCTCTTGCTTTTTCTGAAAGGCCAGGTCCTTACAGGATCGATCCCCTTCTCCACGGCCCCGCACAAGGGGCAAAGCCAGGTGGGGCACAGCTATCCCAACGGGCTCCCCGTTCTGGTGAGAGGTGGGAGGCTGTCTCTCGGCCTCCCCACCGGGGGTCCGTGGCCACTTGTGTAGCACACTGTGCATCTCTGGTACATTCGCTGGTTGGACCCTGGCCTCACAGTGCCACCATTCTCTCTCTTTTTTTTTTTTTACTGCACCTGACAAGGATGCCAGCTTCACACCGATGTAAGGGCCAGGGCCGGTGCTGAAAAGCACTTCACCCGCTGGGCCTGGGGCCCCCCGTGGTGAGCTTCCAGCTTCCTTTCTCTCTTCCTTGACATTGCCTTTGGGACTCACTGAAGGTCTGGGGAGTGTCATCCTCTCATCTTTACCCAGGGGACGCTGTCATCAGAAGAAAAGAAAACAACAGCAACAGGGGTAGAGTGCTAGCTTTGAGCAAAAAGAAGCCAGGGACAGTGCTCAGACCCTGAGTCCAAGCCCCTGGACTGGCAAAAATAAAAAATAAAAATAGAAAACAGCAGCAAAAACAAGCTTTCTAGAGCTGAATATGAAACTCACAACTAGCTTGTCTGCAAAAGAGCCTGTGAGCAATCAAAAATGTTTAGACTCATGTTTAATTAGAGTCAGTAAAATGTTAACACCTCAAAGAATAAGGGGTAAAAACATGTCAACGTTGAGCAGTAAAAATAGTAAGGCTGCTGCTCATCGTGTTTTCCTTTATAGAGTCAAGGTCTAATAGACTCAGAGCTGGACTTAGAGCGGGGGGTTTCCTACTTGGGAATGCACTGAAAGGCCTTCGCACGGAGGCCTGGCTCCCAACCCCTACATCTCCCTCCCTGCCCCGCGGGAACGGCGTCCAGGGCCTCTCTCCTGAGCTGACAGATGAGTTCACTGTGGACAAGTTGAGAGAGAGGGCTCAGGCCTTCCGGGCTTCCTAGAAAAGATTAGAGCATTGTGTGTGAATGTGCACAGAAAATACCAAGTCAAGAATAAAGATGCAGGTGAATTCTTTCCAAGCGCCCAGTGTGTATGCAGGAAATATGACAGTAAAACTCCTTCTTACTGCGAAAGTATGCTAAATCAAAAATGAAATAACACATATGGCAGGTTCTTACCTGGAATCCCAGCTACTCAGGAAGCTAAGATATGGAGGAACGTGGTTCAAAGCCAGTCCGGGGCAGGGAAACCTGCAAGACTCAATCCCTACACAGCCGGCAAAAAGCCAAGCTGGAGACGAGGTTCATGTGGTAAAGCATGACAGCGGAGCAAGCAGCCTGTACTTCTAAGTAGCGAACTCAGTGGTTTTCCAAATGGTCAGAATGTCAGGGTCTCTCTCTCTCTTTTTTTTTTTTTTGCAAGAAAGCCAGATGCCACAAGTCTGATTTCATGGAAAGAAACAACCGCCAGCAGCCTATGTTGGATGAAGCTCTCACAGGTTGAATGATGCCAATGCGGTCATGTCCTGTTATTTTACTCTATTGCGTTACCATCTTGGAGTTGTGGGTTCTGTTTCCCGAGTTCTGGGGTGTGTGCAGCTCTAACTCCTAGTTACTGAGGTGGTCCCGAGGAAGACAAGTTCATTTCTGAAGCCCTATCCTGGCAAACCACCCATCAGCTTGCTTTCCCTTACATCAAGGAGTACCTCTCTTATCCCACTTTGGGAGCTTACAGCTGTGGAGTTCTCTCTGGGGCTGCCCGGGACAGTTAGGGCACTAGAGCGAATGTGCAGGAAAGACCCAGGGTTTGGGACCGGCTGTTTCTGACTCCTTCCTTCTTCAGAAGGAACATTCTAGAACCAGGGCTGCATCACATGATGAAGGTAGCACTGCCACTGTGGGTGTGGGGAATCCCTGAGCCCCCCTGAAACGCAGTGACCTTGGAAGACCTTAGCCCCCAACCTCCCTGGCTGTTGAGTGAGGCCCTGAGGGCTCCGCTCTAGGGCAGGCTCGAGACGCTCTTCTGGAGTAGGAGTTGGTGGCCCAGAGGATGCTGGGAGAAGAAGAGGCATCCACGCCAGGAAAGATTCTCAGGAATAGTTATGGGGAAGCGATCCGCTTTCCATCAGTACTTGTTACGTCGCGGTTGACCATCTAGTCCTTGATCTCCATGTTGTCGCTTAGAGCTGACAGCTTCGCCCTTCTGGTTCATTCATCCACCTCCCCATAAACTCTGTCTACGTCCGGCGCTGTTATTATTGTAATGATGGCCGTATTTGCCCTGGACTCTGCTGCCTTTTGTTCCCAAGATGTAGATGCCTCTTTACAGCAAACAGGTCGGTCACCACTGTCCCCTTTCCAGTGCCTCTGCTCCCTCTTCATGTGCCTTGGGAACGAGGACCTGCTGGTTTCCTTCTCTCTCTCACCTCCCTCTCCTGCAGAGGGACACTGCGAGGGTCACGCCACGTCTTCACTCCGCCCAGCCTTGGGGTGCTTTCCCCGTTTACTAAAGACGCCTTCTGGATGGCACGCAGTAAGTTTAGTTGGGGAAAAAAATACAAAACGCAAAAGAGTAAAAACTTAGCTTGGCACCGGTGGCCTCCTACTTGTAATTCCAGCTACTCGGGAAGCTGGGGTCAGAGGCTCCCGCTCGGAAGTCAGCCCAGGCAGACGGATCCGTGAGATCCTCACCTCCAAGTAACCAGCAAAAAGCCAGAAGTGGAGATGTGGCTCAAGTGATACAGCACCGGCCTCGAGCAAGAAAGCCAAGTCAGGGTGTGAAGTCTTTAGTTCGAGCCTCAGTACTGACACACACACACACACACACACACGCACAACATCACTCACTCACTACTCCACAGAGCCGTGGATGGTCCACACGCTGATGGGTCGGCTCCTGGGTGTCTTGAGTACTCCCTCCAGTGACAGAGGACGGGCGGTCCCTGTGACGCGTTCCTTGCCGAGGCCGAGGGCCCCGCGCCAGGAAGCCGCGTCAGGACCCTCGCAGTCAAGGTCACGGGGTTCATATGGCACCCCAAGCTCTAACATCAGTGCTTCTGCCTCCTGCTGCTCTCCTACTCCTAAGAATCACGACAGCTTTCCCACAGCGCTGAAACCCACCTGCTCCATGACACCCTCCCTTCCTCCCTTCCTGTTGACCGAGACGCACATGCCTCCCGGCTTTCCCTCTGAGGAAAGGTGTCACCTTTCATGTTTCTTACTCGTTAACATTTAACAGAGATTCTCCAAAGCCAACTTCCTGGATCAGTGACTTGTTTGCTTGCCGTATTCTCCCTTCTTCTTCTTCCTCTCCTCCTCTTCCTCTTCCTTCTTCTTCTTTCTTCTCCTCCTCTTCCTCCTCCTCCTTCTTTCTTTCTTCTTTGTGTGAGTCTTGAACTCAGGGCGTAGGCACTGTCCCTGAGCTTTTCACTCAAGGCTGCTGCGCTCTGTCACTTTGAGTCACAACACCACTTCTGGTTTCCTGGCGGCTAATTGGAGATGAGAGTCTCAGCCTCCTTGAGTAGCTGGATGGCAGGCCTGAGCCACCAGCCCCAGTTTTGCTTGCTTACATTGTTGCCGAGTGTTTTTGCAGAACTAAAGCAGTTGCTGCCCCCTGTCCCGTGCATCTCCCTCCTCCGATGTCCCACCTATCTCTTCCAAAGGTCCCGTTCCCTCATCTGAATCTTCCCTTTTGGTACTTCCCTGGGGGAACTCTTGCCATTTTGATCACAAGTGAAGCTGGCGTCTTTTGTGTTGAGGTTTGCGCTTCCCCGTCTACTGGGTTTGGATTCCAGGCTGAGAGCTCTCCCATTTTTCCTAGAGGGTTAGGACCCGGCACAGGGAGGCCGACTGCTTTTCCTCCCCATGGCCCAGCACATGTGCTCTGGCTGCTTCTCCTTCCTTCCCTTCTTGGGTTCAGCCAGGGTTTGCGGGTTCCCTCTCCCTTGGGGGGGCCCACCCTCTCCTGAGGCTTCCCCTGGGACCTTCTCTTCTCGCTCTGCAGTGAGAGTTCTTTCCCTTGGGTCTTCTATCTCTTCTTCCAGAAGTCCAGCTCCTTTCACACCAGAATCTTAAATGTTGGAAGAATGTGTCCAGAGCATCCTAAACCCAGCGGGGTGCTGGCTTTAGTCCCAGCTACTCAGGGGGCTGAGATCTGAGGACTGCAGGGAAGAAGTCAGCCCCAGCAGAACAGTTTATGAGATTCTTATCTCCAAGTAACTAGCAGCAAGCTGGAAGAGGAGGTGTGGCCCCTGTGCTAGAGTGTTCTAAGCAAAAATGCTAAGGGAGAGCTCTCTGGCCCTGAATTGACACACACACACACACACACACACACACACACACACACACACACCCCTTCTCCTCTGTCTGCCTGCAGTCAATGTTCTAGAAAGGGTCTTCCCAAGTGCTAGGGCTCTCAGGCATCTGGAACAGCAGCTGGCCTTGCAGAATGGATTGGAAACGACAGCCTAAAGGAAGCCTTGGGGTGTCGGCACAGGGCTGCTGGCTGCACGGCTGCCGTGGCTTTTCTATTCCCTCTCTGGTGGAAATGTGTGATTCCAAAGCAAGACCTCACTTCCTCCTTCGCCAGGAAACAAGCGGATTTCGCCGTGAGGCAATCAAATCACTCTCTGACTGTCCAGGCCCTACTTAGTTAGAAGCAATTTGCTGTATGGGAGTCGTGGCGAATACCTTGCAAGATTGATTTGCGGTTTTACCATAATGTATGTAAAGTACCAATTAATACTCCAGGCATCTCTTTGAAATGCCTAGGGAGAGAAGTAAAAGAAGCACTCATGGTTTTAAACAGCCTGGGCCGCGTGTGCTGGGTGGCTTCTAACTGGGCGTCTGGGCCCTGTGACTCCAGGGCGTTTGGGGCTGGCCTGGGAGGGTTGATCTGCATGGAGGGCTCAGGGTACCGGCTCAGAGGTCAGGAGCAGAGTCCGGTGGGGACTGAGGACGCCCTGTGACTTGGTTCTGCACCAGAGGCTACAGGAACCAACGTGGAAGGGTTTCCACACTGAAGGAGAGCTTGTGGGGGCGGGGGGTTGAGTCCCTCAAACAGTCTGCCCAGTGAATGCGCCTATGGATTCCACATGGGGCCAGGCCCTGGGTGCCCAGCAGTGGGCAAGACAGGCACAGGCCTGGACCCTGCGAGCTCACAGAGGCCACACAGCTCCTGACACAAGTCCTGACGGGCAGAGCACAGTGCAGGGCGGAAGGGAGCCCGCTCCCTGCCCCAGCCCGGGCGTCGTGATGAGTCTCCCGAGCCCAGGAGAGGGCAGATGGCAGGATCTGGGGAGGAGAGCCGCAGACACAGCTCAGGGGAGGGGGGGACGGGTCCGGGCTGGTTGCTGTGGTAGGGCCAGCGAAGGGAAAGGAGGAGCCGGGGGAGGGGGGCAGAAAGAGGAGGAGGTGGGTGTCAGATAGGGCAAAGGACTGGGATGGAAATGGTGGGCGGCCACAGAGCCTCTGAGTGGGGGAGGCAAGGGGTGGATGAGAGCATCACGGAGTGACGAGGACCGGGAGGAGCAGGAGCTTCTCCAGGGCCCTGGCGGGTGACCTGCCCCCGGGGCCCGCCAGGGACGGGCTTCGTGAAGCCCACACACCCGCCTTAGAGTTGCCGTCGTTCAAGGTGCTTCCCCCCCCCTTGGCTTGGTTCCTCGTCCTCTCCTGCCGGGATTTCCGATCAGCACAGGACACGAGCTACTTATTCTCAATTCGTGGACTCAGCACGTGGCTCCTGCAAGCCCCCCCACCCCCCCCCCGGGACAGGCGGGCACAGGCTGCCACCCCGGGGCCCTCGGTTACCCTCCGGTGTCCGTTCTCTACCACGGCGGGGGGCGGGGGGCAGCCTCCAGAGGGGAGGGCCCGGGGAAGAGCGGCTGGACAACCGAGTGCCGTGGGTCCCAGAGGCAGGCAGGGGGGGGCTGTCACCCTGGGAGCGGGGAGGGGCGGGGAGCTGAGCGTCGAGGGGCGCCCCTTCACTGCCCGTCCCCCGCACTTACCTCCTCAGGCGAGATGTCGTTCGAGGGCGCCAGGCTCAGCATGAGAAGCAGGAGGAACGGCGCGCTGGGCAGCACCCGGACCCTCTACTCCAGCGTGTCCCGGAGCACAGACGTGTCCTACAACGACGGCGTGAGTCGCGCGAGCGCCGCTCACTGCGCCGCACAGCCGCTCGGCGGCGCCCATCGTTTCCTGGCCCATCTGCATTCTTGGAGAAGACATACCTAGGGCTGGGGATACGGCCTAGTGGCAAGAGTGCTTGCCTCGTATACGTGAGGCCCTGGGTTCGATTCCCCAGCACCACATATACGGAAAATGGCCAGAAGGGGCGCTGTGGCTCAAGTGGCAGAGTGCTAGCCTTGAGCAAGAAGAAGCCAGGGACAGTGCTCAGGCCCTGAGTCCAAGCCCCAGGACTGGCCAAAAAAAAAAAAAAAATCAGAGAAGATATATCTCCATAGTCTCTGTGGCATTTGGCTTTGTGACTTATTTTCGTCCAACAAAGGAGTCTTTTATTTCTCTGTTTTGTTTTTTTTTTGTTGTTGTTTTTTAAAGCATTTCTATCGCAGGCACTTTATTCCTGCTTCTTAGTAAGTCCTCATCTGGTTTCCTAGCTGATGACGTTTAGGAAAATCGAATCACTGGTCACGCGATCGAGACAGTGCTTCAGGCTGACATCGGGGTCTCCTGACTACCGTGTTCAAAGTCAGGAAAGCTGCTGGGTGCCCCTGTCTGGGATCCTACCTATTCAGGAGGCCGAGATCTGAGGATCACAGTTCAAAGCCAGCCTGGGCAGGAAAGTCCGTGAGACTCTTATCTGGAGAGAAGCTACGCGAAAAAAAAAAATTGCCTAAAGTGGAACTGTGGCTCAAGTGATAGAGCACCAGCCTTGTGGAAGGAGAAGCTCAGGGACAGCTGAGTTTATGCCTCAGGAATGGCAAGTGCGCGCATGCGTGTGCGCGCACACACACGCACAGAGGGAGAGAGAGAGAGAGAGAGAGAGAGAGGGGGAGAGAGAGAGAGAGAGAGAGGCAAAAGCCTTTGCCTTCTTCTTCTGGGCTGGCACTTGCTTCTCAGGGCTGCTAGGAGGCAGAGGAGATACTCAGAATGTGAAATTGAAGGAGGCGCCCGCCCTTGGTCTTTTGCATGACCTGGGGACTGAGTTCCTGCTCAGATTTCACTCCAGGGTTGGATGTGATTTTTTTTTTTTTTTTTTTTTGCCAGTCCTGGGCCTTGGACTCAGGGCCTGAGCACTGTCCCTGGCTTCTTTTTGCTCAAGGCTAGCACTCTGCCACTTGAGCCACAGCGCCACTTCTGGCCGTTTTCTATATATGTGGTGCTGGGGAATGGAACCCAGGGCTTCATGTATATGAGGCAAGCACTCTTGCCACTAGGCCATATCCCCAGCCCCTCCAGGGTTGGATGTGAAATGGGATCTCTTTGTGCTTTTACCTTAAATTTGCTTCACTACCAACGCCATTGAGATTTTTTTGTGTGTTATCTTTAGTTCAGTATCTACACTTGTCCCTTGCTATCTCCCCCACTGGGTGATTTGCTTTACTCCTTGATTTATAGTCATTACATAGTCCGTTTAACAACCTTATGATGATTTATATATGTTGCAAATTTCTTTCTCATTTTGAGACGTGTAGGGATTTTCAATGTATTTTTTTAAACCTGTTTTCAAATAGTTTTCTCTACCAAGGTTTTCTTCATAGAGAATACATTATTGATTTCTATAATCACACCAAACATCAATAAGGCCTTCCATATTTAATATAGTCCATTATTCCTGTACAAATGGGAAAAATTAAGTTTAATGATTTTAGACCAACATGGCTATTCATTTTTGTACAATGCCAACTCAACACAATTGACTGAGGGAGCTTTTCTCCAATGTTGACAGCCCACGAAAGTTTGTAACTCGATGTATGCATGTATATGCACACATACTTATTTAGCATATGAGGATCAAAAACAGCAACACACTCTGCATCAGTACTAGCAACAACTTTCCAGGTGCTGCCAACACCTTAACAAAACTACAGAGGCCTCCAGCCTCCTCCATCTAGAAAGACACACACACACACACACACACACACACACACACACACACACACACCCCCCAGGCAAAAATTACTCCCCAGAGAACAGCAGAGTTCTCTTGTTGTTGTACTTGGTAGCATTTTAAAAATCAGCTTTCCCAATCTGGAAAGAAGCCATTGTGTAGTGGCTCATTTAACTCAGCTGTGGTAGAGCTCCGGGGCTGCCACGGACCCCAGAACAGGGGTGCACGCTCCGGTGTCAGGTGTACTAGAGGAGACAACGAAGCAGCCATTATGTGAGGCTTGATCCTGTGTTTCTAGTAGGGAGCCCAGAGGCTGGCCCCATGCAGCTCTGTAAAGAAATGTATTTTTCGTAGCTAGGATTTCATTGAGTCAGTGGCGTGGCTTCTCATCAGCATAAGCTAAAATCCACTTTTTTTTTAAAAGCCAGGGAAGCAAAAGCAACCCAGACCAAAAACAAAACAAAGCCGCCAACCACTGGATTCACAGAAAGATGCTGAAATGGAAGCATGGCCCAGCCTAGGCAGGGCTTTGGAAAGCCCGCCATGGGGGGGGGGGGGGAAGGGGGGAGGGATCGGGGACGGGGCTGGGGGAAGGGACTGTGGTGCCAATGACTCCTTATCTAAGGGACGTTTTGGGGTTAGAAAGGCTTGGATCTTAAAAATTAATTCCTAGGTGCACCCATCCACTTTGCCATGGACGGGATGCATGCAACTGTGAATAGTGTTTTTGTAATGTACTGTAACTATAATATAAAAATATCCAAATAGTAGGTTATATTGCCTGATATGTATATTCCCCTGGTGGGTGTAGAGCCAGAAAAATGTCTGTGTACAATGCCATTTGTGCACAGGATAATCCTATGTTGCTTTTGCATATACTCTCCCTTAGTTATACAATTGAAAGGCATGCCTCTTTTAAAAGTCAGTGTGGGCTAAAAGTATAAAGAGATGCAGGTGGTAAATTACAAAAGGCTTTAAAGTAGGGTTAGGATGTGTTTGCTATTTCCTGATATCAACAGGAGGTGAGAATAAAGGAGTAATGTGTTACCCCGTGCTCTCTCTCCAAAGGACCTGGTCAACTTTATTCAAGCAAATTTTAAGAAACGGGAATGTGTCTTCTTCACCAAAGATCCCAAGGCCACGTAAGCTACCATTTTGGCTTCTGTGTTTAAACATAAGTCGTCATTGACCAACATCGTGGCACACAGACATGCTCATTAGGAAAGCTGTTTTGTCATCATTTCCAGAGATGGTATGTGATTGAGAGGGACTTGGCAAGTGGCTGCTTGTGTTCCCGTCTTAGGTCATTTCCTGTATACTTCCAGCTCTGGCAATATGGCAGAGGTGGTCCAGCTATTGGTCCCTTCTGTTGTCCCACTGGCCTGGGTGCCTACCTGATGGCTTTAGAGATGAATGACATTTCCTAGCCGTTGCCATTGCTAGGCAGTGCCATGCATAAGGTACATACGCAAATGCCTCTTCTTCCTCATTGGCCATTGGGCTTTCCCTTTGATCTGGAAACTCATCAGCTGTACGTCTTGTGTGAGAACATGGAGGTCGGGTTACACAGTCATCCCACCGTAGGCTGATCCACAGGAGACAATGGGACAAACGTAAATGAGGGAGTGAGTGGATCTTGCTGGCTGTTGTTGTAGAAGACGAACTACTTTAATCCCAACTCCTGCTCTTCTTATGGTTCATTGCTTCATCTTTTTTTGCCATGTGGGTAATGGAGAAAACAGTGTCACTAGTAATCGACTGGAAGTTGCTGCAGTAGTGTTTAAAGGATCGAGCCTCTGTTGAACCAGAGGCACTGAAGAGAGCAGGGATTGCAGAATGGAAAGGAGCTTTAGCACCAGCTCGGATTCCAGCCATGTCGTGGCTGCCTCCTCGCTGAGGACCTCGAGCCAATTATTCCTTTTCCTGAATTGAATTTTCTTGTCCTAAAAATGTGGCAAAAACATACCTCCTGGGTTAAGGACGGGTAAATGAAGTAACGCATAGAATTCCTACTGCAATTGTTCGGAGCTTCCAAGGTTCTCAGCAGCTATGTTTCTCGAGTCAGTGTGAATTAGACGATGAATATTAGAAATTCACAGATCTCTATTTTGTCACTGGGTCCCAGGCAGAGGTCCCTGTCTTCCTTTCTGAGCAGGTTAGCATTTAAGGCGACCACATACTTTATTGCAGGAATTGAGGGGCACTGATCCCACCAGACCTAAATGACAGATGTGACCTGGGATTAATCAGAACATCTGGCCACCCTTGGGCTGGCTCCGTTGTTCCTTTCTTCTCCCGTTTCAGTATCCAAGCATGCCTGGACTTGGTTACTCACCAGCTCCTTCATGTCAGCACTTGGCTGTCCTCCACTGGCCGTGGTCTTATGCTTGTGGTGCCATTTTGAAACTTGTGCACAAGCTGATTGGAGGGAGACCAGGAGTGAGGCAAAACTCTAGTAGGAGGGACAGGCAGAAAGAAGCTTGGAGTTGCTGACCAGTGCCTCCCTAGAGAATAGTTATTTGGGGCACATTAGAGCTATTTTTGTTACTATTGCTCATTATCTCTAGAGAACCAGCTCTTAGCCCTGGATAGAGACGGACCTTGTCATTATTTACTGCACATTTGCTTCCTGGATTTCTTTTTTGGTTTGACTTCCATTCATGTACCACCATAGCATGAAGGTCACCTTGGATGGGGCATGCACCCGGCAGCATGCCCTCTGGACACCACACCGTGTCCGATCCTCACAGCCAGCCTGAGAGGGCAGCGACCGTGCTCACACCAATGAGGGTGTCTTGTCTGTTCCTTGGTGCTCTTTGCCAGGATTGCCCTTCCCTGTTCCCAGGAAAGGGTGAGAAACTTGAGAGCAGGAATCATAACCAGCTTATCCTGGGCAGTTGTAGAGCTTATGCTAGTTGCCAGAGTGGATGTTCCATCAATATTTGCTGGATGACTACAGTGTGTTGTGGAAGGAAGAGGATTTATTTACTATTTACTGCATACTTAAAAAAAATGTCCTTCCAATTTCCCTTCATTCCTGTATGTCATCTAATGGGCAATTGCATTCAGTTCTATTGGTGTTTGTAATGGGAAGAACTAGTGATACTTTATCGTTACACCTTGTCCTTGTCTAGTTCAGATTATTGAAAGTCTCCCAAATAGCTAACGTCCAGTAGAGCAAAGGACGGTCTCTCAAATTCCTCAACACTCTGGGCCCCTGCCGATGGACCAAGACTCCCCTGGGAGTACAGCTCACAGGAAATTTGGCTCATCTGTCTTTGGAAGAGCCTCACTACCTGGGAAACAGAGGAGTGGGACCGGGGTCAGTCGCAGGGACCCTGTTTGCTAGGGCCTACGTGAGAAGCTGACTACACCCTTCCCAGATCCCTGTATTCCAGTGCTATTCCGGACTATGGGCTCTGAAAGGAGAGGGTTTTGCTTTCTTCCTATGCCTGCCCCCAGCACACCATGAGCTCATGGATGAACGGATTCAGGAATAAAACACCACAGTGGTTTCTAGACAGCCTATTGAGGTGAGAAAGATAAATCCCAAAACAAGACACGGCAGTAAAATTTAATGTGTTTATGTAAGTTACCACATTCCAAGAAATGTGATAAACGAAGTCATTCGGATGAAAGCTGTTCCTTCCTGTCACCATTGTCTGGCTCAGGGAAAACGTGTGCAAATGCGGCTATGCCCAAAGCCAACATGTGGAAGGCACCCAGATCAACGACAGCGAGAAATGGAACTACAAGAAGCACACCAAGGAGGTTCCAACAGATGCCTTTGGTGATATTCAGTTTGAGACACTGGGAAAGAAAGGAAAGGTAAATGTTTTCTTTTTTCTAGCTTAGGTCCTTTATTTGTTAAGACACAACTTGGGGCTGCTGTGAGTTAGTTACCTTTAAATTGCCTAACAGTGTAGGGGGCAGGAGAGATGGGAGGCACCTAGTTACTAGAGGTGGCTGCGGAGAAAGATAACTCTTGCCCAAGTTAAAAATTAGTGACTAGATTGTGCCATTCAGCTGGGAAGCCCAGTAGGGAAGGGCTGGATTATCCCCTGTTGCCTTTTTCCACTCGCACTTCAGGGGTCACTGCAGTCCCCACGTTGAATCTCACTATTACCCAAAGGCCGGGAAGACTTTTCCTTTACTCTGGTGTCTGGCATTCCTGGTAAGACACACAGCCCCGAACAAGGTGAATTTCCCTCCCGCACAGCACCCAGGGCAAGCGGTCCAGGAGGCGGGGTGTCAGAAAGGAGCCTCCTCAGAGCTTCCAAAGCAGGGTCAGGGACAGCTAGCAGCCCAGGCCGAGCCGGTGGGGAGCCGGGGCCCAGCCCTTTCCCCAGGCCCAGGCCTCCCCGCCCCGGTCAGCCCTCTCCAGGCCCCGGCCCAGCCCTGCCGCTGGGGGGGATCTCCTTCCCAGGGCCCTTCCAACCCTTCCAGGGCGACAGGGGCGCCCCGGGTCCCCTGGCTCCAGGTCACCCGGCCCGTGGCTTCCACTTCCTCGGCAGGGGCCGGGCCCAGCTCCCATGGGTCTCCCGATGGGGGTCCTAATGCTCCCCTCTCTCCCCACAGTATATCCGCTTGTCCTGCGACACGGACCCGGAAACCCTCTACGAGCTGCTGACCCAACACTGGCACCTGAAAACACCCAACCTGGTCATTTCCGTGACCGGCGGCGCCAAGAACTTCGCCCTGAAGCCGCGCATGCGCAAGATCTTCAGCCGGCTGATCTACATCGCACAGTCCAAAGGTGTGCGCCTGCGCAGTACAGTGGTGCGGCTCTGCGGCTGCCAGGCGCCTGCGCAATTCAGCTCCGCGCCTGCGCAGTATAGTGGTACGGCTCTGCGACTGCCAGGCGCCTGCGCAGTACAGCTCCGCGCCTGCGCAGTACAGTGGTACTGCTCTGCGACTGCCATGCACCTGCACAGTGCAGGTCCGCGCTTGCGCAGTACGGCTAGGCTGGGGGCTCCAGGCAGAATTTCCACGAATTTCTCAACCGCGGGTCAGGGTCCTTCGAGAACTCTGTGATTGCCCGTTCTTTTATCTTCTCAAATGGTCTCCAAGGATTGGGCAGTCAAAGAGGGTCTGGAAAGATAGTTTTCCAAAGTAACTCTTTTTATGTCAGCATCCAGGTGCTGCTTTAGGGGTATTTTCTTTTTTAACAAATATCCTAAGGTTTGCAATATTCATTTATTTACACGCATTAAGCTTTACTCAGAAACACTCTGGTGAGTCAAAATGGGAAATGTTATTGGACTGCTTGTCAATGTTTAAGAACACTCATATACATATATATGTATATGTATATACATACATACATACATACATATATACATACACACACATATATGTATATATGTATATATATACATACATACATACATATATACATACACACACACACACACACACACACACACATATATATATATATATATATATATATATATATATATATATATATATATATATATACGAGACCATGCCTGGCAGATCGTAGGAACCATTTGAGTGTGATAAAAGCATTTAATGGTGACCTGAAATAGGCAGCTTTTTCATTCTTCATAACATTTTTGTTGTGAAAGCTTCCAAGTGTACTGAAGGGGTAGGAATAATATACAATGTGTGTTTCTCTTAGACTTAGTATTTGCCTTTCCTTGTTCCATACATATCTAGGGGTTACAGGTTTGGAGACTGAGTCATAGGTATCCGGTCACCCAAGTTTGTTAGTGTGCTTCTCTTAAGAACCGATTATTTTTTTTACACATCTTAGCAAAAGTTTCCAGCCTGAGACAATTAAACTAATTTTCTTTAGAGCAAATTCACTTTTCTCCATTTGGGTTCCAAATCCATTTACCACATGTATAGTTTTTTCACACACACACACACACACACACACACACTCACACTTCTTATTTCTCTTAGCATAGATCTCAGCCTTTTCTTGTCTCCATCACAGAATGAAGAGCAAATGTCAACAACTTTGTAGATTGTCCTTCAACTTAGGCTTGACTATTGTTTCCTCATAATTAGATTCCATTAATCGGAGTTGTGGAAACTTATTTTTACAAAGATGAGCTGACTGACAAAAGAAAGGAAACATCTTTTGTATGATACATAGAAGAAACCAAACTTTCCCCTCTTTTACTATTTTCAACTTCCTGCTCAAGCCAAGGAGTTACTGTAGGTAGTTATTTTAGGAAATGGCATAATTTTGCTTCCTTGGTGTGAAATCCTGAACACCTAGTAGTCACCATTCAACAACACAAGTGCCTACTTTACACACAGAATTGTTTTAGATGCTAGGGTATAGCCAAAGGAAACAGACTGAAGTCCTTGGCCAAGAAGAATCCTCCATTCTATTTATATTAGTGAGGAAGGTTCCATTTAGGTCGGCAGGAGTGAAGTGTGCGTCCATGGTGCACACGTGGGTGTGCATACGGCAGTACTGGGGCTTGAACTCCGGGCCTTGGCCCGGGTCAGGAAGGCAATCATCTCCTACTTTTCGGTGTTAGTCACTTCTGGTTGCCTCATTTTAAAGGGATGTCGGGGAGGGGTACAGACCTGTGCGAGCTAGCTGGAGGGGGTGGGTATGAACTCTGTAAGGGTCTTGCTGCAGTTCATCTTACATTCTGGAAGGTCTTTGATGTAAGAGCTCACTGAGCCTCTCCTTCGTTTCTGAAGACAATTGTTACTGTTCTTGCACGGGCAATAGATCACCTTAGAGTCCTTGCTAAGTAATAATATTACAGATTTTTTATTTGCTTTGATTTTGTGCAAACAGCCAAAAAACCTCTTTGCGCTGTCCATATTGCCGAACATAAAGCCTTAAAAGGTGTGACATTTTTATGCGATAATAAAGCAAAGCAAAATTACTGGCCCCAGGACCATCGGAGGACAATTCACTCTGCCCTGACTGATTCAGGGCCTAGCTAGAGCAGGCCACTCTCGGAGCTGCACTCACTGGCTCTTGTAGGCTCAGGCCAGGTGTGCACTGCTCTTCCAAAGAATCTCCTAGAGGCTAAGTACAGGTGCAGATTTGCTGGTCCCTCCCCTTAAAGCAGCTAAGGTCCAGAGTGGGGTCTGAGGTTTGTGTAACAAGTTCCTTGCTGGGAGGACCTGGGCTCCGCTCTCCTTCCTTGCCAAGCAGTACTGGGCAGGGCTTTTCCGCTGCATGACGGCCCCTGCTGCGTCCTGGGGCCGGCAGACAGCAGGGCTTCTCTAGGGATCTGCGCGCACAGGGTGGAAAGCCGACCCACCACCTACTGACTGCGTTCTCTCGTCATCCACAGGTGCTTGGATCCTTACGGGAGGCACCCACTATGGCCTGATGAAGTACATCGGGGAGGTAGTCAGAGACAACACCATCAGCAGGAATTCAGAAGAGAACATCGTAGCCATTGGCATTGCAGCTTGGGGCATGGTCTCCAACCGCGACACGCTCATCAGGAATGGCGGTGATGAGGTAGAGGAGACAGGGGAGGGAGACCCGCAAGGGCTTGTGGAAGAAAGACGAAGGCAGTGGGTGGGGCTCTCCGTGGGTGGGGCTCTGTGACAGAGCCAGCTGAAAGCCTGCCGTTCAACAATAGCTTTTGAATCTCAAACACTCAAAACTAGGAACTCCAAACTTTTAAGGAAGGGGCTAGCGATAGATATATTTTCTGCATTAATATCTGTCTTCAGCAATCTCAAGTTACATTCAGGTCCTTCATTCTTTGTGATCATAACCTGAATGAATTCCTGAAGCATTTAGGTGCTCGCGTCATCCTTTACCGCTGTGCTGAGCTCACAGCAATTCATATTGGTGGTTACTTATCGAGATTGTTATTAGGGATGAAGAAGGCTGTGAGATTTACCCCTCTGAACATTTCCTGTGAATGTATTTAGTAATCAATGCGTATTTCATGATTAAAATACAAGGTAGAGGTGGAGACAGCTTAGGTGGTAGAGCAACTAGCTGTGAGTAAAAAAGCTCAATGAAAAAGCAAGGCCCTTGAGTCCAAGCCCCAGTACTGGCTCAAACAAATAAATCAGTCAATAGATAGATCGATAGCTAAATAAAATGACAAGGTAGATCTAAAGGGTTTTATGTTAAGTATAGAGTTGCACAAAAACGATTTCTAGTGAGTTGAGGACCGGAAAGCAGCAAGTGTTCCCTGCTCAGAAGATTTGGTTCAGGAAATCTGGATGTTGAGAAATCCAAATGGAACCGACACTTCCTTCTGTCTGGGCTCCATAACTGTCTGACAGTGCATTTTAAGGAGTTTGAGGTTTGTAATGGGGGGTTTTACGTTCGACTCTCTTGTCTGTGGTACCAAGTTTGAGACTTGTAAGGGGAAGCAGAGAGCAGGAGGCATTTCTTGACCCCTTCAAGCAGACAGTATGATGAGTGGAGGGAGAGAAGACTGGGCTTCGGGAGCCGCACCTTTCCTGGTGGCTGTTCATTTCTCTGAGTTGCTTTCTTTAAAAAATAATAACCTTGTATTATGATGGGATAGCTTTACTTAATTGTGTACAGTGGATAGTAGCTCTTATTACTATTATTAAGGGCTTGATAAGGAATGGCACAATGGTCTCCTATCAAATGCCAACTTCAGAGGCGAGTGACCTAAATCAGGCTGTTGAGGGGAGTGGCCGGCTGGACGGGGCAGAGTGCCACCCAGCATTGTTTTCACCGTTGACATTGTTCCTTACAAATATGGAGTCAACTCAGAGTTTATTTCATTGTGTCAGATACTCTACAGAACCATAAAACCACCTACAAAGTAAAACTTTCTCGAAGCTGGGCTCTAGTGGCTCATACCTGTAAACCTAGCTGATATCCCAAGAGGCTGAGCGCTAAGAATCACAATTTAAAGCCAGCCCAGGCAGGGAAGTCTATGACACTCTTATCTCCAGTTAGCCAGCAAAATGATGGAGGTGGAGCTCTGGCTCAAGTGGTAGAGAACCAAACTTGAGCAAATAAAAGCTCAAGGATAGCACTCAGGATATGAATTCAAGCCCCAGTACTAGCACACACCTCCTGACCCCCCCCCCACGATGCACACACATACACACATACACGCTTACACCGAGTAAAACATTTTTGAATTGTAGCAGTGTTTTCCTGAGTACTTATTCTATGTAAGTAAATAAAATTTGAAATGAACATGTAAGACTTACAACAGAAAGCACTGACTCCTTGGAAATTGAGACAGCCAACCACGTGGTAAATGACTATTAGGTTAATAGTGTGATTTTAAGAATGTGACCTCAGAGCACTTCAAAAGCCCTGCTAATGAAAATAGATTTATCAATATTTCAGCACGGATAAAGCTGCACTCAGGAGTGAGATGTATTGCCACATCTCTATATTAGTAGAAAACAAAGTAAATAGTTCAATAACCATCATAATAGGAGCTGATGCTTATATGACAACATTATGTTGCAGGTCCTATTATAAGTGCTTTACACATACCAGTTCATCTGATCTTCACAACAACCTGTCAGGTTAGTACTACAATTACACTCTCATTATAGTTGAGGAAATGGAGGCACAGAAAATCCCTGAGCACACAATCTAGTAAGTGGCAGAGCCATGTCTCCAGGTCCTTTAGACACTGTAATTTCCAAATACATTAGAGAGTAATGTCACTGGCAAAGCTCAGAGGAAGGAGGAAATGATGTTCAATCAGAAAAAAAAGATAGAAAGACCCTCTTGTTCTTTGAAATAACTTTAACAATTTAAAGAATACACGGACCTGAGAAATTAAATGTAATAGTAGATACTGAAAAAATACTCAGGATACTACCCATTATGGCCTATCAAGATGTCTGAAACCCTCACTACACATGCCATTTTCCTATAAATCTAAAGTTCTCCAAAGTTGATTCAAGAGCTAGAAATTATGAATAGAGAAATTACTAGTGAGGGTTCTATAAGGAAACTAAAAAATTAGTCTGTAATTGCTCTGAGTTAGATGATTTCACCTAAGCAGTAAGAAAGGCGGTCTAGTCATTGTTGATCTTAGGGCTTTCTATTACATACAAAAGTGTGGGACCATTATAAATTTTTGAAGTAAAAGCAAATTTGGGTTCTTTCTAGAAAAATATTTGGAAATGTATATTAAGAGCATAAAATTATACTTCCAGCAGTCACTAGAGAATTTAATATTTGGGCAAAACTATTCATTCAAGTACTTAGCATTCTTACAAGACCTAAATATCTAGTAATGCCTACTATAGATATTTATTAATAGATACTTGTTATCTAGTAACACTTATTAGAGACATCTTCAGAAATATTATATTGCTATATGAAGGAAAATTACAGTGTTATCAAAATCTTTCCAAAGATTTTTCAATAGCATGGGAAATACTTTTAATTTTAAGTATAATATCATGTAATGCATGCATATATATGCTTAGAAAAGGACTAAATGTTCCTAAAGTCTTGATGCTATTACTGAATCACAGCATTAAATATAATTTTAATTTTCCCTTGTTCTGCACTTCTCATTTCTACAGTAAACGCGTATTGTTTTTAGACTCCTAAATTATAGTGCTAGTTTTTATTCCTTTTATGTGTCTGCTAATGACCATCTCTAGTGACTTAGTACAGTTTCATGGCAAACTCATATAATTTTGTGGTTGGTTTCCTGGCTTCTTTCCTGTTTCTTTGAATGACCGTGTTTGGTCTTTTGTGGAAACCAACCATTCATAATACTTTTGTTGGGCCTCTCTTCCTGTGTGGTTTCTACTCATGGCTTCCTTGCAAACCCCACCATTGGCAGAAGAGGCTATAAAGCTGTAACATAATCAAGACTGAAAGAATGCCATGTTCACAACACTGAAATTTACCCTGCTTGTAGGATCACTTACATAATTTTTCCTCTTTCATTTCCCATCATATTTCCCCTGTAGTGTCGGTACTATAATTAAAAAATGATTATGGTATTATGCATACACTAGAAAGTAGTCTGGGCTTCTACTCATGATTCTTGTTTTGCAAAATTTTCTAGGCTACTTGTTGTTGAGGCAGATTAGAGAGAGCCCCTTCTCCTTGGAGCGCTTGAGGAGGCGTTTTAAGTGTTGCTAAAGCACTGTTAAATACTGTTAGGTCACTGCTAATGTTCATTATAAGCCTTGATTACAAACACTTATTTTCAGTTTTAGTTTTCTTTTCAGAGCAGTGCTGAGTTGTGAGAATTAAGTGGATTCCTATCAGGTGCTGACCCTGAGCTTTACGGCTCAAGGCTGGCCCTCTACCACTTGAGCCACAGCTCCACTTCTGATTTTTGTTGGTTCATTGGAGATAAGAGTCTCACAGACTTTCCTGCCTGGGCTGGCTTTGAGCTACAATCCTCAGATCTCACTTTCCTGAGTAGCTGGTATTTATAGGCACCACAGCCAAGCTTGAAATTTTATTAGTGTCTTAAATGGAGTCTTTACTCAAAGTAATTTTTTGGAGGTGGATTTGGCTGGTGTGTTTGGAAATGATTATTTATATGTTGCTCTGAATCAGAAAATGAATGAACTCAAATTCTGCTAGCTTTTCAGTAGATCCTCCCAGCACTGGCTTGTAACCATGTTACTGGTAAACAGTAGTTTGCAAAGACTCTTGCATTTGCCCATACCTTGGGCTCTCATCTGTAATGCCCAGAGTAAGGGCCGAGAGCCACAATAAGCAATGCCTGCAGGCCTCCGGAATAGTTGGCACGACAATTGGTGGGGGTGGTTCCAGCAGTCCACTAATAGGTAGGGTTTCACATTCAAGTACTTACCTGTTATTTAAAGACATCCTCCTTTTATGTGCATTTAAAATCAGAAATGAATGACGAGTTCAAAGACCTTTATGCCTCTATGGGGTGGGGCTTCTTTGTCTCTCGAACCCTAGTGTTACAAACCTAACTCCTGGTGTCCTCAGTCATCCTTGTAGCTCGCTAACCAATGGCTTTTAGTTGTCTCTATCCTTTTTCATTAGAGAAGTTGGTCATCGATGCCTTCTTCTGTTATCCTGTCCTGGTTAAGGATGTAGAGTCAAGGCTATGTTCTGGACGAGACCCCCGGAGACATTTGTGAGCCCCTCCCTCCCGTGTCATCTTGCCAATGTTGTACTCAGAATCTCCTTGGTTACGGCCTCTGTCAGGCCAAGGACACTGAGAGAATAGAACCATAATGTTTGAAAATTTAACTTCCGTTATACCTTTATTCTGATTTCATCTATGTCATTAGAAGAATCAACAACTTTTCTCTCCCCATTAAGATTTCCACTCACATTCTATTCTGAGTTGTGGGGATATCTTGTTTTGTTCATTGATTTCTTGGTAGTAGTAGATTTCAAACTCAAGGCCTCATGCTTTCTAGACAGGCATTCTGCCACTCGAGCCATGCACCCAAACCTGTTGCTATAGTAATGTTTCATGTAGAGTCTAGTATTTTCCCAGGGCCAACCTGGCCAACACCTATAGTTTCTTGAGTAGCTGGGATTATGGATAAATATCACCATGACTGGTTTATTAATTGAAATGAAGTCTAACTTTTTTTGTTCTTCTTCATTTGTTTTTGGCCTAGACCAGCCTACAAACTGCAGTTCTCCCAATCTCTACCTCCCACGTGGTTGAGATTAGAGTCGTGAGCCACTGCCCCCTGACCTGAAATAACTTCTCTCTCTCTCGTTGGTCATGGTGCTTGAACTCTGGGTCTGGGCACTGTCCCTGAGCTCTTCCCCTCAAGGCTACTGCTCTACCACTTTGAGCTACAGTGCCACTTCTAGTTTTCTGGTGGTGAATTGGAGAGAAGAGTCGCATGAACTTTCCTGTCTGGGCTGGCTTTGAACTGTGATCTTTAGGTCTCAGCCTCCTGTGTAGGTAGGATTACAAATGTGAACCACCGGTGCCTGGCTTGTCTAGTTTCTTGAATGCCATCCATTTCAGTGACTTTATACACAAGTGCTCAGGAGAATGGATCACAACCTTGCCTGTCTCTGGGTAATCATGACCAAGCAAGCCCACCCATGTGATTCTTCATTTCCTCATACTTAACAGGAAGCCTCTGGTACCCCCGAGACCCTTCTGAATGTAGGAGTCTGGAGGGAGCAGCAGTGCAGTGAAAAGCCCCTCAGATCTGCCTTCGTAAGATCACAGCACTGCTATCACGTATCTCACAGACAAATCTCCGTGCTTGTCAGGGCTACTTTTCAGCTCAGTACATCATGGATGACTTCACGAGAGACCCTCTGTATATCCTGGATAACAACCACACCCACCTGCTGCTTGTGGACAACGGCTGCCACGGGCACCCCACGGTCGAGGCGAAGCTCCGGAACCAGCTGGAAAAGTACATCTCGGAGTGCACCAGTCAAGGTCAGTCTTAGGGAAAGGGCACGGGACACACAGAGCACCACCACCGTCTGCCTGCTGCTGAGTGGTGAATGACAAGGGTCACTGTGAGAAGAGCCGCCCTTCCTAAGTAGCGGCCTTCCCTCGGCTGCCCTTCCCTCGGCTGCCCTTCCCTCGGCTGCCCTTCTCTCAGCTGCTCTTCCCTCAGCTGCCCTTCCCTCGGCTGCCCTTCCCTCAGCTGCCCTTCCCCTTCTTCCTGCAGCATCCTCGGTGTGCCTCCACCAAGGTCACCGTGATACGAGCCCTTCAACGCGGGCTCTCATCTGAAATACAGGAAGTCTGTGGTCTGACTGTCCATTAGCATGTAAGCACAAACGAAATCCATGACTGCCAATAGGAACTTGAAAAAGCAGTGCCAGTAGCTAAGATGGAATAATGAGTAAAACCCCACCCACCAGTGTGACGACTGGAAGGCCACCGCATGTTTTGAACCTTAGCTGCTTCTTTGGGATAGAATGGCCTAGAATATTGGTTTCCAGGGGAGGCTGCAGCTGGTGAGCAAAGACCCTCATGTGGCCATCGGTGGCAGGCACTTTGTCTTACTGAGGGCAAGCTGTGTCCTGCTGTCCTTGTGTCTCTGTGGCCGGGTAACTGACATTAGGCAGGGACTTGCTGGAGGTGTAAATCTTCATTGTCTTTCTTCCCCAGTGGAGCATACATGGAGAAATACAGTTACAAACGTACCGAACTCCATCAAAAGCACGCCTAGTTATGCAAATCTCTGACACACTCAAGAAGGCCTAGGATAGTGGTAAATGCATAAGAGAACGATTGCTATAAGGATAAACTCGTACCGGGCTTAGCATGTCAGCAGAAGTAAATCAAGCACAGAACGTAGCCTTTTGAATATTTGTGACACACCGTGGCGTGATCCCTGTCAGATGACGGCTAGGTGGGTGCCCAGATCTCTTTGTTGTGATTGCTGAGTAGAGGGTGTCAGTGTCAATCCCAGGAGTGTTGTACGGCTGCCACCCGGGGCTCATGGGGCAGAACGTCCAGGTGCACCTGTTCCTTCAGGCCGGGGGCTATTTCCGCGGGATCCAGAAGAAACTTGCCTTTTTTGTCTTTCAGATTCCAACTATGGTGGCAAGATCCCCATCGTGTGCTTTGCCCAGGGAGGTGGGCGAGAGACTTTGAAAGTAGGTCCTGCTTGGGTTTTTGAGGAGATTGGTTGGCAAGCTAACGGGTGGTATTTGCAGGGTTTTGGAGTTTATCTACTCTACGATGACCCCGTTTCTTCACTGCAGCTAGTACGCTGTGCTTTCTCACCGCCCTGAACAGGCTCAGGGTGGGCCTCAGCCCAGAATTTTGGGAGGAGAATTTAGTCCCACAGAAATAGCCCGTGTGTGTTTAGTGTCACGTGGAGTGGGAAACAGTGCTCACCTCATCTGCATGCGGACGCAGCACACGCCTGACCCTGAGTTAGATGTTGCCAGACCACGGCAGGCCCACCAGCGTCTCCCCGAGACACGGGACTCCACGTGAAGGGGGCCCGAACCGAAGGGACTCAGAGCACAGATGGGCCCTCGGGAGGTTCCGGGAAGGAACTGGGTTCCCAGCCTCTGTGTGGAACGTGAGTGGAGTACGAGCATACTTTATTCTGCGGTTGAAGACACCATTTTCAAGAGCTCGTTTTCTAGGGATGTCTGGGAATAGGAGCTTATACGACAGCGATGCTGGCCAGTTTGCCAGTGGCTCACGCCCGTCACCCTAGCTACTGGAAAGACTGAGGTGTGACAATCACAGTTTGAAGCCAGCTCAGGCAGACAAACCCGACGCTTTATCTCGTCTTAACCAGCAAAAACCTGGAAGTGGAGATGTGGCCCAAGTGGTAGAGCACAGCCTTGAGTGAAAAAGCAAAGACACAGAGCTCAGACCCTGATTTTTAAGCTCTAGTACTGGCACAAAACCACCACCACCAACAACAAAAACAAACCAAACAAAAAAGTAATGTCTAACTCCTCTTTTACATTAATTTCGGTGTCCTTTCCCATCATGTTTATACTCCAAAGCTGGGACTCAAGGTATGTGCAGCCGTTGGCTCCCTCCCCAGCCTTGACCAGGGTATATCCCTGCACTGCGGCGTCCTCGCTGGCCAAGCTACTCGAGTCACAGCCAAGCATCCATCTCTTCATTCTTTTTGTGGGACAATGGTCTTTCCATTGACTCACTCATTAATTCACCCATTCATCCAACCGATATTCACTTCATACTCACTGGGAGACCATGGTTAAATAGAAATCGTTCACAGACGTTTAAAAACATGAAATGATTTACAGTAAAATACTTCTCAGGGAATAATTAAATAGATTTTTTTTCAATATATAGTAGTCATTAGATGGGTAAAGAAAGACCTGATGGCGGGGGGAGAGACGATTGGCAAGAGAGATGGAGAAAAAGGAATTGGAAGGTGGTTGGAATGAAGACTTTGTGACCTAGGGTGGAGGAAAACAGTGAAGGCCCCACAGGTCGGAGGTGTGGCTTTCCCATAGCTTTGTTCAGACATTTACAACCCCTCAGAACTGGGACAACAAGCAGGGGGGAAGTCCCTAGCTGTGGTCTCTTTGGCTACTCCTCCAGCATACGGGCTGGCTCCCAGGTGAAGTGCAGGCAATGAGCCAACCAACCCCTTCTCTCCCCTCCTCTGCCTGATGGGCCCTGTTGTCCTTAGGGAAAGCACCAGTCCTGCAGCTGCCCACACACGGTCCCTGTAGGCTGCCGGTTCCCCTACACAGGTCTGTGCAGTGGCCGTAAAGGAAACCCTGGTGTGGTGGGTATATCTATTTGGGAAAGAAACATTTTATTCTGTGTTCATAGTTAGGACAAGAAAACTTAAGGAAGGAAATGGACGAGTAAATTCGACATTTCAGAGCTGCTGCTTTGAAGATGTTTTAGACTTTAAAAAAGTATGGGTAACTTCTTCTTGATAAGCTGTCAGTGATAATGTGGAACTTTAGAAAGCGTGCCTCCATAGCTGTCATTTAGAGTGTGTCAATATTTGGAACGGTAGACGCTTGCACAGGGGGCTATTTATGGACAGTGCCAGCTGTCATGGGTATCCGCTTCTCTGTGTCACTTGCTACAGCATGGCGTGCCGTAACCCCACTTGCTTTCTTTAGGCAAGGGCAAACATTTGCAATTGTTTCTGGTTTGAAATAAATGCCCCAAGAGCAGAAGTGCAAGTAGGGCATCCGTGTGTTTGACTCAAAGCCTCGTTGGGTACGAGTTCTGTCCCTCACCAAGATTCCTCCCACCCCGTCCACCTCCGTGTCCGCTCCCAGGCCATCCACACCTCCATCAAGAGTAAAATCCCCTGCGTGGTGGTGGAAGGCTCAGGGCAGATCGCCGACGTGATCGCCAGCCTGGTGGACGTGGAAGACACCCTGACCTCGTCCATGGTCAAGGAGAAGCTGGTGCGCTTCTTACCCCGCACAGTGTCCCGGCTGCCGGAGGAGGAGACCGAGAGCTGGATCAAGTGGGTGAGTTTGGGGGGGAGCCGCTGGGGGCTGAGGATCGGGGACTGAGCGGATGGAAACGGAGCTGTGCCTCCAGCGGCAGCTGCGGGGGTTGGATTATTCCTCATGACTTTGAGTCTGGATTTGGGCCAACCCAGGTGTTTTGGGGAGAAATGGAAACATTGGGCCTGCCCTTCTGAAATACGGTAGCATACAGGTTTAAAGCCAGGCCTGATGGCAAAGCTCCTCATCTTTCTTGAGGCCACGATGCCAACAAATGCACTTCCGTGATTTGCCCTTATCACCGCTGGGGAAGAAACAGATCCCTGGGCATGACAGCTTCAAGATGCCAACACTTAATGGAGCCTCTAGTTACTGGCCAAAGCGACACCATACAATACTTGGCTGGTCACGGTGCTTGGCCTGCAGTTTGGCTTCAACAATCTTGTATTTCTTGGTTGACTATGTGAGAAAGGTGGTGTTATGGGAATTGCCATGATTGTGAGAGTATTTTAACACACGAGAGCGTGCATTTCCACCTTTCTCATGTCAAAGGAAGCCGAAACTTGAACCACCAGCCAGGAACATCCTAACCGTCAAATTCAATGGCTTTCTTCGACTGCACCTTTTCATCTTCCCATCCAGCTGAGACCCTGGCTAGTACCCCACACTTTAGAAAACTAGGAAACCATTGAAAACCTTTTTTGGATGTTTATTTTATTTATTGAAGCCACATACTTCAGTTTTTAAAAATTCATCCTAGACTTCTGTTATTTTCTGAATAAGAATCAATTACCAATTGTATAGACCCAGTCCATACTTTTCTCATTATAAAGTTCTAAAGTTAGACATTGCACAGAAATCCCAAAGGATATTATAGAAAGTTAAGGTACATCATATGTATGGAAATATCACAAAACCCCTCTTTATACAATGCATGCACACTAATTAAGGAAGAAAGAAAGTTCCATCTATTCAGTCACCAAGTGCTCTCCGCTCTTGTTCGCATTTGAACTTTGCATTTCTATTGCATCAGACTTCACGACGATGCTTGGATTTTGTGGTCTTTTGGTACCTGCTCTTTATTTATTTCTCCATTAGACAGTTGAGAACCTGAGATCTACCAAGCTCTGTTACACAGACACATGCACAGCACTCAGACATGTGTACACACACCTGCAACACACATGCATGCATACAGACGCACACTTATATACACATGTCGTTGTACACTTACCCTTACAGGTGCTCAGCATTTTGATAAGGGATTTTTGGTATGTGTATTCTTTTTTTTTTTTTGGCCAGTCCTGAGCCTTGGACTCAGGGCCTGAGCACTGTCCCTGGCTTCTTTTTGCTCAAGGCTAGCACTCTGCCACCTGAGCCACAGTGCCCCTTCTGGCAGTTTTCCATATATGTGGTGCTGGGGAATCGAACCGAGGGCTTCATGTGTAGGAGCCAAGCGCTCTTGCCACTAGGCCATATTCCCAGCCCTGGTATGTGTATTCTTGAACCCTCAATATTTGACTTTCATTATGTCAAGGACCTATTATTATAATTAAAAATTAGAAGCTAGGGGCACAGGCATTATTGTTGCTGGAAGGAGATCTGGAATTTTTAAAAAAGATGGAATAAATCTCTCACCAACAGAGAGAACTTTATGTTCTTGGTGCCTAAAACATGTCAACTGACAGCTTTATTCTTTAATGTTACCAGCTCAAAGAAATTCTTGAAAGTTCTCATCTATTAACAGTTATTAAAATGGAAGAAGCAGGGGATGAGATCGTGAGCAATGCTATCTCCTATGCTCTGTATAAAGGTGAGTAGCGAGAATGCTCTGAAAACCTGCACCTTGTGCTTCTGTCTGTGGGTTCTGGATGACTTGTATTTCTTTTTAAAATTGCTTTATTAGTGGGCACCAGTGGCTCATGCCTAGAATCCTAGCTACTCAGGTAGCTGAGATCTGAAAATCACAGTTCAAAGCCAGCCTGGGCTGATAAAAGCCAGAAGTGAAGGTGTGTCTCAAGTGGTAGAGTGTTTGCCTTGAGTGAAAAAGCTAAGATAGAGTATAAGGCCTGAGTTCAAGCCCCAGTACTTGTGTACGCATGTGCACACACTCACACACACACAAACAGCTTTATTAATGAACAAGTTGAGCCTCCATACTTTGTTTTGTTTTGTTTTGTCAGTCGTGGGACTTGAACTCAGGGCCTGAGCACTGTCCCTGGCTTCTTTTTGCTTAAGGCTAGCACTCTGCCACTTGAGCCGCAGTGCCACTTCTGGCTTTTTCTGTATATGTGGTGCTGGGGAATCGAACCCAAGGCTTCATGTATATGAGGCAAGCACTCTACCACTAGGCTATTTTTGCAGCCCCGAGCCTCCATACTTTGAAAATCTGAAATGCAAAATTCTCTAAACTTTTTATGTGCTGATATGATGCCACGAGTGGAACATTTCCATACCATGAGATTTTTAAAAAAGAATTGCATCAAACTAATTTCAGACAGTGTAAAAGATGCATGTGAATTTCATGCTTTATCTTGGGCCCTAGGATATCTTATTCTGCATACATTTTACAAAATGTGAAAAAAATTAAAATCTAAAGTACTTCTGGCCTCATTCATTTTCGATAAGGAACGTGTAACTTGTACCATCTTGCATTTAATTTAGACTATAATAGATTGAGAGACATAGTAACTACCATCATTCAGGAGAGGCAAATTTCCTTGGATACATGTACGTAATAAGAATTTTTATATCATTATACTTCTCAAAATACTGTCCCAAAGCTGTTTGTAGAAGTTTTTTTTGTAAAGAATATCTTCGTAGGTTTCTTATAACATTCCTTGAAAATGTTATTTAAAAAGTTTGGACCATAGTCTTAAAGAGCTACGTGTATGTAACCCACAAGTGTGCACACACTGATCACACACGCTACAGATCTTTGCATTGATTTCTGGAGTTAACAAATCGCCTGAAGCTTAAGAATGGCTCTCAGATTAGCCCATTCTTTGTGGTCTTTGCTGTCTTAGAATCCCACCAAAGTGGACAGCAGATGAAATAAGTATAAAGGGGCTGGGAATATGGCCTACTGGTAGAGTGCTTTCCTCGTATACATGAAGCCCTGGGTTCGATTCCTCAGCACCACATATATAGAAAAGGCCAGAAGTGGCGCTGTGGCTCAAGTGGCAAAGTGCTAGCCTTGAGCAAAAAGAAGCCAGGGACAGTGCTCAGGCCCTGAGTTCAAGCCCCAGGACTGGCCAAAAAAAAAAAAAGGAAGAGAGAGAGAGAGAGAGGAAGAAAGAAAGAAGAGAAGGAAGGAAGGAAGGAAGGAAGGAAAGAAGGGAGGAAGGAAGGAAGGAAGGAAGGAAGGAAGGAAGGAAGGAAGGAAGGAAGGAAAGAGAGAAATATAAATACATCATTGGCAGAACCCAGCCTTCTGGAGTTGCTCTGCCTGATTAAAAAGTACAAGCCAAGCCAGTCACTGGTAGCTCACACCTGTAGCTACTCAGGAGGTTGAGATCTGAAGGTTGAGGTTGAAAGCCAGCCTGGGAAGGGATGTCTGTGAGACTCTTATCTCTAATAGACTCCAAAGAATAAGAAACAAGCTTGGAAGCGAAGTTATAGCTCAAGTGGTAGAGCACTAGCTTTGAGTGAAAAGAAGGTCAGGGACAGTGCCCCGGCACATAGCAAGTGCAATTTAATTGCTCATTACACACATTCTTGTTGTGCTTGCCAGAAATTTGGTTGTAACAGTATTTATTCAAAAGGAGAGACAGGAGTATGGTTTAAGCTAAAGCACTTGTTTAACAAGGGCAAGACCCTGTGTTCAAACCCTAGTACTGACAAACCCTCTCCCCAAATAAAACGACTCTAGTGTTTATTTAAAGGGGGCTATGGTGTATATAATACAAGATAGTCTAGGTATAGAAAATATTAGCCCCGGAGCACACAAGAATTACATGGGTGTGACATGACAAATTATTTTTTGTAGCTTTAAATGTAGTGTAAGTCAGGTATGATGTTTGAAGTATAATGCCTTTAGAATCTGGATCGATGAGGAAATGGCACCATGCCACACTGAATGCTGTTCAGAAAGATGTTACGACAGCCCGGTTGCCCTTCATTACCTATCAGAGCCTGCAGAAGGTGGATAAGAACGGGTGACAGCCAGGTACTCTGTCAGTTCTAAGTGTCTGCTTCTGACAGGACGCACGGATCACATTTGATGAGTTGCTTTGATCCTTGGCCACCAAAAATGGTCTCTGACTCTTTCCTCTTCTCGGGGGCCCCTGGCGCTGCTGCTCGCCGACAGCCTTCAGCACCAACGAACAGGACAGGGATAACTGGAACGGACAGCTGAAGCTTCTCCTGGAGTGGAACCAGCTGGAGCTGGCCAGCGAGGAGATCTTCACCAACGACCGCCGGTGGGAGGTAAAGGAGCCGCTCTCGGGCTCCCCCTGGCTTCGGCCGTGGCTGCCGCGTTCCCGGGGTCATCCGTTGGGAATCTTGTAGGATGGTTCTCTCCTGGTTTGTCCTTGTGGTCGAGCCTCGCCTTCCTGGTCTGCAGGCTGAGATGGTGACCTGCACTTTTAGGTGCGTTGCCAAGGGCTGGTGGTGGAGGGAAAGGGTGGCAGATAAGGTCACAGAGCATCACCGGACACATCCAGGGCTTGCAGTCCTTAAGCCACGCCAGAGGAGAGGTGATTTTTATACCTGACAGGGAGTGGATGAGAGGCAGGAATATTGGAAGGTAAGAGATTTATCAGCAGTGAGCGGAATCTCAGAAAGATAGAGTGATGTTTTTTTGAAGGCTCGCCACGCGTTTCTTCGAGCCAGATCCTTGAATATCCCGGGTGGCACAAGCGCTTTAATATGGACGTTACATAAGCGATAAAAGCAGTATTCTTTTCCAGAACCTTCCTGGGTAGTGTTCAAGGGCCCGTTTTCTCTTTGTTTCCTCTTGAAAACAGCTAAATTTCAATCAGCTTCAGAAGCTGTGTTCAGTAACCGTCAAACACAGATTTGCAAGGCAGCTTCTTTCTTTTCTGCACCTCTGGATTAACTGAAGTCATTAGTGGTCAGTGAGAATGTATTTGATTCCTCGAATGTACATACTGATTTGAAGGTGTAGATATTTCATCACTTTCACCCTTGATAGCCAGGCTCAGAAGAGACATTCAGACGCACCATTGTACAAGCAAAGGCTGAGACTCGCTGCGCGTTAACGTGCGATCAATTTTAATGATGGTGGCGCAAATAAAGCCTCATGAATCTTTTAGGTTACTTTTCCCTTTAGCAAACATTATGCTGTATTTAGTCTTTGCATTATAATGAATCCTATTACACCTCGAAACGCTTTGGTTCATGGAGGGGAAGTTGGACTGTATGCAGATTAATCTAATCGATTCCCAAATGAATGTCTGTGTGTGAAATGTCCCATTAACAGAAGGTCAGGTGGTACAGATGAACGTGAACTGGGGTGCACACTGAGATGAAACTCGGCTGAAGCTCGTCACGGTGAAGGGCGCGGTGGGGAGAGCGTTGTGTAGACACCGGTCAGCCTGCCTGCCGGCAAGGCCCTCGACCTTGTCTCGGTTTCCTCCCACTGCGGCTTGCGGATGCCAGACCGTCCTGGCTCACAGGAGCCGGCTGTTACCTTTCTAGCCAGGGTCCATGAGTCAGGTGTGGAAAAGTGGCCATCATGAAGAAAAAAAATTGAATTGCACACGTGCAGAATTAAATACGTTATGAAACGTAGCAAGTAATCGCAATGACCATCCCCTAATTAGTTTTTACTAATTTACTATTTGCTCTTACTTGGGGTCTGGAGCAGACCAACTCCCAATCCTGCATTCAGGGATGGCAAGTTAGTAGCCGAGAGTTGGCCCCAGTGGGAGCAACACACCACAAGTCAGGGCCTGCGTTTCCTCCCAGGGAGCTGGCGACTACACACAGACCCACCAGTGCTTCCCTGAACGTGGAGATGATCCCTCCGTCTCCATGTGTGTTACCACGATGGAGTCAGAAAATGCTTATAGTTTAGAGGAGTGACACTGAGCATTCTACAGCTGCTTACTATTCAACTATTTAGTCGTTGAGACTCTCACCTCTAATTAATCACCAAAAAGTTGGAAGTAGCGCTGTGACTCCAGTGTCTAGAGTGGCAGCCTTGAGTGAAGAAGCTGAGGTTAGTGCTCAGGTCTTGAGTTCAATCACCAGGCATGTGCTTGTGTGTGCACGAGCACGCACGTGTGCGTGTGTACACACATGCACACACACAAATGCAGAGGTCTCTGGAATAATGATACTATTTGCGTGATTTCGACAACGCACAGAGACATTTCCTCGTGCTAGCGGACCTTCTGGTATCAAAGCAGAGGTGAAATCGTTTTGCAGCTTTGCATGCCGGAGCTCCACGGATGTTATAGGAAGGAGAGTTATCTACCACTCTTTTGAGGGCCTACCCTCAGCTTGCATCTCCGAAAGAGTTCATCATCTCATAGACACAGCCCTCTGCTCCAGAGAGGAGAAAACTGAGGCCCAGGGCCCCGATCGTGTTCTAGCTCGAAACGCTGAAAGGCGATAGAATCAAGGTGTGAAGATAAAGGTGTGCCAGACCGCAAAGACGTTTTCCGTTCCCGTGGGCCAGGGCACCCCACAGGGCGGTCCCTGGATTGGTGATGGCACAGCCTTGGAACTGGTTAGAAGTGCAGACTTCTGGGCTCCACCCGGGGCTTGCTGTCCCAGAGATCGATGGGTGGCCTCCCACGAATCCGTGCTGTCACAAGTCCCGGTGTCCGATGGGAAGGCAAATGAGTTGAAATGGAATGTGGAGTGCTGAGTGCGGAGGACAGAGAAAATGTCACCTTCCCCAGGGAGCCTCTTTCCTACTGAGCCTAGAAGGATCCATCATGTGAGCACTTAGAGGACCCTTGACGGTTCCTTCCCTAGGCCTTAGGTGAGTGCCAGAAGGGCAGTATTAGATGGAAACAAACCCCCGGTGATGCGGCCACTGGCATGAGATGGCTGCTGGAAAAGCGCCCGCGACCAGAAGTGAGGAGAGCGGGCCGGGTAGGCAGTGGTAGAGAGCCGGGGGACCCTGGCCGCTGAGGCTCATGGGAGCAGCTGCCGCCTGATGCCGGCGGATGAGGGCCAGAGCTTCTGTCTTCCGAGCTGGATTTCCACAGTGGAAATGTGCATGTTAATGGATCTTTCGATTTTGGAGAGGAGAGGAGAGGAGATAGGGTCTTTCGGTGCAGGTCAGGCTGGCCTGGAACTTGTGATCTTCCTGACTCCCGCTTCCCCCGAGTGCTGGAATTGTAGGCATGAGCTGCCGTGCCCGGTTCTGAATTTTTTTTTTCTTTTGCCAGTCCTGGGGCCTGAGAACTGTCCCTGGCTTCTTTTTGCTCGAGGCTAGCACTCTGCCACTTGAGCCACAGCGCCCCTTCTGGCTTTTGCTGTGTATGTGGTGCTGAGGAATCGAACCCAAGGCTTCATGCCTGCGAGGCGAGCTCTCTACCACTATGTCATATTCCCAGCCTCTGAATTGTTGTGTTTTGTTGTTGTTGTTTGTTTTTAGTCAGTCGTGGGGCTTGAACGCTGGGCCTGGGCGCTGTCCCTGAGCTCTCCAGCTCAAGGCTAGTGCTCCACCACTCGAGCCACAGCGCCACTTCCAGTCTTCCTGTGGTTTACTGGGGATAAGAGTCTCGCAGACTTCCTTGTCCAGGTGGGCTTTGAACCACGATCCTCAGATCTCAGCCTCCTCGGTAGCTAGGATGACAGGCGGGCACCGCCGGTGCCTGGCTGAGGCTGAGTTTCTAAATGGTGGCACAGACTTGCGCTTCGAAGGATCCGTTTTACCAGGAGCTCGGAAAGTGGAAATGAAGCTAACCGATGATTGCAGGCCGAAGGCGAGGCTGGCGGGGGGTAGAGTACCTGCCTAGCGAGCTCAGGGACCGGAGTTTAGAAGGACGCACGGTCGGGTAGGACTCACGGGTTCCGGGTGTGTGACCTGACCGGATGCTTGCTTGACGGCCTGAGGTCTGCGGGCGGCTGGCCGCATTCCATCTCGCCGGCCGTGCTTGGGATCCGAGTGTCGGGGCAGGTCCTCAGGACCGGCGGCTTCCTCGGGCGGCGTCCACTGTCACCTCCAGAGAAAGGCAGGGCTCCCCCCCCCCCCCCCCCCGCTCTGCTGGCTTCTACCATGCCGAATGCTGAGGCGGCCTCCTGACAGCCTCATCTTGCCGCGGCTGCGCTTACTTACCCCTGCAGGAGAGAGAGTCTAGGTCACACCCGAGCCCCATCTGGCTGCCCTCCATGCTTCCTGCCAGGCTCCTCCGCCATCCAGGTATCTGAACTGTGATCCCATGTTGTATTGAAGTGGAAAGGAGAAATCCTAGTCTCCAAACAGGACTGGAAGAAAATAAAAAAAATTGAAGAGAGCGTTACTCTGTCTGAGAAAGTAAACCATGCTGTTGTTGTTTTCTGCATGGGATTTACAGTGTGATTCTCCTTATGGTGTTTCCCCCTCTCTCCTTAGTCGGCTGACCTGCAAGAAGTCATGTTCACAGCCCTCATAAAGGACAGACCCAAATTCGTCCGCCTCTTTCTGGAGAATGGCTTGAACCTGCAGAAGTTCCTCACCGACGAGGTCCTCACCGAGCTCTTCTCCAGCCACTTCAGCAGCCTGGTGTACCAGAACCTGCAGATCGCCAAGAATTCCTACAACGACACCCTCCTCACGTTTGTCTGGAAGCTGGTCGCGAACTTCCGAAGAAGCTTCTGGAAGGAAGACAGAAACAGCAGGGATGAGGTGGATGTGGAGCTCCATGTGAGTAACGGGGGCGGGGGGCTGTACAGTGGGGTTGTTTGGAGTTTTCCTGGAGGGGGGGTGGGGGGGGGAAGCACGTCTCTACCTTCCTACCTCATTGTCACAGAGTAGCCAACGTGCTGCCATGATGGGTTTTCCCTTGGTTGCAAAGTGTGGTGTGGCATGTTTCTGAAGGCATTTGGCAAGGAGCAGGAACCATCGAAGGTCATCCCGTGTTTTGGCCTACTGAACGTGATCTGCATCGCGTGCGTGTGCGTGTGTATGTGTGTGTGTGTGTGTGTGCACGCGTGTGCCACTTCTGAGGATTGAACTCAGGGTCTGCCACTGTTGTGAGCTTTTTAGTTCAAGGCCAGTGCTTCCTATCTTGATCCACAGCTCCACTTCCAGCTTTCTAGTGATTAACTGCAGATAAGAGTCTCGTGGACTTACTTGCCCAGACTGTCTTTGAACTGTGATGCTCCTCAGATCCCAGCCTCCTGAGCAGCTGCAACCAGGGCCTGGCTCTGAGCTGCTTTTTATAGCAACGGCTCCTTTCTGTCCATGTAAAGGCCCAAAGAACTCCCAGATGCCCTTCTCTGTATGAAGGTATCCATGGTATCCTGGTATCCAGGGAAAGAGATATTGTGGACGTACCCCCTCGGCACGCCTGTTGCTTTGGGCCTTCCGTTTTATCTAAAGGCAGGTTCACTTTGCAACAGCTGGCATCGGTAGTTAGTGGATTTGATTTCCAGTTACCCACTGTGGCAACTCACTTGATAGCGCACCTTTTATTGATTCTTTTTTCTTCACCGATCTCATTTCTTCACCATCTTATTTGGTTTTTCTGGGATCAGTTGCCAAATAAACTACTTAACCTCAAGTTTTTATTTTAGTTTTTCTTCTGGGAAACCCAAATTAGGTCACTATCTTTTGTGATTTCAAGTTTTTAGTGTGCGTATGTGTGCGGTTGTGTGTATCAAAAATCCGAGCCATTTATATGTTTACAGGCAGTGTGTAGCTTCTAGTTGACACTATATAAGGTAAAAATGCTCTGAAATAGAGAAATGCCTTATGCATTTTAGACTTAGAAAAACCTACAGGTAAGTTGAAAAGGAACATATAATAATATACATTTAGTCATTTTCTATTCGAAAGTGTTCTGTTGACAGATACAGAGTCATGAATAAGAGCTGGTATTCGAATCGATATATCAGATTCAAATGAGCACATTTTATGTTCTGATCATCAGGCTTACAGCATGGGGAAGCTAGACACTTAATTCGAATGACTTTTTTTTTTTCTAGATGAGAAACGGGTTTAGATGATGAGGGAGAATTGCTTTTTCTTTGGCCTGTCAGAGGCCATTCCGTTTAAAAAACGCTCTCAGCACATTCCCCCCACCCTTCACGCTTTCCTGTCTCGTTCCACTTTGTGTCTTACAATAGATGAAAGATTGTGTGCCCAATTTTACCACCTGGTGGGTTGCAGAGGTGAAAAATCACATCTCTGTGATTCGGGGACTCATACAAAGCTGCAGAGCCCTCCATTTACAGGGCGTTCTCCTCGGGCCTTCTTGGCTCCGTGTCGTGGTTTAGCATAAGGAACCTGCGTGGGTTCCCATTCACACAGGGTGACCCCCCCTCCTCTGGCCTCTTCCAGGATGTGTCTTTCACTACTCGGCACCCCCTGCAAGCTCTCTTTATCTGGGCCATTCTTCAGAACAAAAAGGAGCTCTCCAAAGTCATCTGGGAACAGGTAAACATCCAGATGATGGCTGGATTTCTAAGCAATGCATGCTTAAATTTTTTTTTTTTTGGAACAGGTTTGCATCTCTCGAAACTTTCATCAGACATCAGCGATAAAATGGTGTATCTGGTGCGGGGGGGAGGGGGGTAGGCGTGTCTGGAGAGGATGACACCAGCACCAGGCTCCTACTTCAGGAGCGTGCGTGGGGGCGATTGCTGGTCGGGTGGCGGAGGCATTCAGATTTCATTGAAAAATTCGTTTCTAAGAGCTTGCCCAGCACACGCAAGGTCCTAGGTCTGACCCCCAGCACCACAAAATAAAAAATGCTAATAATAATATCTACCTTTATTACAATGTGAATAAGGAAACAACCTGTAAAAATCCTGCTTTGGCTTTGGGAGGGTTTAATTGTTTCTAAAGTTCTCTTCCTTGTATGTGGTCCCTTGCCATGCAGGAGCTTTTTAGTTTGATGCGGTCCCACTTATCAAGTCTTTTTTTTTGATTTGCTGTGCTTCTGGATCTGATTTCAGAAAGTTTCTGCTTGTGACGAGGGGTACTACTGTGTCTCCTACTCTTTCCTGCAATCGTTTCGTGGTTTCCGATCTTAACGTGAAATCCTTGATCCATTTTGAATTGATTCTGGTACAAAGTGATAGACGAGGGTCCAGTGTCCGTTTTTCTGCAGCACCATTTATGGAAGAGGCTGTCTTTCTTCTAGACTATGTTTTCGGCTCTCTTATCAAATAGTAAATGGTTGTAGGTCTGTGGGTTTATTTCTGGGTCTTCCATTCTCTTCCTTTGGTCTTAGGCCTGTTTTGTGCCGGTTGTTCCAGCGGTTTTCGTGGCTGTAACAGAGTTTTCAGTTTGGTATTTTTACCCCTCTGGCACTATTTTGCCTGCTAGGATTACTATTTGAGATCTTTTGGATATTGTCGAATTCAGACACAAAGCTCAGCTGAAGGTTGGTGCTCTGTGACTTCAGCCACACCTCCACGTCTGGCTTTTTATGGGTTAATTGACACAAGCATCTCAGGGTTTTCCCGCGCTGGCTCTGAACTGTGATCCTCAGATCTCAGCCTCCTGGGTAGTTAGGATTATAGGCGTGAGCCACGGGTGCCTGGAGATCTCTTTTCTTTTCCTATGCTAACCCTAGGCTCCAGACCACATGGATTCAGATTCAAAGCTACTCTAAGTGATCCTGTCAACTTTTACTTTGAGTCGTTAGCAGTAGTCGGCGGCACCATTTCCTGCTTGGGCTGCCAGTTTGTCCTTGCCCCGGGCTTATGTCTGCCCAAACACTTCAAGGTATTTTGAACTAACCTAAAATTCTCTGCTCCAACCCCCATTAAAAAAAAGACCCGGGGCTGCACTCTGGCAGCCCTGGGAGCCAGCAAGCTTCTGAAGACCCTGGCGAAAGTGAAGAACGACATCAATGCCGCTGGGGAGTCCGAGGAGCTGGCCAATGAGTACGAGACCCGCGCAGTGGGTGAGTCTCCCCCCGGGGGCCGGAGGGGGGAGGGGGGCCCGCCGTGGCGTGGGGGGCAGGGGTCTGTGGTGGGGCAGGCGTCCTGCTGGTGGCCCTCGTGGGCGAGGGGGCTGAGAAGAGTGGAGTGTCTGAGGTCCTCTGCTCTCCTGAGGACTGTGGATCTCTCAGCCGAGAGTACACGCACCGCGCGCAGTCATTCTGCTTCTGGCACCGGCTGCCGTTCCCAGGAATGAATGTGGCCGTCTTGGGCTTTGTCTTCTCCGTCCAGGGCCGCGCTCAGGCCTAGCTCTAAGTCACTCAGCACCCCAGTGAGCTTGAGGGTGGGTTTCTGGGTGCTGCTGAGACTTTGTGACAGCGCAAATCTTACCTGATTTGTAAGATCTCAAGTAAGCTAGCCAGTTACACACACACACACACACACGCACACACACACACACACGCACACACACACCGTACCACACCACACATGACTTCTGATGGATCATCTGGGACATAGTTGGCACCTGACAGGTTTAAGTTGGTAGTGTGGTAACTGTCCTGTGTTTGTTGTGTTATCCGATAGAAACAATACCCTCACCCTTCGTTTCATAGTGAAATGGAAACCTGCCATTGTTTCTTTAGACCTTTTAAAGTTTCAAAGGTATGATGTTTATTTCTGAATGACCTCCGTCAAGCAATGGTTTCAACTATCCTGAAAATTTCCTCTCCGAGCCAGACGCTGGTGGCTCATGCCTGGTATCCTATACCCAGGGGACTGAGATTGAAGATGGGGGTGCAAAGCCAGCTTGGGCAGATAAATACTTGAAACTCTTACGTCCAATTAACCGGCAAAAAGCCAGAAGTAGAGCTGTATGTGGATCAAGTGGGGGGGGGGGCAGCCTTGACCCCTAAAGCTAAGTGAGAGCATTAGGTCCTGAATTCCAGCCCCAGGGCTGGCCCAACAGAAACAATTCCTTCCAGGAACGGCGCGTCTGTGTCGTTTTCATTAGGTCTTGAAACGCAATATAGGTTCATGTGCCTTCTACTTTTAGTTGTTGTTTGGCCGGGTGTTTCCAGGCTGTGATTCCCCCGTAAAGAAAGATCATCCAGAAGTCACCTAAGGCGAATGAGCTGGAGGAGAGGTCCCCTTAATGAAGGGGAGCCAAAGCTTGCTAGGGACCAAGGCTCGTCTGCCTACCTCCTGCCAAAGCCGTGACTCCCTGTACGCAAGACAGCTGAAGCCCCCAGCCAGCGTCCGCATGCCCCGATGACCACGGTGACCCTCAAGGGGAATGTCAGCCAGGGGCCGGCCGTGACGTCCCCCTCTGTGCCTTAGACGTCCATTCAGGGGGTTGGTCGGCAGGACGGGGCTGGCCGGCGTGCCGTACTGGCCGGCCGCGACCACAGGCCCCTCTCTGGTGATTGCGCAGAGCTGTTCACGGAGTGCTACAGCAGCGATGAGGACCTGGCCGAGCAGCTGCTGGTGTACTCCTGCGAGGCCTGGGGCGGGAGCAACTGTCTGGAGCTGGCGGTGGAGGCCACAGACCAGCATTTCATCGCCCAGCCTGGGGTCCAGGTGAGCAGCACCCAGTCCTCGATGTACCCAGGGAGGGGCCTGGACCCCGGAGGCAGTGAAGAAAACTATAACATCGAAAACAAGTTTTCTCACCGGGCACTGGGGGGCGCACACCTGTAATCCTAGCTACTCCAGAGGCTGAGATCTGAGGTGTGGTTTGAAGCCACCCCGGGCAGGAAAGTCCCTGAGATTCTTACCTCCAATGAATCACCAAAAAAAGCTTGAAAAGGAGCTATGGCTCAAGTGGTAGAGCGCTAGCCTTGAACAACAAAGGCTCAGGGACAGTGCCCAGGCCCTGAGTTCAAGAAGACTGGCACCCGCCACATGCATACACACACACACACACACACACACACACACAGATACACACACACACAGCTTTCTTCTCCAATATAAAACCCATTGCAGGGGCGGCTGGGTAAAGGATGATATGGGAGATGGTAACCGATCAGCATTGGTAGGCGTCCTTCCATTAAGAGCCGATCCAGGAACGGCTGGACAGTTGGCTGTTAATGCGGCACAATACCTGAGGCAATAAACTTAAAAAGAGAAAAGGGCTCTTTGGGCCCAGAGTTTTAGAGGTTTCAGCCCACGTCAGGTTGCCCTTATTGCTTTCGGGCCTCTGTGAGGTAAGGCAGCACGGGCGGGGGGGTGGGGGGTGGGTGGGGTGGGGGTGGGGGAGGGGGGGCAGAGTGTGGTGGAGGAAGATGCGTCCCTCATGGCAGCCAGGAAGCGAAGCGTGAGGATGATGGGGACTGAGGGCCCAGGCGCCCTTTCCAGGACCTGGCCCCAGTGGCCAAGACCTCCTACCGGACCCCGTTCCTTACAAGTTCTCCCGCATCAGGACCAAGCTGAGTGAGGGCAGCGGGCCTCTGGAGGACACTGAAGATCTGAGCCATGGTCAGGGGAAGCGACGTCACCACGAGCCGGGTCTCTGTCCATCCCACAGCATCCCGAACCCAGGTTCAGGGTGTTGCGGCTCAGTGGCTCATCTGCGAGATGGGGGTGGTAACAGTTACAGGGAATGGCTGCCAGGGGGCCCCCCGTCCACGAGGCTGCTCTTGATGTGAGCCATTAAGGTACAGTTATCACGCGTAGTAAGACTGAAGCTTACTAGACGGGCGAGGCCGGAGCTCATGTTCAGCTGGGGGCGTGTGGTTCTTCCACGCGGGTCGGGACGGCTTAGTTGACTAACAGGTACTGGCCACACCCACCATGTATTTCCTCTTCGCCGCGCACACACACACACGGAGGTGGGGATCACCCGCTAGGAGGAGGCAGGAATCGGGGAGGTCCTGGAACATTCCCTCTGCTTGCCCTCCTCAGAGGCGGCAGGGCTACGCGCCGCTCATCTGCGACTTCGCTGACTGTCCTTAAACCGGGCGCCAATCTGCCGAACTGATCAGTTGTACCATGCGGCAAGGGGTGGGGCGGGGAGAGGCAGACATTGTGCTCAAACCCTGTAACCAGCCCGGCGGCCACCCCAGCCTAGAGAGACTTACCCCCCAATCTAACATGGCAGGTGGGCTGCACCTCGTCCTTCCTGAGCCCCGGGGGGGGGGGGACGAGGCAGAGCCCAGGGGAGGTCCTCCTTCCCTTCTTCCAGCCCTTCTGGGGCGGGTGCCAAGGCCGGGTGGACCTCAGCTCTCCCGTCCTGCCCTCAGACCCCCGCAGCTCCTCAGGCCCTGCGTGGAGACCCCTGCGTTCCTTTGAGGTGGTCACATTTGTGCCCACCCCGAGGTCCTCAGAGGCAAAGTGAGTTTTCTGATGTCCGCCTTCCTGGAAGCCCCTCCTGGCCCGCCCTCCGGGGCTGGTACCGATGGAGAAAGCTTTCTGATGCCTTTCAGCTTAAATTGACTTCGGTCTCTTCCCTCCCCGACTTCCTTTTCATTTCTCAGCAAGAGTGTCTCATTTGCCTCCGGAAAGGAGTCCCCGGAGGCTCCGCTGAGCTCGCTCGAGTTTTGCATCATGAAAGAGAAAGGAGTTAGGGAGACACTTGTTTAAACCAACATAATAAGAATTCGAGTTGGTTAAAATTCATAGGTTTATTGAATTTGTACTCATGCAGCGCTCTCTTTTAAAGCTTACATAACTGAACTTAGGAACTAAGATAACATCAGACAGAATTTTAAATGGTTTTCTTGTGCTGCCTTAGGATCTGGGTAACTTGTAACGCAGGACAGGGGGTTATTGATTGGTTATTGATCTTGGGGGTCGCGCGAGGTTGAGGGGAGAGTTTGCAAACATCCCCCTGTACGGTTGCGTTAATGAGGACCCGTGTTCTTTATCCGTTTCTCTATAGAACTTTCTTTCCAAGCAGTGGTATGGGGAGATTTCTCGAGACACCAAGAACTGGAAGATCATCCTGTGTCTGTTTATCATCCCGTTGGTGGGCTGCGGCCTCGTATCGTTTAGGTAGGACCCCAGGCGCGTGCTTGTTGCGTGTGAGCGGGTTTGTGTGTGGCTGCATCCCTGTGTGCACGCGAGCGACTGTGTTCGTGATTGTAACACCGTGAATGCAGAGCCTTCACCGTGGCGCCTTGCCTGCATTTCCTGTGCGCCGCCTCTGCATTTCCTGTGTTTGGTTTCACACAGGTGTAGAGGTAAGGTTTGTATCTGCGGATCCCTAGGAGGCATCCGGCCTTGCCAATCTTGAAACTCCTGGGCTCCATCTTGATTGGATCAGGGTTAGACCTTGCCAGTCCACGCAGCTGAGGTTGGCGCTCTGTAGCGGGGGAAGAGGGCTGTTGTCCACATGCGCGTGTGTGTGTGTGTGTGTGTGCGTGTGCTCACGCGTGCTCTCATGAGTGTGCCAATGTGGACGTTCTACATGTCCAGGCCGCCCCCGCCTCTCTCGATGCAGGAAGAAGCCCATTGACAAGCACAAGAAGCTGCTTTGGTACTATGTAGCTTTCTTCACCTCGCCCTTCGTGGTCTTCTCCTGGAACGTGGTCTTCTACATCGCCTTCCTCCTGCTCTTCGCCTACGTGCTGCTCATGGACTTCCACTCGGTGCCGCACACGCCCGAGCTGATCCTCTACGCGCTGGTCTTCGTCCTGTTCTGTGATGAAGTGAGGCAGGTAGGCCGCCCCGCGCCGTCCACCCGCGTGCCTCCGTGGGGGGTACACACACACACACACACACACACACACACACACCCCGAGCTGCTTCTCATTTGCGCTTCTCCTTCCCCAGCTTTCCATTCCCCATCTTTCCTTGCCTTTGGTCATTTCTGGATAGCTGTCAGTATGTCTTCCTCTTAACCCGCTCAGCTGCGTCCACCGTGACCCAGCTCTCCACGGTAGACTGTTTCTGTCAGGGGCCGTCTTCTGTTGCCCGGCTCTTCTTCCTCACCGTTTCAGGGGGTGGGGAAGAGCATCGGAGGAGGGGCATTGTCCACGAAGCAGAAGCACAAGCTGCGCTGGGTGGGTGGGGGAGGGGAGGGATGGGAGATGGGGAGGGCAGACCGGCCAGCGTGTATGGGGCTCAGAGCCAGAGGGAGAGAGAAGAGGAAAGGAGGAAGATGAGGAAGGATGAGAGGATGGGCAGGAGGAAGGGAGAGAGGAAGAAGGGAGGGAAGGAGGGAGGGGTGAGGGAGGGAGGAAGGGAGAGGGAGGGAGGAAAAGTGAAGAATCACGTAGGAAAGAAGGAAGAGAAGACGGGGGAAGAAGAAAGTGAAGACGGGGAGGGAGGGAAGGGAGGTCAGGAAGGAGGAAAGGCGATAAAGAAGAGAAAGAGAGGGGAAAGAGGGAGAGAAGGAAAGAATTACAGACAGGCAGTTATAGGTAGTCACTAGAGTTCCTGCTGCAAAGTGGTATTTGACACAGAGGGCGAGTGTGATGTATCTATTCCAGTCTTCTCCCTCTGCTTTCTGACTTTCCTTGTCTCTTTGTTCCTTCCTTTTCTTTCTCTCTTTCCTTCCGTTTTTCTCCCTTCCTTTTTGTTTTGTCTCTTTTCCTCTCCCTCTCTTTCTTTTTCTTTGTTATCCTTCCTTTCTCTCTTCTTTCTTTCTCCTTCCTTCTTTCTGTCTCTCTTTCTCCTTCACATCCCTCATACTTTCCCTCCCTCCCTCCCTCCCTCCCTCCCTCCCTCCCTCCCTTCCTTCCTTGTTTGTCTCTTTCTGTCTTTCTATCTCTCTCTACCTTCACATCCCTCATAATTTCCCTTCCTTCCTTCCTTCCTTCCTTCCTTCCTTCCTTCCTTCCTTCCTTCCTTCCTTCCTTATTTACTTGGGGTGGTACTGGAGACTGAGCTCAGGGCCTCTCGCTTGGGAGTCTGGCGCTCTACCCCTTGGGCCATGCCTCTGGTCTTCTTGTGTATTGGTTTGTTTATTTATCTATTTATTTATTTATTTATTTATTTATTTATTTATTTATCTATCTATTTATTTATTTATTTATTTATTTATTTATTTATTTATTTAGGCCAGTCCTAGGCCATGAACTCAGGGCCTGAGCACTGTCCCTGGCTTCTTCTTGCTCAAGGCTAGCACTCTGCCACTTGAGCCACAGCACCGCTTCTGGCCATTTTCTGTATATGTGGTGCTGAGGAATGGAACCCAGGGCCTCATGTATAGGAGGCAAGCGCTCTTGCCACTAGGCCATATCCCCAGCCCCATGTATTGGTTTATTTTAAGGTAGGTCCTCACTTTACTGGCTGTGAGCCTCCTACTTGTGCTCCGCACACCACTGGAGATGACAGGCAGGCCTGGTCCCCGTGCTCAGCCGTGGTTGAGATAGGTTACGTGAACTAGTTCTTTTGCCCAGACTGGCCTCCAAGTACAGTTGCCCAACCTCTGCCTCCTGAGTTGCTAGATCGCAGGCTTGCGCGGCCACATCCAACTTCTTTTCTTTCTCCTTAAGAGCTGCCTTCACCGATGCAGTTTTAATTCAGTGGTCTTGAGTTGCTAAGGCCAGTGCTGGGGGCCGGAGCCTGGCTTCGCCGTTGGAGGTCACTGTCGTTAAGGAAGCTGTCACCGGGGGTCGCCGTTTCCCTCCGCTGGCCCCTTTGCGTTCCTCCGACTCTCATGCTGCTGGCTGGGCGCTGTCTTCATTAACCTGCCTGGCACTTGTGGGTGGGGTGGGGGGGCGGGGGAATAATCCAGAGCAGGGCGCTGCTGACTTCAGGCCGTGCTGGGGACCCAGCGCGCGGGGGGTCTCCCGTGCGTCCCGGTGGCCCCTTGTGCGGAGGCGGACGCCGCGGTGACCGCTGGGCACTCTTCTCTCCCTCGGGGCTCCGCCAGGCAGACCCCGCGGCTCCCGTGCAGGGCGCAGAGGCGCCATCTGCCTTTCCATCCCGACCCCCCCCCCCCCCCCCCGGCGTCCGCGCATGCAACACGGTCCTGGGCTTCCTGCTCTCCCTCCCTGACCTCCGTGTCCGGGGCCATGACCTCCGTGTCTGTGCTGGAGCGCCAGGCAGGGGGGGGCTGGTAAAGGCCCTCGGGGGCGGGGGGGGGTGGGGAGGGAGGAAGGGCCACGTGCACCGGGGACTCTGCCGTTCCTCACGTCATTACAGACACGGGTGACACCCGCTCTCTCGCGACGCGAGCGATCGTGCCTCACGGAGGCCGGTGTATGTTGCAGGAGCCTGGCCCGGGGTTTCGAATCGGGTGGGATCTTGAACGGCTTAGAGCCCCCTCCCCGCCGAGCGCCCCATATCGAATCGAGGCCTCGCTCCGGCGTTGGAGAAGGCGGCTGGCGAATGGAGACCGTTTTGTTTTGTCGCGTCGTGCCGGGAGCGTTTTAGAGCAAGCCCCTAAACCTGTCTCCGTGACGGGGCGGCGCATCCTCTACGCCGCGGGGCGCGGGGCCCAGGTGCCCCCCCCCCCATCTTCCCACACGGGGAGTTCATCTCGAAAGACCAGGAGAACACAGGGGCCCCTTTGCTTGACTTGGTACACGGGGAACAGCAGCTCCCAGTCCGTCCCCCCCTCCAGTCCCCTTGCAGGAGCACGAGGCGGTGGGAGGTCTCGCCAAGCCCCCCCCCTCCCCGCTCACGCTGAAGACAAAAAAAGAAAGAGCTGGAAGCAGCGGAGGTCCGGGAGTGGCTGCGCTGTGTGTCAGGCGTCCGTGTCCCCCGCCCCTCTCTGTGCTGCAGTGGTACATGAACGGAGTGAACTACTTCACCGACCTCTGGAACGTCATGGACACGCTGGGGCTCTTCTACTTCATCGCGGGCATCGTGTTCCGGTACGTACGCAGCCAGCCCGCCTCGCCGCCCCGGGCTCGGGCCCGCGGGACCGGAAAGCGGGGCAGAGCTCTGGACAGCGGGAGCCACGGGAAGCCCATGGTGTCGCCTCCCCACGGGAGACCGTCGTGCGGGCCGTCGGGCCTGGCTTCCAGCTGTGTCTCCTCTCTTCCCCTTCTCGGTGATTTGTAACAACAACAACAACAACAAGGGCTCCGTGGTGATGTCTGATTCTTCTCTTTGTCCTAACTGGCCACTGGGGAGAGCTAATCAGAAATCGCGGAGGGGGATGGGGATGTTAAATGTCTCCTGGTATCAGTTCACCTGGGGCTGTAGGCATCTTCTCAGATGCCCTGGACTTTGGCTTGCACACTGGCGGCCTTCCAGATGCCAACATATTCCCTCCAGCACAGAGCTGGAGCCAGTGATTAGACGTGCAGAGGCCCAGGCAGGGCGATTCCACGTCATGGAGAGCTGCGGGGGAGTCCCAGCCACGCTCCACGTCGCCCATTGCCCTCAGGGCCTGCCTGCCCCTCGGAGATTGACAGCTCCATTTCTGTAGTGCACATGGGTGGCGCCATCTTGTAGAGCAGCTGTGAGCAAACAAGAGCTCACCCTCCCAACTAGAAGGGGCTCGGAACCCGGTTCCATCCTCAGCCTTCTTTTCTGCTTGGGTTGAAGGTCCTAGCATTTGTACCACGGGTTGGACGTGATTGCTAGCTCGTTCCAGTGGGGAAACACATAGGGATTTTCAATCTACAGGTTGGCAGGTGGTTAGCCAATGGAGTAATCTGGAGAGGACGAAGTGAATTTATTAGGGGGACACTTCAGCGTCAAGTCCCGAGGGCTTGGGGGTGGTCAGGGTTGGCATCATTGTCCAAGCTTTGTGAGCCAAAGCGGGTGTCAAGAATGGCTGGTTATTAAAGACTTCCACAAGGAAAACTATAAAGCAACGAAGAAGGAAACTGAAAAGGACACTAGATCATGGGATTTATGGATTTCATGGATTAGTAGAGTTAATATTACAAAACAGGCCGTCTTTATTAAAACTATCAGCAGATTGAATGAAATCTCCATTTAACCAGACCAAAAAGGACTGATTGGTTTCTACAAGAGGGTCTCAGGGGGAGGGGTGGGGAGGGGCCTGTGCTTGGCTTTGCTCGGCGTCCCGTCCCTCCCTGTCCTGGCCTTTCATGGTGTCTCAGCAGCGAGAGACCCAGGGCTGTTTCTGGTCTATTTCTACACCCTTTGCTCCCCTCACCCTTGCATGGAGATCCTGTGAGGAACTCAATTACGCAATGCCTCTTCGATTGACTCACAAGTGATCTTTTCCTTCTTCCCGTAGGCTCCACTCTTCCAATAAAAGCTCCCTGTATTCTGGACGGGTCATTTTCTGCCTGGATTACATTATATTTACCTTAAGGTTGATTCACATTTTCACCGTAAGCAGAAATCTAGGACCGAAGATCATAATGTTGCAGAGAATGGTAAGAGCCAGGCGGAGCCTGGAGCTCTGTTGAGCAAAACAAGCCACGTGAGAGGATAAGACTCGGAGTTCAAGCCCCAGTATTCATATGCACGCCATTTCCTGGGCTCTGCTAGATTTCATACGTTACAACCGTGTGAGTGGGCGGTTTTCTGAGGGTGTGGTGGGGGGGGGCGGCACTTTGAATTCACTGTACAGGCGTGGATGGTGGAGTCCACAGGGCCAGGGCCACCGGAGGGAGATGCCGTCTCCAGCGCGGCCTCCGGACGAGCTGAACCTCCGTGGGTGCTGTCTGGAGATGGAACGCGTGTTGCATCAGCTCGTCTCCCAGTGCCTTTCCAAAGCGGAGGGTGATCTTGTGGTTTTTAACTCAAAGCGTTTCAGAGGCGCCAGTCACCGTGAAGTCACGCTACGTGTGCAAAATGATGCAAATAAATCAAACCATCCGTTCTTGTCCCAGGAGGACTTTTATTTTCCTAGAGGAAAATAATACTGCAGAAATAACTTAGGGTTTCAAGCATGTGCATTTGCTGTGGTGTGGACACAGGGAGGATTGCAGGGAGGACTTCCCAAATGGCTGACGGGCGGGGGAGCGGGGGGCGCGGTTCTTGAGTTGGGCGCTTTACCAGCCAGAAGTGAAGCCGCCTGAGGATTAGTAAGCGAAGGGGCGTGAGCTGGGGCTAACTGTGGAAAATAGGTGCCCCAAGACGTGAAGGTGAGGGTACGAGTGTTTCGAAAAGCGAACGGCTGAGCGGCCGGGTGATCTGGCTTCGCTGGGCCGCGGGGACGGTCCCCGCGGTGGGCACAGCCTGACCGCGCCCTGTGCCGCCCCTGCAGCTGATCGACGTGTTCTTCTTCCTGTTCCTGTTCGCCGTGTGGATGGTGGCCTTCGGGGTGGCGCGGCAGGGGATCCTCAGGCAGAACGAGCAGCGCTGGAGGTGGATCTTCCGCTCCGTCATCTACGAGCCCTACCTGGCCATGTTCGGCCAGGTGCCCAGTGATGTGGACGGTGAGCCCGGCGTGGCTCGTGGGGGGAGGGGGACGCCCAGCGGAGGAGGGCATTGCTCTCCTGGCTTCAAGTACGCCCAGCCCAGCCCCACCCGGGGCTGGCATCCCGGACGGAAAACGAACCCCGCCCTGCCACATGTTTTTTTTTTTTTTTTTGCTCCTACAAAGGAATTGCACCTAGTATCAGATTTTCAAAGTGTGTGTGTGTGTGTGTGTGTGTGTGTGTGTGTGTGTGTGTGTGTACACGGAGGCCTTGAGCTTTTACTTTGGCTGGCCTACTTGCCTGGCTGGTGCTCTGCCCCTCGGACCACACCCCCAGGCAGCCTTTTGATGGTGATCTGGAGATGGAGCCTGGAGGACGTTGGGGCTCGAACGGGCTTGGGCCTTCGGTGCCTGGGTCTTGGCCTCCTGAGTAGGACATCGGGCGTGAGCCGCCAGCGCTTCGCGGGCTTGGCGGGAACCGTTTCCAGGACGCTGACAACAGTGCTGGCCGCCACCTCATACCCTGCGGCCACAATCCATCCTGACAGCTCTCCCGAGCCGTTAGCAAGCCGCTGGCCCCGTGAAGGGTGCCAGGCTTTCCTCTCAGGTGCTCTGGGGGGGGGGGGTCGACCTTCCTGTCTTTCTGAGGGCATCTCTCTGCCCTGAGCTCAAAGGATGATCCCTGGCCATGAGCCATCTTTAAAGCCAGGCGTTTGTATCTCCCACCATTTCCCTTCCCTTCCTCCCTCCCTCCCTCCCTCTCCCCCTCGCTCCTTTCTCTTTTCTTCCCCCTTTATTTCTCTTTTGTCTGGTCCTGAGGCTTGAACTCAGGGCCTGGACACTTTCCCTAAGCTTCTCTTGCTCAAGGCTGGCGCTCTACCACCTGAGCCGCAGTTCCATTCGCAGCTTTTTGGTGGTTAGTTGGAGATTTAGGTCTCACGGAGTTTCCTGCTCAGGGCTGGCTTTGAACCACAGCCCTCAGATCTCGGCCTCCTGAGTGGCCAGGATGACAGGTGTGAGCCGCCGGCCCGGTTCTCCCTCCTTCCCTGAGTGGAGCTCTCCCGGCCAACGGCTGAGCAACGTCCATGGCGCGGTCCTGTCTCCTGTCCACGCTGGGGTTCCCTCCGAGGCCCCCAAGCCCGGCAGCTCCTCCGGGGCACAGCTGGGGCGCAGGCCCAGAGCCCCCGGCCTTCATTCCACCCCCACGTCCCGGCCGCAGCTACACCAGTGGAGTTTTCTCCCCAAAGTGTCCTTCAGTCCGACGGCTTGGTTCCGCCCCTGTGTCTCCAAGCTGTCTCCGTAGCCCGTCTGCCAGGAGCTTGATCGCAAGCCCCGCGTGCCCTTCTTTGCCTTTGTACCGGGCTCCACCGTACAAAGAGACACAGCGGATAAACCCAGACTAAAGGAACCGGGATAGCTGAAGGAAACCGAGGCCCGCTGGAAGACAGCTCAGAAACAGGGTGTTTAGAAACACAGATGTGCCATCTTCGCTCCAGAGAGAGACAGCAGGGTCTTTCCTTCACGAGGGAGGGGTGCGTTCCTCACCCCAAGAACGAACACTTATCTGACACGAGAAAAATGCTTCCCCAGACTTAAGCCGCCCCCTGCACCAACATGCAGATAGCAGGGCGCCTCCTTGTCTCGGGTAGGATCTGTTTCACTGACAGGAGGCATTCTTACCTGGAAATACTCAGAAAGTAACACCAGGCACGATTAGAGCACACACACACACACACACACACACACACACACACACACACATCATCTTTGCAAAACTTTGAAGCCAGGCCCCCAGCCTTTACCCTGTATGCACCCCAAGAGCCCAAGGAGCTGTGTGTGTCTCTCTGGGCGTCTCTGGGCGTCTCTCCCCGTGAGAGCACCCACACTCTGTTAGAGGTGCCCCCGCCCTTGTGTGTGTGTTTGCCTGCTTTTGCCTGGCTGCTTTCCCGCTTGTTTATTTAACACAGCGCTGCCAAGTTTCCTTTCCATCGGGGACTTGTCCAGAAATTCTTACGCTGTGATCAACGTCGAGGACCCAAAGCGGAGAGAGAGTTCCCACATTTAAAGGGACGCTTTCACTAAACCCCACCTCCGTCCGGTGATACGATGACTTCCCGTTGCTTTCACTATAAAATTCCGTGTGTGCGCGTGTGTGCGCGTGTGTGTGCGTGTGCGTGTGTGTGTGTGATGTCTGGTCACTTCTTTCATCTGAGGGGTCAGCGTTTCCAGTTCTCCCCCATCCCCACCACAGGGCCCCGGCTGGCCCGTGTTGGCCTGGGTAGGGACGCTCTGCCCCCCCCCCCCCCCGTCACTCCTGTGGCCGGCTCCTGCCTGCCCTCCCGGTGGCATGCTCTTCTGGAGCTCGTCCCCGGTGCCCTCCCCCCTCAGGCGGGCACGAGGCGCGTCCCTGCTGCCCTTCCTTTAGCCTTTGACCTTCATGAGGTCGCCGGCTGGCTAGGTAAGGACCGCCGGGGGCCTTCCGCGACTGGGACCCCCGCGTCCTCCGGGCTGCCCCGCCCCCACCCTCCTAGAAGGGCCTCCTGACCGCCCCCAGGGACCACGTACGACTTCTCCCACTGCACCTTCTCCGGGAACGAGTCGAAGCCGCTGTGCGTGGAGCTGGACGAGCACAACCTGCCCCGCTTCCCCGAGTGGATCACCATCCCTCTGGTGTGCATCTACATGCTGTCCACCAACATCCTGCTGGTCAACCTGCTGGTCGCCATGTTCGGGTAGGTGCTGGGACGCACGCCCACCCCTCCCCCTTACCCCCCCCCCCCCCGCCGGGGCAGCACAGCCCCGAGTCGGGGCAGGGACAAGTACCCGCCGCCACCCGCGGCAAGTGCAGACTGTGCTCAGCACCCCGGCCACCACCGTGCTGGTCTCTCGGCCCCCCAGGGACTCGGGGACTCTGGCACTGCAGAGACTCTAGTTAGCTGCTGCCTTCACGTTTCCAGGTTAACGCATGAAAGCAATGCTGGCCTTTTGGGGCTCTCGTAGAAGGAAGCCGAGGTGGAAACCTGGTATGGTGAGAGGTACTGGCTTTGGTAATTCTTTGTATGCGCAGCATATGGCTGTTTCCTTTCTTTTTCCTCACAGGGGCTTCGAAGAGCCCCAGGTGGTCACTTCAGTAGAAGCCGTTGCTGTATAATGCGTAAGGTACATAGTTGCTGCGGACACAGGAATTCTAGCACGGACGGGGCATTTATAAGCAAAGATCTGATTTTAAGGAATTATTCATTAAAGCTTGATGTGAGAGAGAAATCTAGCAGCTATCAATGACAAGATAAACATATTTGGGTTCAAAAAAAAATCACTTTTTTTTTTTTTAAGATGAAAGAGACCGGGCCAGGCACCAGTGTCTCATGTCTGGATTCCAAGCAATTCAGAAGGCTGAGATCTGGAGGATTCACTTGAGGCCTCCTTGGGCAAGATGGTGGATTCCACGCTCTGGGCAGCTTCTGCTAGGCCAGAAGTGAACTGAAAGTCGCTGGGTGACTCCGGGCCACCTGCCCCGGTCCTGAGGATGAACCCGCCCAGCACAGCTCCGAAGAGGGCTCAGCAATCTAGAATCACTTGTAGAACCAACCAGCGATCTAGAATCGTTTCTAGAATCAACCAACAATCCAGAATCATTTCTTGAGCCAACCAGCCATCTAGAATTGTTTCTGAGAACACACTTCTTAACTCTTAGGAATAATACACAGTAGGCGTATTACAAATACACAGAAAAGTAGAGGAAAGGAAAAAAAAATAATCACCAGACACAAACTACAAGGTTGGTGCTATCTAGCTCTCTTAAGGGACATTATGGAACTTGAGGGCCAAAAGAAGGCGACACTTAATTGAAATAGTTGTTAATGTAATAGAAGCTTTCCCGTGCTAAACACGGGGCCAAGTGCTGGATGTATGCTCCCTGCTGTAATTATTAATTACGGTGTCTGTGCAGCCTTATAATGGGGAGTCAGGGACCGAGGTGACAGCCTGGCACCGGTGGGAGAGATGACATGTAAACACTCAATAAACCGCAGTGTGATGCAGTCTAATGTAGCCTAGTATAATACATGTGCCTCGTCAGCATGGCAGATCCGTTTACAGAGAAGGACATTCTTCTCTGCAACAGCCAGGACCCGGAATTGCTGCCCACCGTGTTGGTGGGGGTGAAGGAGAAGGGCAAGATGGCAGACAGGGATGTCTGCAGAATCTCCTAGGCACACTGAAGTACACAGGCTTTTCCGGGAAGGACGGGGGAGTTGGTGGGCCTTCAACTCTGTATGCCAACCTGAATTATTGTTCATAAATCAATGGCATGACATTGCTGGTTGGCTCTTCCTGCTGCCGGCTGTAGACTTTTTTGTTTCCTCCTCTCAACTCCATATTATTATGTTTATCAACGGCCTATGTTGAACCCACTTCAGGCCCATCCACATTCTTCCGATTTTCTCTTGTAAAGCCACTTCTGTTTTAGAACGTAAAGTAGCTGACCTGTCACGTTTGCAGGTTGCTTCGGGGGCTTCAGATGGACATCTTTTTGTTTGAGCTGGCACTCAACAATGGTGCGTGCTTACAGCGTGCAGTGGGCTGTTTATTCTGCTGCAAGTGTCCGAGGTGGACTGGTCCCCTCGGGGTCAGCACCTCCGTCTCCTCAGACACTGGTCCTTCCTCCGTGTTGTCTCTTTCTTTGGAGTCCTCTCTTCACGTGCCTTCCTCCTCCTCATGTTGCAGGATGAGAGGGGAGCACTGTGTGCTGCACATTGTGATTTACACATCAAGCGGTCTGGGGACATTGTGACCGACATACCAGGCGGTGTGAGGGACATTGTGACCTATACACCAGGCAATCTGAGGGTACCAAAGTCAGTGTCCCCCCTCCCCCCAATAGGCAGCCCTGGCTAGCTATGCCATGAAAGGAGTGAGTGACCATCAGAAATCAGCGAAAAGCTGACAATAAGCTCACTGGGTAGAAATGGTATTTGAATTTAGCCTAAAATTCTACCATTGTTTTAGCATTTAGTTTTTCCTCTGTGATTATTTATTTTGCAGAATTTCACATTCTGGTTTGATCAGCCTTTCTGTTTTTTTTTTTACTACCAAATGGCTTTTGTTATGGAGTCACTGTTACTATTTTTTTTTTTATCATCTTCGCATCTGTTATACAAGTTTTTCCTTGTTTTTTTTGGTATCCAAAACATTCCTGGCTATCCTTGCATTTTTAATTATAAGAAGCAGCCCTAGGCTCATCTTGTAAATCTTTCCTCCCCTCTCTTTCCAAGAAAAACAGTTTTGTGAATTTTATGGTGATGATCTTAACTTTATAGGATTATTAAGAAGAAGTTAGCTACTTTCTAGTCGAAGAAAACGGTATTATCTCCATTTCTTCAAATATTTGTGTTCCCAGTATAGTTTTCTGGTTTCTTTCAGAAGCGTCTGGCAGATTTATTAGCCATTTATGGTTGTGAAAGATTATTTTTGTTTTTATCACTGTCTCTACTTTTTGATATATAATAAGAGATCGATTAAAGTTTTGGTTATTTTGGAACAACTCTTCTTCAATTTTCTATCTCTTTTTTTGTTTCTTTTCACTCCATAATGGGAGGTTCCTTTGATTCCTTATTTATTAAGCTTCCTCCTTCTCCTCCTTCCTCCTCCTCCCTTATCTTCTTTCTCTCTCCCCCATCGTGCTGTCTATCTCTCTCTCTTCCCCCCTCATCAGGAAAGGATGCTGAATGTGGCCTAAAGACGTTTGCTGCCACCACTGAGATCATATTTTCCTTTTGATCTGGTGTCATGATGTATTGCGAGAATGATGAATTACACAAAGGTTTTCACATTTAGTCATCCTTCTGTTCTACGACCACAGCCTCTTGCTCCTTTAACATGCTTCTGGATCTCATTGATGCACTAGGCTATCTGAGTTCTAAACATCTGCCAGGCATCAGGAACATTTCCAGTCTCAGCGAATTTCCAAGATTTTGTCCCTCTTTGGGGGGGTTCTGCTCCCCCTCCTGTCCTGCTCAGCTGCAGTTGCTCTTCTGGTCCCAGGAGATGACCTCACCTCCCCCCCCCCCCCGCATCTCCAGCTGGCTGGGACCCTGCCAGGGACGAGACTCCAGAGGCGCAGGGTACCCCGTGAGATGCCACGTGGAAGGGAAATGGCAGACTCCTCGTGGGGAAGATAGATGCCCATGGCGGGGGGTGGACAGAAGGAGCTGAGAGCCCTCTGAGTTGGGGCTGGTGCGCCCTTTGGCCAGAAGAAAGTGTCTAGGCCGCTCTGATGCTTCTGTTGCTGTGAGGTGTGTGTGTGTGTGCACATGCGTGTGCGTGTGTGTGCGTGTGTGTGTGTGCTCACAGGTCAGCAGCGCAAGGCCTTCTCTGTAGAGTTCCATCCCTTCTCTACAGGAATCAGAAACGGTGGCTAAAGAATAAGAAATCATTTTGGGGAAAAGGCGATGTGGAAACAGTGCCTGGTTGTCACTCCCCCCTTCCCCCCCCCCCCCCCGGGAGATGCCACGTCTGTGTGGCCGAGTCTGGAACGGACTTGCAAGAGAGACACAGACCAGGGTGGAAGCCGGGCCGGCCCTCGGGGGCCCTGCGAGGTGCGGGTGCACGGATTTACCACTTATCTGGGAAGGGAAGCTGCTGGTGAGATCGTCCTCTGCCCCCGAGGTGCCGAGGACGTTGCCAGTCTCAACAGGAGGGTCCCCGGAGTCACTTGATTTCGGCTGAAGGGCAGATGAAACAATTCCCTGCAAGGCAGAGCTCTTTCATTTGAACGGAGAGGACGCCATCTCAGAGCCGTACTCACAGGCGCTGGCCTACCTCCTCCCCGTGCCAGGGCCAGCTGGGGCCTTCGCTTTGGTCAGATGCCCCGTCAGACGCCATGCCAATGACCTTGCATCCTTCTGGACTTCTCTGCGCTCCCCGGTGGCGCTCGGCTGAGGGCTGTCCAGACGCAGGCGAGGGGTTCGGTCTGGACACGGGCTGCAGTTTGCGTCTCTCGATTCTAGGTCATCTAGGAGGGCAGCCCGGTGAGCGGAGCTGCCCATACACCTTCCTCCTCACCTTCTCTCTGACCTCTACGAGGACGGGAGGGAGGTCGGCCTCCCTCCCTGATGGAGAAAACACTTCCCCTGCTGCGTGCACCGCAGATGTCCTCTTTTGTTAGGACTGATGAGTCGCTTTTGGATTCAAACCTCTGAAAAAAACAGTCCGTGCGGTAAAGTAGATGCAGCTGCTTTTTTTGTGTGCGTTTGAGCTGTGAGCAGTCAGTATAATCCTTTTTGGACTAGATCCATAACCATTTAAAGATGTGTTGGGGGACAGTAATCTGAATAATGATACTTGTTTTGGCACACGGTAGCAAACTGTGATTTCTGGCAAGTTCTCAGCCTGAACGTCATAAGTCCGTGCTGCATCCATCGATCTGCCGGATGGATGCTTGAGTCCCAGGCAGAAGGTGGTTGAGGACGCTGGTGTGAGCCTCCAAGTAACCTGACCCGCATTTGGAAGACACACTGGTAGATTCGACCTTCAGGGCTATAGTCTGCACGGTCCTGTGTGCCGTTCACCTAAAAAAACAAACGTGTGCCACACAAAGTCGACAGGGTGAGTCAAGTGACCATTTTACATGGAGTCTGTGAAGGATAGATGCTTACTGGGCGTGAGTGGCCCCCTTAAACAAGCTCACCCTGAACAACAGGCACGGGCCGCACATGACAAAATGCTTTGTAGACATCAAAAGGGCTAAGCTACTCAAGGAGATGTTTTGGAAATAGACCGTAGCCCAAAGCTATGTTTTGAACACATGGAGCTGTTGAAATATGACATGTTTTCTGCACTGCAGTGGGATAGAGTCCAGGAGGTCTGGACTACGGGGGTCCAAATTCTGCACTCAACCCTTCCTCGTCGAGAGACTCAAGGCGTTTACTTCTCTTTGTGGTGTCAAAGTTTCCTGATCTGTTCATTGTGGAGGACAATAGAATGTCTAGAGTTATTTGCAGATTGAGTCAGCTAATATGTAATAGAATGCTGGGAATAGTGTCTGGTAGAAAACGCTGCCTGTCTTGTGCATTTCGTTTGATTTGCACATAGAAAACCAGGGTATATAATTAGTTTGGGGGTAGAACACAAAATAGACATGTAATAAGTTTTCATTAGTGTAAATGAATTGCACAAACAGGTTTTAATGTGTAATGTTCACAACATGCATGTAATGTACCTTGGTCAAGTCAAATTTACCCAATTTGTATTCCTTCTTCTTATTCTCCCCCTTCCCCTTTTAACAGTTTTTGGTTCATCATGCTAGTCTCTCTCTCTCTCTCTCACACACACACACATACACACACATGCACGCACACACACACATACAGACTCCATGTCATTCACTGGCATTGTCTCCTTCACTCCTCTCTCCATCCACGGTTCCCCACCCCCTAAACGTTCCTCATGGTACACACGTGTTGTGTTATTGGGGGGGGGGGGAGTTAGGTCTAGATTCTACATATGTGCAAAAACATGCAATAGTTGTCTTCCTGCACCTGACTAATCTCCCTTAACACGAAGCTCTCCAGTTCCATTCATTTTCCTGCAACTGGCATAATTTCGTTCTTCTTTATCCACTGGTGGGTTATTGGCCTCTAAACTGGTTCTGTATCTTGGTTATTATAAACAGTGCTGTCATAAACATGAGGGTTAGGATGTCTCTCTCCTGTGTTAATCCACATTCATTTAGATAAATGCCCAAGAGTGATATGGCAGGCTTACATGGCAATTCTACTTGTAGCTTCCTGAGGAATCCCATTACTGAATTTGATAGAAGCTACATTGATTTACATCCCACTAACAGTGTATAGGGGGTCCTAAAGTGGATTTTTTTTTCCCAGTGCTGGGGCTTGAAGTCAGAGCCTGGGTGCTATCTCTGAGCCTCTTTATGTTCAAGGCTAGGGCTCTACCCCTTGAGCCACAGCATCATTTCCAGCTTTTTTTTTATTGGAGATAAGAGTCTCACTGACTTTTCTGCCCAGGCTGGATTTGAACTGCAATCCTCAAATCTCAGCCTCAGATCTCAGTAGCTAGGACTACAGGTGTGAGCCACCAGCTCCCGGCTAACATGGACATTTTTATAGTTATGTCCGTAATTTATACTCTTTGTGTGATGCCCGACTTCTAGAAGGAAAAGCAACAAAAGGACACCATGATGCAGTAGTAGAGGCAGCCAAGACCAATGGAAGGTGGCCATTGCCCCTTGTGAGTTCTGAGTTACACGGTGAGATTATGTGGTGACTACGAGTCTGAGCCTGGTGGTTTTCATGGAACCCGTAAACATTGTTCCAAAGCATGAAGTTGTTCATCCATACAACCTAATGGCCGTGTAACGCAACTGTGTTGATGTAGTGCAACTGGTGAAACATTTTCTTACATTAAACATTTAGGTCATTCTTTCTCCCTAGGAAAGGAGGTGAGGGTAGCTGTTACCTGCAGTGACACACACACACACACACACACACACACACACACGTATTATGTATGATGCATAGATTTATATATTCTATGAACACATTTTATGCATGCATGCATTATATGTAAATGCATATGTTTATTTACATAGTTCTCTCAAAAGTTCCTTATTCTTAGGTTAAACTCCCAGACGTGAAGACATGGGACTGAACGGACACCCATACGCATTGTTTCTGCAGGCTGTTTTCAGTTAAGCCTGCACCAGGGGGCAGCAGACTCTTCCCAAGAGAGCTGACATCCGTGACTTCTTTGTCACAGGAGTTGGTAAAAGAGAATCCTTGAGAGAGCTTAAGGAAAATAATTTTTAAGTCCACTGTAGACCTTGGAGCACACGGGCGTCCCTGGAGGCCCGCACGGCCGCGTCGGGCGGCGAGAGGCTGCGTAGGGGTGGATCTCCGCGACGCGGCTCCTCTCTCTCCCTCCAGCTACACGGTGGGCATCGTGCAGGAGAACAACGACCAGGTCTGGAAGTTCCAGAGGTATTTCCTGGTGCAGGAGTACTGCAGCCGCCTGAACATCCCCTTCCCCTTCGTGGTCTTCGCTTACTTCTACATGGTGGTGAAGAAGTGCTTCAGATGCTGCTGCAAGGAGAGCAGCGCGGAGTCCTCCGCGTGCTGTGAGTGCCCGGGGTTCGAGGGAGGATGCGAGGTCCGCCTCGAGACGGGAGCGCGTCACCCAGCCGAGCCCCGCCGCTCACGCCTGCTCCTCTCCAAACGTCAGGCAGCGGGCCAGCCCGGGGGAGGGGGGGGGCGGCTCCAGAGAAGGCATTGTGAATCTGGGGACCCCTTATTTGGGGGCGAGGGGAAGAGTAACTTTCAGGTGAACGTAACATAACGCGGACAGCACATTGAAGGGGCAGAATTCCTAGGTTCGCGTGAAATTAGTTCTGGAGGCCCATTCCACGACGGGATAGCCCCATTGCTTTGGGCCTGGTGACGTCTGAATAAAGGGATCGCTTCCATTATCCACCAGAACCTAGGGAGCAACCCAGAGACTGGGGTTTCAGAATCCCCTTTCAGGGTCTGCTTCCCGTGATCCAGCCCCCACTCACGGAGGTATCACCGCCCCGTCCGCAGAGCCCGCTGAGGGGACGGGACCTTTCGCTGACGGACCTTTGCAGAAAACGCATCCCCTGTGGCCCCCAAAGAGTCCTGTCCACCTGACAGTAGGAAACACGTTCCCCCCCTCCCCCCCCCCAGGCTGAGAGTCTCCAGCGTCGTCACTGATGTAGTGTTACTCCATCTGTGCACAGGAGCGGCAGCCCTTTCTGGGGTGACTTTTAATTGCCCCCTTGGGATTCTGCATATCCTCTAGTGTGAAGGGGGAAGAAAGATACTTGCAATAACTCTGTTAGGACAAATACAACTGGAAAGGATTGGTTATGAATTATTTTGCAAAGCAAATAACCACCATTTGAAAGCAAATACCTATTTGCTGTGTGGGATTGGTAGAGATCGAATCACTTACATACGGGTTCTAGTTTTGGTAGAAGCCCCAGATGAATTCTTAAACCCGGGAAGCTGCTGTAGTTTCCAAAGGCAAATGGATACATTCAGGTGGCTAGGGACAGGTCAAGACCACCTGCATCGATTCCAAGAGACCACCTGCAAAAACACATGTTTCTCTTGCCTGCCTCTGAATTGATGAGGCTTGATGCCCATTACATTAGTGTCTGAAGTGTAGGTAAGGTGATCGATCACCTGGGCTTTTTTGTGATTTGTGCTTTGCCATCTGAAATAAATGAACTAAGAATCTTATCAGCACATATTCCAGGCCAATTTTACTGCAAGCCCTGAATGAGAGGGAGCAGCTAGAGCTAAGAATTTTCCAGACTGCCTGCTTCAGGAGAATACAAAGGTTCATTATTTTTTTCATCTCCAAAGTTCCTGTCCTGGTTTTGCGTGGAGAGTTGGATTTTTCTATCATGACCACGAAAGAGGATCTCACAACCAACGTAAGAGACAAATTCATTAGCTCAACGATTTTATTACTAAGTCACAAAACACACATACGTGAGATTTGAATCCATCTCTGTCTGGAATAAAGACCACATTCTTATTTCACATAAGCAGCTCCAGGTCCTCATTGTCACCAAGAAATCCGTGAGGATACCCTCATTCTGCTCCTATTATGAATAAGTAAGTTACATCCGTCAAATCGACCTGCGCAGGACAAATCTAATGCTCCTGCCTCCAGAGTCTCACCAAATGCCCACCGGGTGTTGATTCAGAAAGCAAGAGGCAGAGAGAACAGTCTGATTGTTTTTCTTGTCCCCTTCTTCAAGGTTTCAAGAATGAGGACAATGAGACGCTGGCATGGGAGGGCGTCATGAAGGAAAATTACCTGGTCAAGATCAACACGAAAGGCAGCGACAGTGCAGAGGAGTATGCTTGTCTTTCTCTTCTCTGTCCCTAAGTCAGCAGAGCAGAGCTGGCTTTTCTGAGCGTGCTTTCTAGCGAGCCCTTTCAGCAGAGAATGATGATACCGTCTCAGAGACGGCACCAGATGATTGAAGATATTGAAGACGGCACGCCTATGCCTGTATCGCGGTTTTTCAAGAAGGGGAGAGATACTGGCCCCTCCCCACATGCATGCGTGCGCGTGTGTGTGTGTGTGTGCGTGTGCACACATGTGTGCACATGCTCCCCCCCCCGCCCCAATTGTGCTTGACCTTCAGGGCCCTGGAAAAGAAAGGGTTATGCGGAGACTGTCTAGCGCTACCAGCCGCGTCTGCAGGTGCCGGGCGGTGGGGTGGGGGGGTGTTCCCAGGGAGAGCCACAGGTCAGCTGCCTTTACCATGCAGAGCACACACATGTATTTGTCTCCGTGATACAGATGTGCAGAGGTGAGACAAGCTGCTCCCGGAAATCCCTGCACAGCATTTTTGGGTTGCGCAGAGTTGTCATAAACGTTCGCGAAGAACGCAGTCATGCGACGTCTTCTGGACGTAGAGAAGTCAGGGCTAAGTGTGCAGGAAGGCCTCAAGCAGAACGTTGCAAAGCCTATGGGAGCTCACTCCGCCTTTTGGTGGAAGTGAATCTTCTTCCCTGACAGCGGTCACTCTTCCTGAGGGCCCGGCGCCCCCCGCGAAGGGCGTGTGCCCAGTGTGAATAGATACCAGCAGGGGGGACCCCCGTGTGCAGTCTAGCGCGATGATCGAGGGAGACAGGGATGCGCTTCGGTTGAGCGCTGAGGCGGATGTCCTGGGTTCTTAGACTCAGGTCTGGGGGTGCGGAGGGAGGGGCAGACCTTCCAAGATGGCCTCTTCTCCCCCATCAGTAGAAGGAGCAGTTATTTGCTAACCTCTGGCTTGGGGCCAGAAAAGAATTGGCTTAGTTTGGATATTAGGAAAGACATTAGAATGGTCAATGCAGCTGACCCTGGATCGGGCTGACGATTAACCAGTCTGAAACTCTGCCTTTGAAAAGACTCAGTTGGAGCCAAAGAGCGCTGTGTCCATCTCCCTCTTTCTTTCTCTCATTTACTTTGTTGTTTAATTCCTTGGCAGAATGAGGCATCGGTTTAGACAACTGGATACAAAGGTATGGTTCTTTATACATTGGTTTGGGAGTGGATTTAAAAAAACAAACACATGCACACTTAGTATCTCTGAGCTTCTACTTAGAAGTGGATGCGTAGGGTCAGACCACAAGAGGAGCTAACTGTTTAAGGAAACAGATATGATTCTGTTCCCCATTCATTATTGTCTTCGTTTACCATGACACTGGGGGCCGGGCTGGGACTGCCTCTCATGCGCACAGACCACATGGGTGCTGAGGTGCCACTACCATGATCTTTAAGAATGTTTCCGTCACTTCTAACCCAGGGCCTACTTTTTCTTCCCACTGCGAAAGGAGGTGGAGACGGTGGCAAGTAGGGAAACACAAGGAAGACGTGGAAACGTCTTCAGCAGCTTGTGAGCCTCTATTTGCAGTGTGACCGAATCTAGCTTGTTTTCTATTCTACTTCATTGGGAGGGCACTGTGTGTGTGTGTCTGTGTGTGTGTGTGTGTGAGAGAGAGAGAGAGAGAGACAGAGAGAGACAGAGAGAGACAGAGAGAGACAGAGAGAGAGCGCAAGAAAAAGAGAGTCCACACATTGAAGTGCAAAATCTTGAGCCAGTTCAGCAGCGAGCACAGCTGATCTTAAATGCTAGGTCTCTGGAAGCCTGGAGAAAAGATGGGGCTTTGTATTTTATTGTGTTTGGAGGATGAGCAGGGACTCCTGGGTGCACACACTAAGGCCGTGCTGTTTGACCACTCGGCAGGATCCCCGGCCTTCCAGTCGCGTGTCTGAAGTAGGGTCTCAGCCACTAATTGGCTGACTGAACGATGAGCAGGAGGTGCCCTTTGCGGAGCTGGAACGCGAGGAATTTCTCTGTTCACCTGTTTCTCGTTGACTTCTCCCTGCATTTCTGGGCGACACGAAGCAATGGCGTCTGTGGCTTGGCGGGCCTCGTCTTCGGCCTCCCTTGTAGCGCGTTGAGCAGAGGCTTGGTCGGTAGCAGGCCCTTCCCCTCCTTCAGATCCTTCTCTTCTTTCCTCCCCCTGGACTCCTGAGCTCTATGTCAGACTCAAGGTCTCCGGATGATCACGTGTGTTTGGTTGCTCCCGCACAGTGAACTTCCCCCAGTGCGTTTTATCGTGCTCGTGATGCTCTATGTAGGTCAGGAAAGGCTCACGTGGGCAGGTTGGTGGCTTCCCATGGCCTCAGCGGAACCACGGACGGGAACGGCTGGCCTGTGGCACCTCTCACCGAGCCTTTTGTTCCCAGAAGTCCAGGCCAGCCCAGGCTCAACCAGAGGCGCTGGTTCCTTTCTCCTGCTGATGTGCAAGCAGCCCGAAGGCACAGGGGGAAGAACTGGTGGTAGCCATTGTGCACTCTTAAGACATCTCTGGTTCTTAGGTTTCCATCTTGTTTTTACTGAGAGTCTGGGAAGACCCGTGTGTCCTGAGAGATGGGTGTCTATTCATTAATGATTATGCCAGGATGTGTGTAGATTAGACAATTAAGAGGATATATCAAAAAACTAGGGGACAGCATTCTAAGATTGTGTCATATAAATATATATATACTAGTATATACATATATAACAGTATATATTATATATAATAGTATGTGCAGGATGTGTATAGATTAGGACAGAATTGAATATTAAGAGACTATATGAAAGAACACTAAGAGATAGCATCCTAAGATTACATCATACGTAATAGTATAGTATATCATAGTATATGGTATATATATATAACAGATTATGTTATTTTTTATCTCACATATTCATATTCAAACATGGTCTGAGGGTCATCTAAGACACGGGCTTTCCTGAGCACCTGCCTCGCGGCAGGCATTGGGCTGAGTCTGTCAAGGCAAACACGGTTCCCCAATGTTTTGAACCAATTTTCTCTTCCACGATTTGGGGTTCGGAGCATTCTCAAGCTGAATCGCGTAGGAGTGAAAACCCGGAAACAACTTTCCTCCATCTCTAGCATGCCTGCAGCCTGCTGCTGGGGTCTACGTGGGAAGGAAGGCGGATGGGGGGGGTCGGGGGGGGGCCCTGGAGCCGGCCTGACCTCTCTCCTCTGGCTCAGTCTCAGGCATGCTCCAGCCCTCTCACCCCTCTCTCTACCCTTACTGCCCCCTCTGGCCACAAAAGTCCCCTCTTTTCCACTTACCTAGAATTTCAGGGGTAGTCTTTTGTCTTTATAACAAGGTTTTGGGGTCTCTTTTCTTCCTTTGAAATGGACTTCAGCTATAAAACTCATCACTGAGGTGTTCTTAGCATAGAAACGATATTCATTTAAGGTATGTATGAACTGATAAGGGGTTTGCCCTATTTTACTGACTGTTTTATTGTTTCACTGTGAAGAACCTTTTGTGTGTTTTAACCTACTTGTCTAATTTGGCTTTTGTCTGGCGTTCTAAGGATTACGTATAAAAGGAAGTCATTTGCCGAGACCAAGGATTGGGGGAATTTTCCCGGTTGCTTCTCAGAGCTTTACAGTGTCAGGTCTTGTGTCTGCATCTTTAACCCCTTGGAGTTGGCACTGTGTGTGTATGGCGATAAGATAGGGCTTCAGTTGCATGAGTTTCCCATGTAGAAACCCATTTTTCCCAACTCAGTTTGTTGATGAGATTATTCCCTCTCTTCTGGTGATTCTTGGTGCTCTTGCCAAAGATCCTGTGACTGTAATTGCACAGGTTTGTTTCTGGGTTCTCTAATCTGCCCTGCTGCATGCTCATCTGGTTTGCTACAGTTTTATAATGTATTTTGAAATTGGGTAGTTTGTTCTTTCTAGCTTTGTTCTTCTTGCTAAAGATTGAGAATCAGGAAACAATGTAATAATCTTGCAACCTATAAAAGTGTATCCATCTATTGTGTCTTTTAAAATTTTATCAATGCCTATAATATTCTGTGGGCATCCCTTCTTTGTTTAAGTTCATTCTTAAGTTTTATTCCTTTGCTTGCTGATGGTAATGGGAGTTTCTTAAGTTTTCTTTGTGATAGCTCATGGTTGGTGATTAGAAATATCATTCTTTCTTGAATGTTGGATTTGTATCTTACAATTTTACTGAAATTCATTTATTATTTCCAGCAAGGCCATGGTTTTTTTTTGGTGGATATTTTAACAGAAGATATACAAGATCATTGGTGAACAGATTCAAGTGTCATTTATCTATGTGCTTATTTATTTATTTTTTTCTTGTCTGGTGTGTACGTCTAGTATGATTTTGAGTAGCAGTATCAAAAATGGGCAATCTTGTCTTATTTCAGATCTTAGAAGAAAAGCATTAGATTTCTCCCATTAGCTATAGTGTTCAGGTATGTTACTATTTTCTCCATATCTGGCTTCTATTGTGTCAGAGTACATTCCTTCTATACCCAACAAAGGTTGAGTTTCTCTCATGGAAGAGTGCTGAACTATGCCTGTTGCTTTTACTGCATTTACTGAGCAGATGGCGTGGCCCTTTAGTTTCCCATTGCATTGACTTATCTTTGGATGTTGAGTCATCCTTAAACCCCAGGGATAAATGCCACTTGGTTGTGTCTATGATCCTTTTGAAGTGCTCTTTAATTCAGTTTGGCCTTACTTTAGTGAATATTTTCCCATCTATCTTCACCAGTATTCCCAGAGACACTGGCCTGTAGTTTTCTTTTGGTGTCTTTGGTGTCTTTGTCTTGTTTTAGTCAACTCAGTAATGAGTGTGGAAGTGTTACCTCTTTCGGTTTTATTTCGTTGCTGTCGTTTGTTTTGTTTTCTTGGGGTGGGGGGGAGAATTTAACCAGGAGGGTTGGTACTTGTTCGCCTTCAAATGTGTGATGGAATTCATTCATGAAGCCATCTGTTGCTGAGCTTTTCTTCTTCAGAGAAGTTTAGGTACAAATTTAAGCTCCTGGTTTGTTTTGGGTTCCTTGGGGCTTTGTAGCTCTTTTTGATTCGTTGTTGGTAGGCTGCCTTTGTCTTCAAAGCTAACTTGAGGGTCTACTACCAGAGTGAGGGGCACCCTTCCCTCCTGGGAACTGCAGGGAGCCGAGAGTGGGTGTCTGCACGGTTCCCTTCACAGGGCATTTATGTTCCCTGGTGGGGGGACTGATGAGTAGTTGTCCCTCTCTTGGGCAGCTGGTTTGTACTGGTAGGCACCCTTGTGGGTCTTGTCTGACCCGTGCCAGCCTGGCCATTGCTCTGCTGCTGGGAGCCTGACTGATTTTTTTTTTTTCACAGCCTTGGGCTGGGTTTTCCCAGCCCCTCATCCTTCAAATGGAAGGTGAAAATTCAGAACCCCATCACAGTAGGAAGTAGGGTATTTTTTCTTGTCATCTAGCTAATGACTCATTCTATGAAAACTTTTTTCCACTCTTAATTTTGCTGATTTTTTTAAATTATAGGTCTACTTTCCATTTCATTCCTATACTTTAAACAGTGTATTAAAATCATTTTAGTTTTAACAAAGTACTCTGGTATGGCAAAAACATGTTTCCATCTCATTACTCCAATAAATAGCATTATTCAAAACTGATCTTAAATCTGTAAGAAAGGATCTGTGTCATATTTATTAAGGTGACCATTAGGGTTTTTAACTTCTTTTTGTCCATGTTAAAGGAAGAGGTAATTGTTGAAAATAAGCTTAGCCTAAATACAGTTTCTCCCCTTAACTGAATGGCATAGCAACTTGGAAAAATCAGCCATACAGAAATTATATATTTCTATGAACTTTTTTGTGTATACCAATGTGACACATTATTTAAAATGAGTTATTGACTCTAGTATGATAAATTCACGAAACATTAATGCATGAGAATAATTTTATTATGCCTTTACTTTATTGTTTATACTGTTTGTGGGTGTTGTATGTATGTTGAGGAGAAGGCTTACATCATATTAGCATCCTATTATATTTACCAGTATTATACCTTTACAAGGCAAAGCGTTATTAGTGTCTTATAATTTTATTAGTATAGTTTTGCATTTAAAATGATTATTTTTGAATCATACTCCTTTGTGTCATTGCAATCTGTGGAAATCACTAGATTAATTTATTTGCTGACTTACTTCATATTGGAATTGGGGCTTGAACTCACAGCTGGCTCTCTACCACTTGAGCCATGCCTCCCACTCTAGGTTTTTGTGAGTTAATTGCAGATAAGAGTCTCATGGATTTGTGTATCCAGGCTGGCTCCAAACTGAGATCCTTAGATCTCAGTCTCCTGGGGAGCTAAGATTAGAGGAGTGAGCTACTGGAACCCAGCACTGATTAGTTTATTAATTGCTACTGATTTGGTTTCAGAAAGTAATAAACACAGTCTGAGATATCACATGCCTCTTCCCGCCCCTCTCTCTTCCTGTCTGCCCCAGGTCTATTGTATTTACTATTTAATATCCATGTCTATTACATGGAAAACCTATATAGCAATTATTTGAATTTGAATGTTAGAAAATGTATCTTAAGACCAATTCTGTTTTTCTCTTTCCAAGCTTAATGATCTCAAAAGTCTGCTGAAAGAGATTGTGAATAAAATCAAATAAAAGGACCTGAACTTTCATGGAGAAAAATCTAATCCTAGCAAGGTAAGTTGCTGGCTTTTCCCTTTGTCCTGAAAATTTACACACTTGAAGACTGTGTTAAAGTCGTGACATTTTTTTCCACTTGTTTGATATTCACAGTGATGCCATTAGAGTAGAAAAGAACCCATTGTACAGGAAAGTCAGCTAACTCAGGGATGCTCAGATGGAGGTCCTGGCAGCTGGAGGGCTCTGGTGAGGGACACAGCCTCAAGGGCTTCTCAGAACACCCTCAGCGACTTTGAATGAATGGAAGCATGACCACACTGTCTTCACACTTGCTGGGTGTTTTTTTTCTTAACATGATATCATGAATATCGTATGGAGACCTTATTCTCATAATCAGTTATTATCTTTATTGCTATGGGAAATTCAAATGTGGATTGATTTCTTTTTATTGTTTTTACTAGCCAGAATCGTTTCTGTGAGGTGTTTGAGCTTTAGCAGCAGTAGCTAGCTGCACCATGTGGCTCAAATTTAACTCTAGGTTTTGTTCCAGGATCTATCTGACTGAATGCCTTAGTTGTGTTTTCTCATTACCTGTCCAAATCCTGAACAAATGTTAGAGATGTTTTCAGGGACAGAGGGAGTTGAGAATAAAAATAGGGATGGACATTCTGTTGGACTGGAGATTTTCAAGACGGTAAATTGCAAAGCATGGAAACACAAGGACGAACTGCTTTGCTCCCTCCCCCTTCCCTCCCTCTCTCCCTCCCCCACCAGCATTTACTGCGGGCTGATGAGAGCCCAGAGTCTGTCTGGCTCCGGCTCTGACCTCTGGTACTGCCCGTGCTGGCAGTAATTACTTAAGCTGCAGAATTTCCCCTGATGGAGTGGTTACATTGCAGTGAACTTGCGGTGCGTCGGGTCCCTGTCAGTCTTTCTGTCTACTCAGCTCCTTTCCTTGAGTTCTGACAGTTACAGATCCTGTTTAAAGCTCTCTATTATGGAGGGCTGTCAGAGCAAGACTGATGCACAGCTGATATCATGTGAAAGATGAGTGCTACTTCCTGGCTTTGTGTAGTCAAGGGAAGCTCATCTCAGTTCTTTCACAAGAGAACAGTAGTTGTAGATATGGCTCAAATGGTTTATCTCCAGTTGAGCAAGCCAGCCAAGCAAGTGAAGGCCCTGAGTTCAAACCTCAGTATTGCCCCGGACAAATGGAAAACCAAGAATGAACCTTATGGTAAATTTTAATCTGGATTTTGGAAAGCGTGGTATTTTGCTAAATATATGAGCTGAACGACAGGGAAAACAACCAGGGACAGACAAGGCAATTAAACCGATAAGCATTTAAAGGCAATTGCAGAGTTGTAATCATCTGAGAAGATACAAACTCAGACCTGCACATTCACCACTGAAAGTTCCAGTCCACTTATCTCGCATTCTTCTGCAAGTGTGTGTGTGTGTGTGAGTGTGTGTGTGTGTGTGTACCAGTGGGCAGGCAGAATGTCTTCCTTCCTGTCCACTAGCCCTTCACTTGCCCTTTCCATTATTAATTATTAAGAGCTAATTGGCAACCAAAAATGGTGTAGGAGAACGACAATGCCTCACTTCCCTGTGTCAATGCATCAGAGACAAAAAGATGATAAGAAAAGGAGCGTCTAAGAACACAGGTGTGTGGGCTGGGGATATAGCCTAGTGGCAAGAGTGCCTGCCTTGGTATACCCGAGGCCCTAGGTTCGATTCCCCAGCACCACATATACAGAAAACGGCCAGAAGCGGCGCTGTGGCTCAAGAGGCAGAGTGCTAGCCTTGAGCGGGAAGAAGCCAGGGACAGTGCTCAGGCCCTGAGTCCAAGGCCCAGGACTGGCCAAAAAAAAAAAAAAAAAAAAAAAAGAACACAGGTGTGCTGAGAATTCCTAACCACTGACTTCTTTGGAAACAATGATCTTGAAAGTCCAGTTTGGGGTGTATATGTTTACGTCTAGCTATAAACTATTTTTTTATATTTTTGTAGTGCTAGGGTTTGCCCCCACACCCTCAGCCAAAGGTCATCGTTTTTACATTGGATGGCCTACTCTTAAGAATTTCACCGAGAATGCAATTTGCTAGGCAGCAGCCCGCCACCCGCCACTACGACGTCGCTCGTCCAGCGTCTCCTCGTGCTTCTTGCTCCAGCGGGGCGAGGCAAGCACCGTTCACGGGGAGAGAACGTCCAACTCCGAGGACTGAGTGTGAGCTGGCGTAGCTGGCGTAGCTGGCGTAGGCTCGGAGCCAACCTGAGCAAGAGCCGCTCACCCGTTCTGGCCTGAGTCGGCCTCGGATCCACGCACCTGGGGAGAATTAAACAGATTAGCTCCATTTCGATTTCTTCGACACTGTGATTGAGAAGAAGCAAGCTTCCGGGGAGAGCGTAGGCTGTGTGTCTCCCCCTCCTTCCGCGCCGCAGGGGGGGGCAGCTTTGCGAGGACAGTGGAAGGACGGCCCCTGGAGACTGTTGGCTCCAGCAGTGACAGTGTGCTGACCCTTGCCCTTGTGCCACCATCCTGAGAGCAACACGATCTGAAGAGGTTCCCGTGAGAGTCGCCCTCACCCTGCGTTTCGATAAATGATTCCAACTTGCAATTTTATTATCAACTCATTAGAATGATTTATGCGGAAACCACCGAGCAAGTAGAGCCTTCAGAAACTTGGGAGGTCTTGACCCAGATCGCGACGTTGACCCTTGCTCCTTGAACCTTACGCGTGCAGGTCGCTGGCAAACCGGCCAGATTCCAAGAGAAGAGCTCATGGAGGCGAGCGCTCTTTGAGCTGCTTCCGCGCCAAAAGAAATTCTCTTGACTTTATACCTGACTTTCTGTCAGATTTATGCTCAGTATATTCCCAGTGCATTTTGAAGCACATCCTATCCCACCTGAGGATGGAAATGCAGACTACTCTTTTCTTTCTGGAAATTTTTTCTGTTGGCATGAATTCCTTCTAAAAGGGGTCTCCCGGTGACATAGATGACATGCACATAATGTACTTCGATTGAACTCACCCCACTCCTTCTATTCCTTCCTAACCAGAATCTGTTAACAGAATATTCTTCCTTTGTTTCCACAGGTGAAAACAGCCATGCCACTGGGAAGGGTCCAAGAAATCCGATGAACAGTCTTGCCATTGATTACTTACGGGGAACATTTCACATCCCTGGGGACTGAAGCAATGGTTCTCAGTCATCCTGGGGGCTCCAGTCTGGGAGCCAAGGCTGGGATTCATTTCTCCTATGAAGGTCGACATGCAGGAAGAAGATTCCTTAGAACGCACTTCTACTTGAGCGTGCCTGCTCTTGCTGCATTTCAGAACCTCGCACTGGGGGTCAAGTGTTAACGTCTGTTCTTTCGGCTTCTTTTCCCTTCAGCTGTCTTACTTTTGACCCAGGGGCCCAGCGGGGGACTGTGAGCCCATACTTGGTCTGGCTTTTGTTCCTTTGGTTTTTATGTGTTTCTATTTTCCTTTTCCTTGTATGACATGACTAGATCAATGCTACATTGTTACAAGTCCCCCCAAATCAGACCCTGCTCTTTCCCAGGGGACCTCTTTTCAGTTCCCAGAATGCTTGTCACCTGTCACTTGCCTGGCCAGGGAGGGAGCTCAAGCAGCAACGTCCTCCTGTCGTAACCTCAGTAGGACTCTGCTGAAGGGACCACGCCGTTCCTACCCGTGTGAAGAGTCACCCACACGGACCCTTGAGAGGCACATCTGGCCTTCCTCTCTGCGGGTGCTCCTCTTTCTTGTTACTTCCCCCTGAAGAACAGCACGTGGAGACTGTAGGAAACGTAGACTCCGCAGACGTGCACAAGGCAGGGAAGCATCCTGCACCACCTACAGGGAGCCACTGGCCACTCCTTGGGGCTGCTCTGAGTCTAGCGTTGTTCATGTGTGTTCGATAGCCTCGTCAGCCTGTTCCATGCCATCGCCACACCGCCCAAACAAGTTTGTATAAGCTTTTCTTTATTTTTCACCTAACATTTTAGGTGAACTCTTTTTGCAAGTGAAAAATATTTTAAGTGAAAGACATTTTCTTCACAACCTTTCTAAACCTTCTGTTAGTAATCATGCAGTGTTGGTTATCAGTGAACTCCGTAACGTAGGCCATGGACCGCTGTTTCCAGCTGGCTATTACGAGGGATATCTTTGAATGTGAATCTTTTTTTTTTTTTCCTGCATTTGGGAAATTTCCCCAGGGCTAGATTCTTTGGAGTATCTCTTGATTATCAAATCATTTGCAAGACTTTTTAAATGAAAGAACAATAAGTAGGAATTATTACCTTGAACATAATGTATGACATACACGAGTATAGATCTATTAGAATATAGCATTATATTTAATCCTTAGATTAGGAAGATGCTAATACCCTTGTTTAAACATTATGGACAGTAAAGACATGGCTTATGAACTTGAAGAAACTGTCTTTCTGGACGCTCTTCGTATTCTAGCCTTCTCTGGAAATTCCAGAAAGTAGTGCTGAAATCATACAAGGCAATTCAAATGCTTATAATTAGTTCTTCAGCTGCAAATAGACTATAAGCACAGTGGTTAAAGAAAGGATCTTGGAAGGAAGCTAATACCTAATTACAAAAAAGAGTTAACCACTCCAAAGAGTTTGCTTTCTTTTTTTGGGGGGGTGGTGGTGGTGGTGAGGGCTAGTAGTTCATAAAGCTCTTCACAGTCCTCATAACATTTCCAGGAAATGAACACAAATGAAAGGTGCTCTTTAAATTTAAATTCAATCATGGCTCAAGAGGGAGTCTTCCTTGATAGATTGCTCCACTTCATGGTTGCAGGCAGAGAAGGCATTTACACAGGACAAAATGGTCAAGGAATAGAAAGTGCAGAAATTCTCTTTGACTGAGAGCATTTCACTTCTGTCTCACCATAGCAACCAACACAGCTGCTATTTACGAAGCCACCGGGAAGAAAGTCACGTCCCCTCCATAGTGACTGGAGAAAATAAAGCCCGTGTCGCTAGGTACAACAGTGTGGCGGGAAAACCAGCCCAGCTTCTTCTTAGCACCGGTTCAAGTGGAGAATTTGAATCAAAGTAGTGGATGAAATGTGAAACCCCCACGAAAACAAAAATTAGTATAATCTGCTTTCTGATCCCTCCTAGGTGAATTTGTCCCCATATTCAGGTTTCTGCTCCTTGGGTTTTTGTTGGATTAAGACAGGGACAGGTGCACAGAAGAGTCAGCAGTGAACACTCACTGTCGCACTAACTCTTGGGAGAAGACCTGGGCCGATCTGAGAATTCACTTGTATTCAGGGAGATCCTTAGACTTTCTGACTCACCTCTTCTGCTCGAGGTGTCTCGAGTATTTTCTCTCTAGGTTTTTGCGTCTGCAGTTGCTTTCCTGAGTAGAGCACACGCACTGAATATTCCTCTAATCAAAGGGGCTATATCCTGGTGTCTGGTACTAATTGTGTCTGTGTACTGGCACACAGCCTGTGTGGAGAAGCCTGCAGCTTGGTTTCAACGGATAGGACAGCGAATTCAATAAAATGTGCTGCTTCGGTCCTTCAATTGAGAGAGAGAGAGAAAAAAATAATAATAAAATTCCTTAGTTGAGTCGGAATCATTTCTGAAGGGAATGGGTTCCTGGCGTTAATGTTCACACATTGCTAAGCAAATAATCTGGAATACTCTGATTGGATGCCATCGGAAACAAGGCTCCCCGCTCCGGTGGTTCTAAGTCTTGTCCGTAGCCATGGATGGACAGCTTGTGGTCCACCGTGGGTTTTCCTGTTTGGGCCCACTCCTGTGATGTAAGCGCCCCCAGCTTCCCTGGTCTCCTATCACCAGTCCTCTCCCGGGCTCTCCGGGGTTCGCTGAGGCTCATTCACAGGTGCACAGCCTCTACCGTGGGCCACGTGGATGCCTGCTGTCTGCAAACCCTCCCTGCGATGGAGCTTGCTCTGCCCCTGGGGGACAGGATTCTCTTGCTTGGGGGTTGGGGGGGGAGCGTTGTTTCCTCAGTGTTTCTGGGTCCTTCTGCTCCAAATCCACATGTGTTCCAGAAGGGAAGTGCATCTCTTCCACCGGCTTCTTCCTGCTGTCCAGGGAGACTCCCAACCAGTGACTGAGGTTGTCGTGGAGATAGGTGCTGTGGACAGCCCCAGTCTTTCTTTCTTTCTTTTTCTCCCCCCCCCACTTTATTGTCAAAGTGAAGCACAAAGGGGTTACAGTTTCTTACGTAAGGCAATGAGTACATTTCTTGTTCAACTTGTTACCTCTTCTCTCATTTCCCGCCCCCCCCCCCCGCTTCCTCCCTCTCCCTTCCCTTCTCCACCCACCCCTCACCCCCGCCCTGAGTTGTTCAGTTGGTTTACACCAAATGGTTTTGTAAGTATTGCTTTTGGAATCATTTGTCTTTTTATCCTTCGTCTCTCAACTTTGATATTCCCTTTCCTAGTTCTAATACACACACACACACACACACACACACACACACACACACACACACACACACACACAGTATCCAGGGTACTCAGATAAGATACAGTGATCACGGGGGTACAACCACAGGAAGGGAATGCGAGAGAAACAAAAAAAAAGGTACAGTTTCACATGGCATGTTGAAAATAATTACAACAATGATATACCACTTGTTTCCACTACGTGGAGTTCATTTCACTTAGCATCGTCTTATGTGTTCGTAGGGGCTTAGCTGTTGGGCTATTGCGATCTTCTGCTATGACTAACCTAAACATGTACTAATTATTCCCTGTGGGGAAAACCATAGCATCCCTGTTCCTTTGGGTCTGTACAGCTCCAGTCTTAAAAGGCTTAGAGGACTGGTCCTGGTCTGAGCTGAAGATGGACATTAGAGAGAGCCCTTCCATCCTTCTTTAACTCACTGGTCTAGATACGAGGAGATGAGGCTCTATTCTCTTGAAGATGGAACTTTTTGTGCTCCATTCACTGACCAGAACTAAGCAGATACTTCTGAACTACAGTTTAGGATGCAGCTGGGACTCTGGGGACACTCGGACACATGGGCAGTGTCAGATTGATTGATCAACACCCTCCCCCCCCACTCTATTCCCTCATTCTCTCCTGTGTGCTTGGTTGGCTGTTATTACATGTCTTCTGGAAGCACAGTCTTGTTAAGATGGCTTAAATGAAAGGAACTGGCAGACGGTGCTGCTCCCAGTTCAGTCTGAGCAGACAGAGTAAATTAAACAGAAGCAATACTATAAGGCAGAATACCAATGATGGAGAGGGGCATCTCCATGATGTCAATGATGAATACCAATGATGGACTGGGTAAGGAGATAATGGGCACGGGGTGGGGGAAGGGTTAGACTCTCCCTGTTACTTGGTTTCAGAAGAACCCAGGACCCAGAGAAGGTATAGATAAGATTTATCAGGGGGAGAGTGGAAGAAGACAACGCAGGCGGGCTGGTAGCTGGAAGCCCAAGTTTGCATTGGCTTCTCTGGGTTCAAATGCGGACCCTGATATGCTTAAATCTGGGCGAAGAGTCAACCCCCACCCACGCCACGTTAGCCCTTGAAGTGACACGTCACGGGAGCTAGGTTTATTCTGTATTCTGAGCAAGAGTTCTTGTACGGTTATCCTGCAGTGCCAGAGATGAGTGACCTGCTGGGGAAAACGAGAACAGACCGTCTGCCTTCAGGGAGCCATGCCTGTGGTTCTCGGGGTGCTGAGAGCCTGGGTTGGGGTTGCGGGGGGGGGGCCTTCTGTGTGGTACCCAGAACCATGTAGGGTCCATCTTCCTCCCCTTAGTGCAAAGTCATTCTTCCAACTGCAGGCTCCAAACCCCAGGCTTTCCAGGGCACCCCAGGCTTTCCAGGGCACCCCAGGCTTTCCAGGGCACCCCAGGCTTTCCAGGGCACCCCAGGCTTTCCAGGGCACGACGTTCGTCACAGCCTCAAGCCATGCGAGCAAGCCGCCATTTACCTTCCACTCCGGGGCAAACGCCTCGACGGGAAAGGGCCCGCCGCGATTGCCACGTTTCCGTGTTCAAACCAAGCACCGACGCTGAGCTCAGCAGCGCCTGCCTTTGTGTCAGGAGGAGGAAGGGGAGGAGTGCGCGAGGGAGGACCGGAGGGTGGATTCGTACCTGCTGCTTTTGCCTTCTTGCTTTCTAGTAAGCAGGAGAGATTCCCCACGGTCTGCTCTGACCACCCCGGAACCTAGCGGGTGCTTGCTCACTGCCCCCCTCTGGTGAATCTCCCCACTGAGGCAAAACCACTGCCAAGTGAACCCTTCACCCCCCTCCTCTGCCCCCCTCCTCTCCCCCCCCCCACCCCGGCCTTCTCTGCTCTGCTCTGCAGCTCTGCGGCCCCCGGAGCTGTCAGATGCGTTGGGACCCGTGAGGTGATGTCTGCAGTGTTTGGAGGCCCCTGTGGGTTTCCATGCAGGGCGCCCAGCCCAGCCTCGGCCCCTCTAGGGCCAGGGCTCCCTCCCCCCTCCCCCTCCTCCCCTCCCTGCTGTGTTTTGGCGTCTCGGGGAAGCTGAAACACTCTTCACTCCAAGTGAGGCCATTTTCCGGTCAGAAAACAATTCTTCCACTCTGGAGAGCACGGTGCCGCGCGGCGCTGGCTCCCTGGCTCCCGGGGCTCCGCTGGACGAGGTTCACCTTCTGCCCCTTCTATAATGAAGAGGCGGGGCGCCCCGGTCTCCTCAAGGGCAGGACGCTTGCGGTCTGGGTGCTGGAGGGCTCTTGACTTGCAGGGCAGCACCCCTGAGCGGGGAATGCGGGGTGACCTGAGCTCCTGTGCACCCAGCACTGGCCGCCCCCCACCTCTCTCCGGCGCAGGTGAAGTCCCCGGGACTTAGGGGTCCCCGGCACGTGAATCCCACGCATGATGAAGGCTCCCCGGGCTTTAGCTTTCTCCATAGGAGGAGAAGTTAAACAGCTATTCCAGCTGCCTGTCCCCTTTTTGGATTCCCTCATATGTGGTCATCTTCTAAACAAAGGGCCAGGCCTTTGGTCAGAAACAGATCCTCTCTCCTTGCGCACTGCTGTGGCCTGGGAGGTGGACAGACAGACGTTCTTGCTCAGTCTTCAGGACGCTGGGCATTGGGTGACAGGTGCTGATGGGACAATGGCGGAGCCGGAAGTTGCAGGCAGGTGGGGGGAGAGGGGACGGAGGCCTGGTGTCTGGGCCCCAGAGACAGTGTGTGGAGTGAGAGGAGGAGGAGGAGGAGGAAGGGAGCTGAGCCGGGCCCGGCCCTGTGTGCTGTGTGTGCACACCAGACATGGCAAAGCCTTGGCTTTCTCTGTTGCCCTGGCTCTCCCAACTTCCGCTCCTCACACTTGGGGTTCCTCTTGTCCCTTCCCTGGGAGCACCCTCAGCCCCTGGACTCCAAATGACAGGCATTTGGTCCTCGCCCTGCCTTCACCCCCGCCACTTCCTTTCTATCTGCCTCCTGTGCTTTGGGCCTCCCCTCCCACGTGCAGTCTAGAAGTCTTCCCGGTTGCCTGCCTTCTTTCAGTCTCTTCCCTTCCTTTCAACTCCCATTGGAACTATCTCAGTGTGCCCAAACTTGCCTCTTGTATTTCCAAAGTATAAAGGCTTTGTCCTTCCCTCCTTCCTTCCTTCCTTCCTTCCTTCCTTCCTTCCTTCCTTCCTTCCTTCCTTCCTTCCTTCCTTCCTTTCCCACCCTTCCCTCCTTCCTTCCTTCCTCCCACCCTTCCCTCCTTCCTCCCTCTCCTCCCTCCCTCCCTCCCTCCCTCCCTCCCTCCCTCCCTCCCTCCCTCCTTTCCTTCCTTCCGGTACTGGGGATTGAATTTAGGGCTTCCTACTTGCTAGGCCATCTCTCTGATGAGAAAACCATGCCATCATCAGAACTAGCACAACCTGGCGGGGAAAAGCCTGCTATGGTCAGAGTCCGCTTGACCAGAACCTTCTTGACCTTTCCACTTCAAGTCATTTCGGAGAAACCGTAACCATGGGGTAAATCAAAGCTCACAACTTCTGCGTTCTACCCAGAACGAAACCCCCAAGACCCAAGTGCTACAGAAGGGTTGCGCTCCTGTCAGCCGAGGCTGAGACTCTGGAGTAGGAGCACCCGAGGTCTCTGATTCTCGGCAGGCCGCGTGCTGCACCCTGCAGCGGGGCACAGCGCCCCATTTGCCAGCGGGGCTCACCTGAGGCCTTCTTCCCAGGGCCTCGGGGAGCAGCCTTCAGCGCGTGTTGTCCTGGGGGGGCCACACTGATTGCGGGGATTCTTTTCACAACCACTCCCATGCTTTCTTTTCTTGATGCTTGGAGAGCCTGGCCTGGCCCCTGGGTTGGCCCAGTAACTTGCAGCTTGTAATAGTCAGCGTAGGATTCGGCTGGCGAGGAGTTGGCTTTGAGACGCACGTCACTTCAGAGTACAAGCAAGCAGTCCCGAGGCTCGGGAAGCGTCGCTGACGGTTCAGGGGCGTCTGCGGTGCGTCCAGTGGTGGAGCCCTCGAACCTGTCCGGCTGAGTTTCAGCGTCGGGATGAAAGCGCCTGGTCTCATGGCATCTGGAGTCCGGTCAGAGCAACCCCAAGGTGCTTCCGAGGCGTGACCAAACCATGACATCAGGCTCGGCCTCTGGGAGAGGAGGAAACAGGGAGTCCAGAAACCGCAGGGTAACGCCTGATTATTTTTCACATAGGAAAATAAAAAGCAGAACAAATAGGTAAAAGACTATTTCCTTCCAAAACTCTGAAGTGGCTACCGTGGCTCTTCCTTCCGCTTTTTATTCGGAAATACCTCCCACATAGGGGCCTTCCCTTAAATGAGCAAGGACACCACGTGACCTCTTTGTGTGGAGGGAAGAATGTTCCAGATGTGCTGTTGGCATCCTCCATGCAGTCTCCACCCCCCTCCCCCTCTCAAGTGCGTGGAAGGGAAGCAAATCCATTTTCCCCACAGGCAGACACAGCCCTTATGAGTGAAGAGAGCCAAAGCGCCGAATGCCGTCCACCTAAAGAGGCCTTTGCAGACTCTGCCACTTCCAGGAACAAAGCCTAATTGTACGGCACACTGAGCCCAGAGCAAGTAAGGGCTTAGGGCAGAACCCAGCAGAGCCCTCTAACTTGGAGTTCACACACACACACACACACACACACACACATGCACCTAGAGAAAATGGATGTGTATGGGGAGTAGATTGTGCTGTCTTCAGTTGTCCTAGCTGCCCTAGCTGTGGGGAATAACGTGGTAACTTGGCCCGGGGAGGGGGCAAGCGGGGGGTGGGTTGAGCCCCATACCTCTTCCACATCCTGAGCTCCTGGGGTGTGCAGCCAGAGTGCAAGACCAGTGTCCAGTCCTGCGGCGTTTTCTAGTCCTGCTAACTACTCGGGAAGTGATGGTTCCTAGGGTGTGTGTGTGGGGGGGGGGCATGTGTGTACACACGCACCTAGTACTGGGGCTTGAACTTAGGGCCTCTTGCTTTTGCTCTTTGCTTCTTTGCTCTAGGCTGGAGCTCTACCACTTGAATCACACCTCCACGTCTGGCTTTTTGCTAGTTAATTGGAGCTAAGAATCTCATAGACTTCTCTGCCCAGGCTGGCTTTGGCTTGTGCTCCTCGGAGCGTAGGTAGGTTTAAAGGTATGCGCTACCAGGGCCTCGTTGGTCCCCAGGGTGTTAAAAAATACGTCATGTTCCTTACAATTCACCGGGGTGTATGCAGGATGCGGGCAAGCGATCCGCGTGAAGGGCTGTGCTCCCGTGTGCCGCATCCGAGGACTCCCGAGCCTCTGGACCACGGAACCGGGGCTTTGTTTGCTTGCAACACGTGGACATCCTTCCTAACTCATCTCTGAGGAGCGGTGCAAGGAGCCAGCCTCTGAATTTTATACAGGAGATGACCGGAGGTCACCAGGCAAACAAGTAGGAAGGAAGGTTCAAACTCAGGGCTGACACACAAAAGCTTGCCCCTCCCTCCCTCCCTCCCTCCCTCCCTCCCTCCCTCCCTCCCTCCCTTCCTTCCCACTGGTCTTCCCGGCTCTGACGAGCACTTCTCAAACCTGGCTGTGAGTCAGGGTCACCGGGGAGGCCGCAGAGCACAGGCCCTGGGTCTTCTGTCTGGAGTTTGGGCACAGAGCCTCTGGGTAGGGCTGGAGAGTCTGCCTTTGTGGTGAGTTCCAGGTTGGGGTGGGGCATGGGTGGTGTGGGGTGACACTGGTGGTCTGCCCTGAAGACCACTGCCTTGCAGAGGGACAAATGGCCCCCTGAGAGCCGCATAGGATGGCACCACTGATGTTCCAGAAAAAGGCCTGGAAGGTAAACCTTGGCGGTGGAGTTCAGGAGTTTAGAAATCACACTCTTGGGGCTGGGGGTGTAGATTGGTGGCAGAACACTTGCCTACCATGTGCAAAACCCTGGGTTCGACATGACAAATTTGAAGGCAGCCACAAAGTTGGTGGTTTATGGACAGATAAAACATTAGTGACTTTTTTCCATTAACTACACTTACTAAGAGGAGAAGGGACAATGGAAGGAAAAATGGCCAAGATGACTGCAATGCATCTTTGACTTTATTTTAATTAAGTGGTTGGAACACAGTCAACCTTATTTTATAATACAGCCACCCACCCAGTTCTATGGAACCTGTTCTGAGCTTTCTGCGATGAATTTTCACGTACATTTCCCAGGGCTATGGGGGAAAAAAAAACACAACAAAAAAACACCGCTTTGCTTCGTTCCACATAATTTGTAATACCTTCCCTAAATAATTTGTGTTGGAACAGCAGAAATGGCTGGAATAGATGCGACATCTTTTTTTTTCCTGTAGACTGGAACGATAGATACAAAGAATCACTGCGGCTTGAATTCCAATGGACAGCTTGCATTGAATCTTCTAGATTTACTAGACACATTCTGAAGTCGTTGCTTTCTCGGAACGCATCAGGGCCTGCCCTGCGTGCCTCGTGCCGGCCCTTCGCTGTAGACAAGAATCTGAGAAATGCAAGCATCCTTCCCCGCCCCCACCGGCTCTGAACAAAATCAATGGCTCTCTGCTGGCAACGGTATTTTTTTTTTTTATTGTTGTCTCCTTAATTTCCTTGACTCCTTTGCCATTTCTTTCATCACTGCTGCTCATTTAATGGGACCTTAGAGTTCTGAGCCAGATGGTGGTGACTTTTTTTTTTTTTAAACCTGGAAGGCTACAATGGGCCTGAGTTCAGAGCAGGTTAAAAGTGTCAGAGAATTCCAGAGTTCGGTGGTCATCCCTTCACAGAAGAACTCTGGGTGCCTCCCTTTGCAGCTGGGGCGTGACCTGCAGGAGGAAGGAAAGGTGCTCTGGGTCAGCGCAGAATCTGTGCACAGATCTTGGTGACCCCACCCTGCGGGCATCCTAAGCATCTTGGCTTTCCTTCAGACAGAGGGCTGGCGAGACCAGGCAGTGCTTTGCATCTGTCCCCCATAGGGCGAGTCTTTCCGCATGGTCATCTCGAGGTCCAGGAAAGACAGGACTGCTTGGTTGACCAAAGGGACAAAAGTACCTTTAAGGAATAGCAGAACCTTGCAGGAGAGACCAGGCTTCCCATGAGGACAATCACCTGCAGTGTTCAGGAAACTCGTCTACGGGGGCGGAGTGCTCCCTTTGGGGATGACAACCAGAACGCTCCACTTAATTGTGCAAATCTCTCGTTACCCCGATTCTTCCTCTACTTAAACCCGGAGCTCACGCGCTTGTGGGGCAGGCAGGCGGGACCTAGGTATGTGGGCACACCTGTGCCGCAGAAGAACTCTCTTTTCTCTCCTCGTCCCTCCCTCTGATCTCTGTACTTGGCAGACTGGCGTGAGCGGCCAGGCCTGGCGGCTGAAGTTGGGCCTCTGGCCTGGAGCTCTGATCACGTGCACAGGTGACAAGTGCAAGCTCTTGGGGACCACGGGAGGGAACCAAACAGGCGGTGACTTCAAATCCACCGCCGTGCTGAGCGTACCAGTTGATCCTTTCCCCCCAACAGAATGAGATAAAAACAAGAGAAAGTAAGCAGCCCGCGCGGGGTCCCCCGAGAGCGGCTCTCCGCGTCTTCTGTGGTGGGGTTTAAAGTCCCCGGGGGAGGTCGCAACTTCAAACGTGGCCTCAGACTGGAAACTCTCCATAGGGGGAAAAAGCGAGCAGTAAATATTAACCCCAGGATCAATTGTTCTGTTTAAGCTCCAGACTTTGAGTTCCAATCGGCGAGGTCACACGGAGTGAGACGCGGCTCTCGGGAGGCTGGGTCACCCCGAGGCCCCCGCACGGACCGTCTCCCCGCTCCCCGCTCAAGCCTGGCTTCCGACCATGGAGCAGTGGGCGCTGAAGATGCTGGTGGTGCTTTCCATAGCTCTGGACGGCTGGCTTTGCTCAGGTAAGGAACGCCGCGCCGGGGCCGCCTCCTCGTAGCGACGGACAGCCGTCCATCCCGCCCGTCTGTCCGTCTCGTGGTCCTGTGTCACTCCGGCCACGTTCTGTGTGCAGGCTTCCCGGTGTATGATTACGACCCCGCCTCCCTGAGGGAGGCCCTCCGCGCCTCGGTGGCGAAGGTGAACGCGCAGTCCCTGAGTCCCTACCTGCTCCGGGCGTTCCGAAGCTCGTTAAAAAGGGTAAGTTCGTGGGAAACGCCCACCCGCGCCTCACGCTCGACTTGCTCAATGGGAGACGGACTAGTCTTTTTTTAAAAAAAAAACTTTTCCGATTGAAAAATATAATAGCCAGTTGTCTCACCTTAGCCTTTTGGACAGAGAGACATGATCGTGACTGTATACAAGTCCCAACACTGCTCTGGAGGACTAATCCTTCCACCTTGTCCCGTCCTCTGACCTTGTCCCGTGCTCTCACCCAACCCCGTTCTGTTCCTCTGCACTCTGCTCTTGGACCTACACACCCTCAGCACCACCGCAGCCCAGCTGTGTTTCATTAAGAACGGTTCCTTTATGGAAATGAGCCTCCTTTCTAATTTACTAATTCTGTTCCCAATACTTATAGGAAATAAATATAGGCTTTGGAGCCAAAGAAATCCTCCTTCCTTTGTCAAGTTGCTTCTATTCTGTTTCCTGATAGCCCGGGGACCTGGGGAAAGGGACATTTTCTTGAGCTTACAATGACTAAGTGTACCAGAGGAAGGAAAAAAAATATATGGAAATGTCCTTTAGCGGGAAAGGGAGGCAGCGAGACATTCTTCTCCTACTTGCTGCTGTGCCCGGGAAATTTCCCTGCCTAGTTGTCATCTTAATGGTCTCTCAGGGAGGAGGGGACAGAAGGTCCCCACGCCAATTCAGGTGAAGTGGGGGTGTTCTGTAAAGGTACCAGGCACCGGGGACAGGATGGAAATGGAACGAAATGGAGTCTCTCTCTCTCCAGCCTGCTCTCTTCACTCTCCTCAGGCCCCGCTGCAGCTCAGCTCAGCTTGTTTCCAGCTACTCTGTAGAGTACTTAGGCATGGTTGCCTAGCCCCTGCCTTGGTTATCTTTATTTTTTTTCCCCAAAATTAAAATGTATTATGTACCACTGCTTAGCCATTTGTTCCTTATAATACACAATGATTTCCACATTGGCAAATCCGTATGATCATTGTAAAGGGTGAACAGCATTCCCTTTCAGTGATCCAAGTCAGAAAAAGGATGCAAACAAAATATATTTCATCTCTAATCCATTGGACAAGGCACCGAAGATGTGACAGGAAATTGAGGGCAGCTTGCATTTGGCAAGAGAAGAATTCAAGCCAGACTCAAATATATAAGTAAAGATGATAGGGAAGATTTTTTTCCAGAGAAGGCAAAGGGCGGAGACCTGGACACGCCTCAGGAAGTCAGTGCTTCAGCCTGCCTCCGCCATCTTGATCTGTCTTCAGTCACGGAACTTGGCCTTGGGTTAAAAGGGGAGAAGTGGAGGAACCTAGGAACCGCTTTCTGGTTCCTAGAGGTCATGGCCCCAAAGGTGTAGCGCCCTTCCTTATTTTCTCCTTCTTGTTGTCCTTACTGCCCAGGGGTCTTCATGCCCTCATTTCTTTTGTAGCCTCCTGCCCCGATTTCCATTGTCCAGCTGGTTCGGGTTTGTCAGCTTTATCGAGCCACAGTTGTGCCAGTTGTTCTATGAAATCGTGCCCAAAGAGCAGCACACTTGGAAGACATGTGTGTGTCCCGCAGGTGGGAATGGAGGGAGCACTACCTGCTTCAGGCACAGATCTGTGCAACCTGCAAGTCCGCTGTCCTATTCAGAGGCTTGGGTCAAACGGCATTCACCACGCGTCTTTGGTTCCTCCTGGTGACATTTCTTTCCCCTTGTGTGTGTTCCACACTTTGCTTTGCATTCTGTGTGTTAGTCCTACTTTGCACAAGCACTCTCCGGGAGGCCCCTGGTCTCTCCATCTTCATAGATGGGGAGATACGATGGAGGTACCCCAGCAAGCAGAGTCCCCAGGAAAGAGCAGAGCACAGATGGTACCATTCATAGGAGAACCCAGCAGGAGGCATTTGGAGGGAAGAGTTGGCCTCTTTAATATAAAGCAAAACCAGAATTTAACTAATAAGATGGTTCTTCTGAACAATAATGTAAAAAAAGGAACTCTCGCACCTGGTAGGTTACAACATAGGAAGTCTGGAAGATTCCACTAGGGACCCGTGAATGGGGAAAAGAAATACAGGGCTGTGTAAATTTAGCCACAAATCAGGGCTCAGAATCTCTCTCTAAGACCCCATGTGCAGCTAGGTGCTGGTGGCTCATGGCTGTAACCCTAACTAGACCTGAGGATCACAGTTCAAAGCCAGCCCAGGCAGGGAAGTCTGTGAGACTCTTATCTCAAATTAACCACTAGGAAGCGGTAGAGTGCTAGCCTTGAGCCAAAGAGCCCAGGGACAGCACCCGGGCCCCAAGTTCAAGCCCTACCATCACCATCAACAACAAAAAGACCACATGCGCCTCTCATTCAATTAATTCTTTCAGGAATTATTAAATGATGGGGCATTTGTTTAGGAAAATGGTCCTTAGAAATTCATACAGTTGATTCTTGCTATTGGTGATAGTGATGTTGTATAAAATCCCCATTAGTGCTGAGTTTGCAAATACTGGATCATGGCTTCTAGGGGAAATGTAGATTCGGTTTCTGTGAGCCTTGCCTTACAACCTTGTCTTTGTGGGACCCTGATGTAATGGATAGTTCCTGTTCATTAACAAAAAGCCCACAGCCCCAGGCCCTGGAATTCCTACCTAAACCATACCTACCTCACGCACCCATCTTAAAAATACTGGGATGCTCTAGCTTGGGGCGGAAATGATCGATAAAGCACACACACACAAAGAAATGCCCCAAAGCCTGGCACTCAATAGGTTACAAGCAGCACACTTGTCCACAGCGTGAGAGCGGAAGCGAGGAAGCAGAGCCACGGCGTGTCTGGCCGGGGTGAGGAGGCACCTGTTGGGTGACTTGGGCCTTTTTCACACTGCACGTGTCCTTCAATCACTACAAAAGTGGCCCCGCGGGTGTGCCTCACGCCTGTAAGACTAGCTATTCAGAAGACTGAGGTCCGGAGGATTGAGGTTCCAAGCCAGCCTGTAAGTCTATCGACAATCAGCCGAAAGCCGGGCTGGTGTTGTGGCTCAAGTGATAGGGTGCCAGAGAAGCAAGCCCACGGAGCAAGCCAGGGGCTCTGAGCTCAAATCCTAAAAACGTGCCATGTTAATTTTTACAAATAGAGTTCGGTGAGTGAGCAAATTCACCAGTGTGAACTCCATGAGTACTGTGGATTGATTCTCAAATAATTTAGGAGCCACCCTGGGGTTGGCATCAGAACACATACATTCCTGCACCTGCCTCCCTTCCTCCCATCTTCCTTCCTTCTCGTCCTCCCTTTCTTCTTTCCTTCCTTTCTCCCTCCTTCTTTCCCTTCCTTCTTTCCCTTCCTCCCTTCCTTCCTTCCTCCCTCCCTCCCTCCCTCCCTCCCTCCCTCCCTCCCTCCCTCCCTCCCTCCCTCCCTCCCTCCCTCCCTTCCTTCCTTCCTTCCTTCCTTCCTTCCTTCCTTCCTTCCTCCCTTCCTCCATCCCTCCTTCCTTTCTTTTCTTTTCTTTTTTTTTTTTTTGGCCAGTCCTGGGCCTTGGACTCAGGGCCTGAGCACTGTCCCTGGCTTCTGGCTTCTTCCCGCTCAAGGCCAGCACTCTGCCACCTGAGCCACAGCGCCCCTTCTGGCCATTTTCCGTATATGTGGTGCTGGGGAATCGAACCGAGAGCGTCATGTGTAGGAGGCAAGCACTCTTGCCACTAGGCCATATTCCCAGCCCCCTTCCTTTATTTTCAAACAGGATGTTGTTATGTAGCCCCGGCTGGCTTTGAACTCATCATTCCCCTTCTTCATCAGCCTCCTCCCCCCACCCCCCCACCCCTTCTGCCAAGTACCAGGACTGCAGGTGTGTGCCGCCACACTTGGCTTCCTTGGTGTCAGTTTTGTCACTATTGAATGAATGTGGTGAGTCGGGTTTTCCCCCTGGTCTTCGGAATGAGCTCAGGCCCCCAGGCGATGGCCTAGGTAAGTGGCTGCCTTCCCAGTGGGTGACTCTGTGAATGGCTTCTCACTGTGCAGATGGAATCCCGTCCTGCACTTTGGACTTTGACTACATGGCTATTTCCAACGGACGCTTTGTTTTTGCCGATGCAGGTCAATGTCCTGGACGAGGACAGCTTGATCATGAACTTAGAGTTCAGCGTTCGAGAAACGACATGCTTGAGAGACAGTGGAGATGACCCCTCTGCGTGCGCCTTCCAGAGAGGCTACTACCTGGTAAGAGTGGAGGCAAAGTTCCCCATTCCAGAAGCTTCCTTGAAGAGCCACCCCTTTTCCATGACCAGGATCTGGGCTCTAAGAAGCCTGGCCGTTGCCGGGCTGGGGTTCAGCCACGCGCTGTGTGGTCCCCTCTGCCCGTGTCGGGGCCCTGCGGGGTGGTGGGGGGGACTCAAGACCTGAGGACTTCCGCGCTGGAGCCGCGGAGTCTGTGGCTCTGGATGATCTGGAAAATTCCCCGATGCCTGTGTTTCTTGCTCTTTAAAATAAGGCTGAGTTTGCATCAAGGGAAAGGAAGGCAGAGAGACCTCTACCAAAGAAAGTTCCAGACACACTTCAGATTTTGTTACCAAGAGGCGTGAACGGTGGTCCCCGCAGGCCGCGTGGTTTTGTGGCTAGCAGATGCGAGATGGGGCTCTCCTGGCAGCTGGGGGGGGGGGCACGCGGAAGGAAGGTCCTGGCAGCTCGGCCTCCGCGGGTTCGGCCCCGTGGAAGGCCCGTTTCTGCAGCATTGGGAGGAGACTCGGAGGTGGCATTTAGTGGCCCGTGGGCAGGGATCCCTTCCGATCGGCTGGCATTCGCTCCTACGGTCCCGGTGTTCAGATGCGCCACTTCCGAAGGGCTCATTTCCCCCGAGAGGGCTGCCTCGCCATCTTATTTCACAAAACGTTTCACCGTGGATCTTAGGAAGGACCAAAGCCTCACCAGCATCTGCTTCTAAAATCCCAGGCCCAAGTCCCCCCCTACTTCCCCCCCACCACCCCCCCCCCCGGCTGGTCACCACTTGGAGGCAGCTCCCAGGGCTCCTAGGAGACACGGAAACGTCTCACGTTTCTGCCTGGTTCTTGGGGAGACAAGTTTGCTTTTGGAAAGTTGGGATGCCGTTGCGGTTTTGTTTTGCCCTTCTGCGTGGCGTGGGCAGGGGTCCAGCCCAGTTGGCTGCAGGTGACCGCAGATCAAGGCCACTGTGCTGTCCTCCGCAGCCCACCGCGTCCTGCAGGAGCACCGTGCAGCTGTCTGCAGAGCAGGTGCAGGACGTCTGGGCTCACTGCCGCTGGGCCTCCACGTCCGAGTCCAACAGCAGCGAGGAGGTAGGACCTGGGGCTCGGGGCAGGACTCCGGAAAGCCAAGGGAGGGGACCCGGCAGTCGGATGACCCCTAGGGATGGGACCGGCGGAACTGCATGGACGGCTGGTTTCCCACAAGAGACCCACGAGAGCAGTTCCCCCATCTCATTTCCCAGCCTGTTTTCCTGTCCTCCAATTCCGTCTCCTCCCTCTGTCTTCCTCCTCCCCTCCCCCCCTCTCCTATCCCTCCTTCCCCTCCCTCTTCTATCTCTCCTCTTCTTCTTCTTTCTGCTTTCTCCTTCTTCCTCGTTCCCTAAAACTTGGGACATGATTTTAAAGCTACGATTAGCAAATCTTCAGAGTTTGAAATCTAAGTTTAAGTATGCTGTTTAGTGGAGAGAAGGGAGATTTTGTTGTTGTTTGTTCAAAACCATTCGTTAGCTCTGCAGTTTAAGTCGGGGTACTTGACCTTCACTCAACCTTCAAGGTCTAGTCAAGAAGCTTCTCCATCTATTGGAGGGCAATCAGGCTGCGTTCTGGGTCACGGGGAGCGTTGAGTCTACTGATGCACACAAACAATCTGCTCCTGTGTCTGAAATGTAATAGATGCTCACTTAATGGCTAAATCCATTTTCTCTCTAGTTGCATTGGCAATTATTTGTATTTGTGAGTTGAATTAATTATGGAAATTTCTGGCTTGGAATTATATTACGAAACTATTTGACCCTTTTTTTTTTTGCTAGACTGTGTATCTCCTGAAAATAGGGAATGCATGTTTTTATCAGCCTAGGACAAGGTTTTAACTATTACGTGGACTTGCAGTGGTTTCCTGAATACTACACATGGACCTCTTTGTATTACAGAAGCTAATAGGGACATTTCATAGACAGCCCCTAAAACTTTATCTAAACTTAGTTTGTGTGCAAGTTTATAAAATGTTTCTACTTCTGGTCCACAACATTTGGAAATATGTTCTGAGTCACTGAAAGCTTTAGCTTCTGTGTCCCTTCCTTCCTTCCTTCCTTCCTTCCTTCCTTCCTTCCTTCCTTCCTTCCTTCCTTCCTTCCTTCCTTCCTTCCTCTACGTTTCCTCTGTTTCTTCTTTCTTTCATTTTTGTTTTGAGACAGAGTCACTTTGTGTAGCCCCGGTTTGCCTCAGACCCACAATCCTCCTTTCATGTTTTGAGAATGTGGCATTGCAGGCATGTACCCCCTGACAGTCTTACACAAACATGTTAGACACCATGATTACGTATTCAATACACCATATAATCCTAACTTCACTAAATCACACTGTTATCAGAGTCCTCTAGATGGTGTTTTCAGGTTCTCAATCCTGTCTTCCATGTCTCATGTGTACTGGTCTCTCTGTTTCTTTATAGATGATCTTTGGGGACATGGCCAGACCATATAGATGGAGGAATTATCTCCTGGGTAAGTTGAGATTGCTTCTCTATTTTCTTTCTTTTTTTATCTTGAAGTAACACCATATGTTTGTTGGTTAGTGATTTAATGAATGAATGAATTTAGCAGTACTGGGGTTTGAACTCAGGACATTGTTTTCTAGACAAAGCACTCTACTACTGAGCCGTGCTCCCAGCCCTGTTAATGAGTCATTCAAACTTAGAAATACCTAAATACAACCTTTCCACAATTATAGCAAAATGACACAGAATAATCCTTCTGTTTGGCTTTTGTTCCTTTCTTGTCACTAGGTAATAATGCTGCAACTATTCACTTATTCATTTCTACAGAGCTTTCATACTCGTCATTCCATTGGATGACGAATAGGCTGGGTTGATGAGGTGGATATTGTCCTAGCGGGGCCTGTCCTTGGGCAAGTGTATGTCTTCCTGGTGACTCCCTCAGTCACAGGCCCAGGTGGACGGCCTCGTGTAGCTGGGACACTCAGGGTTCCACCTCATCTTGACTGGTTGGGGCTGAACTCTGCCAGGCCCAGCCATGCGGGGAGAGCCCAGAACTTCTCCAGGTGTCTGCATTGTGGGAGGAAGATGTCTCCTTTCCACCTCCTTGTATGATCTCTGGTTTGAAATGGGATGGGGTTCATTTTCTGTGGCTTAGGAGCTGTTCCCCCCCCCCCAATGTTTCTGGTGATTTCTCCTATCAGTGCTGATGATAGCAAAAATTATTTCATGGTTTCCTGCTGTTTTTTTTTTTTTTTTGCTTAAGAAGTATATTTGTGGTACTGATGACACAGTCACAGAACATTCTGGAAGTAAGGGGAGGGTTTCAGTCTGAAGGCTGCTATTGTGTTACAGATCACATCCCTGACGAGACCAGAAGTGAGCAGTCTTACCACCGGTCTCTCGGTAAGTGGTCTGTTTTCTCCCATAGATCACCACCGGATCCCATCAGCCCAGCCTGAGCTGAGCGACTGCCTAATAGGGAAACCCTGAAGAATGAGAGGGTTCCAGCGAGAGTAAAAAAGCAAAGTAACATGTAACCTTGCTTTGCAAATCACTGAAAAGGTAACTCTGAGGCTTCACTCACCCAGAAGTTACCAGGAATCAAAGCATCAAGTCCAGCTCGGGAGAACGCCTCCGAGAGTCTGGTTTTCTCCCTCAGGCACCCTCTAATTTATCTGAAATCCTAGAGATGGTACCTGAAACTTCATTGTTAAAAATGGCCACAGTGTTCTTCTAGGTTGTCACCTTCGGGAAACCTACAGTTGGTAACTGTGACCACATTCTTGGCTTGTTTCTTTGGGGATTGTTTTTTTTTAGAATCTGCCGCCTATTTTTTTGAATCTCTGCGGTAGTAGAACAGAGTGACCCTTGGATTTGAGTCTGAAAATAGACAAAAATTGTTTGGAAATAAATCCGATCAATGAGATGAATAGCCAAAGTGGTGAATCAGCTATCTATGGCTGTATGGCCAAAAAAGAATAAAAATCCCCAGAGACTAAAAATAGCTCGCATGTATTATCTCACAGCTTCTGGGGGTCCAGGGCCCAGAGACAGCTTAGCAGGGTGGCTCTGGCTGAGGGGTCTCCAGGAGGCCACAGGGGAGCGTTGTCAGCGGGAGCAGGCTGGGTCCCGGGAAACGTGGTCTTCACGCGGAGCAGTGTCTCCACGGATGGCTGGGCTGAGAGCTCAGGGTTTTGCCACGTGAGCATTTTGATAAGGCTGTGTGGATGTCCTTAAGAAGTGGCGCCTGGACCCCAGTGGGTGACCTAGGAGAGAGAGACAGAGACAGCGGGGTGGGGGGTGGGGAAGGTGAGACAGTTCCCAAGTATGAAGTCACGGTCTTTCAGAACCTAGCACGAATTGGACCTTGCGAGCGGTGACTCCTTACAGCTCACGCAGGCTGCCTGCTGGGGTGGGAGGGCATTGTGACCGTCCTGGAGGCCGTGGCGTCGGATGGACGCCACTCGAGATGGAAATGACTTGCGCAGATGGACAGGAGCCTGGCCAACCCTTCTGTACGGGCTCAGAAAATATTCTTGAGCCACTTTCCAACTAACCACCTCTGGGGTCTGGAGCGCATCCTGAATGCAGAGGGATGGACAGCTCCCGCGGGGCGGGCGGGGTTTGAATGTGACAGTTTCATTTCCTTCAGTCAATGTGTGTGACACGCATGGGGCTTGTCCCATGGAGGACTGAAAGAGCAATGTGACAGTCCCTGCCCTGGAGGGCTGGTGGTGGTGGCTGGGATGGGGGGGAGGGGGAGGGGGTGCCCACGGGGGGGGGAGGGGCGTGGGCCTCCTCCGGGCCCAGGGTGAGTGGCCCGTGCTGGCCGCAGCCCTGCTCACTGAATTTAGACTCCGATCACCAGGTGCCTGACAGCCCCCGCCTCCTGTGTCCCCTTTAGAGATCATGAGGAGGGGTTTCCTCCCTGGAAACCGAAGGTACCTGAACCACAGGCGCAGGGCAGGAATGAACGCTGGCTTTGAGTGACGGCCTGGAGGTAAGGACATCCACTGAGAAGAGAAGACGTGAACCGGGGATAGCAGGTAGTGCGTGGGGAAGCCACGCCGCCGGTGTTCTCGAAGGCTCTGCCAAACGCCCGCTGCTTCCCTAGTCCAGCCCGTCTCTCCCAGTTTCCGGACCCCAGTTGTATCTTCAGGCTCACAGACTCCCAGGTTTCTCCCAGTGCTCCTCCATTGCTGCCGCTGATACGGTTGGCTTCCTCCTCTCTAGGAGCCAAGCAGTCGATGACCAGGAGAAGAGAGCCTCGTCCACCCCATCACCGCCTTGGCTCGGCTCTTCCTTCCAGGCCCAGCTCTGTGACATGCCCTGTGTATTCCCCTCTGGATTCTTCTTGTACCCTTAGCACTTACGTACTGGTAGCCATCAGTACTGTCTCCTCCTTAGCCCAGTTCTCTGCCCCCCATTCTATAGATTTCCGCGTCCTCTCTCTCTTGGTGGTAACTATCATTGAAGTGTGATCTTCAGACCCACCCAGCTCTCTCCCAAGGTCCTGACGCCAGCCTCCCGAGGGCTCCTGAGGTTCCGCCAGCTTCCTGCCAAGTTCCCTTTTGCTTGTTTTGTGGCATCGCCGTCCACCTAACTTCCTCAACCTAGGACCTCTTGGGGGAGTCGGTGACTCTCCTGCAGTCTTCCTCTTCTCCGGTAGCCCCGGGGAGCTGGGGCGGTTGATTTAAGTCATGTGTTCTTCTCCGGTATTTCCATACCTCACTGCTGGAGCGTTGATGACATTCTTGCCTCCGATCCTGACTCCGCCGTCTGTGTCGCGTGCTGTCCTCAGCTTACCTCCGCACACAGAGGAGCCCGCCCCGTCTAAGCCTCTGCGCCGGCTTCACGAGTAGATACGCGAGAGCCAGGCACTGAGCCAAACGAGAATGGCTTTCCCGTTCTCCCCAGGGCTGTGGGGAGCGGACGCCGCGGCCTGGTGGGGAACCCACACTCGGGGCCACCAAGTCCCGTCCAGCATAGAAACCCCCCAGGGACGGGAGCCAGTGTAGCAGCCAAGTGTCCTTGAGGAGAACGCGGGCGAGCACAGCGGAGAGGAGTTGTAGGGTGCAAGGGCCGAGGTTGACTCTGTCCACAGCCCCACGCACGTGCACACTCGCGAGTGGCCGAGGAAGGGTGAGCGCGCGCGCCCTGGACAGTCCGTTCGGTGCGCCATGCCTGCCGCAGGCAGGGGGGGCTGGGGAGCGGTCCGGGGTGGCTCGCCGTGGTCCTGCGGATCCAGCCTCGCTCGTCCTGCGGATCCAGCCTCGCCCGCGCCTCTGGCCGCCTCTCCCCAGGTCTCCCTGGCTTCCCGAGCTCAGCACGAGGGGTGGGCCTGGTGGCCTCCTTGGCCACCACCCGGCTCGCCCAGAGCCCAGCTCGACTGTCACTTCCTTCGGGATCTGCTCTGACACTCAACCCCCTGCAAGCACAGACATGCGCGTGTCCCTTTGGGGCCTCCACGGGCGGGATCTTGAGCACCTCTGGGTGACCTTGGGTGCTCCTCTGTGCCCATCAGACTCTCCCAGATGCCCCCAAGACAGGCTCGGGGTGCTCCCGCAGCCTCTGCCCTCCCCCCACCCCCCGCCGTGTTCCGCATGTGTCCCGGGCCCCGCCATATGTCTGTCGGTGGTAAATATCCTTTGAGGAGATGATGGCATCTTTCACTTTGGGCTCCTGAGATTCTTTTACCCCAAAAAAGAAAGCAAAGCATCCCATAATTAATTTTTTTTTTTACCACTTTGAATTTGAAAGACGTCAACTGTCATTTGACTAAAATAGAAGAAAACCTCACCAGTGCGGCTGTCTTGGATGAAAGACGCAAATGGTAGATTTTTCCTTTTAATCTATGGTGCACTCTAAAAATAAAATATATAATATATAAAAAAAACACTCAGCTTCGTACTGAGATCAAGAAGCTACTCATTATGAGGAAACACTCATCATATTCCTTTTATATAAATGTGAACTCATCCCTTTTGCCTTGTAGAAGCATCCGGGAAGGAAGTTGGAGGGATGGTAGAATTCTCTTCTTTTTAGATATTTATTTATTCTTGTCAAGAAGTTGTAGAGAGGGCTTTCGACTCCTGAGGTCAGGTTATGAGTACCGGGCTCCTGTGATCAATGGCACACTTTCCTTTGTTCTTCATCTTTCCTCTTCCCATCAGGCTGCATAGTTCAGTTGTTACATAAATTATCCCACAAGTACACCCTCCTATAGTCATTTGTTTGTGTTTATATGTATATTGCATATACATATATTGTGTATATTGCCGTGTATGCTTGTACTTTAGATCTAACTTCCGTCTAGGGGAGAAAACACATTTGTCTCTCCGAGTCTGGCCTATTTTACTTAACATGATTTGTTCTAGATCCATTCATTTCCCTGCAAATGGCAGAATTATTATTCTTTCTGATAGATGAGTAAAATTCCATTGTGTGTGTGTGTGTACCATATTTTCCATTTTGCCTTGCCAGGGCATCTGGGCTGTTTCCATAACTTGGCTATCGAGAATAGGGCAGCAATGAATGTGGATGAGCAAATGGGTTTTTTTTTTTGTTTATAAGCCATTTCTGACTTGTAATAATATTCTGGGTAAATGTCACGAGCGGTATGGCTGGATCATAGGGCAGTTCTACGTTTAGTTCTGTGAGGAATCTTCAAACCACCAGGAAGGGCACGATTCTTAATTCGTTGGCTGTGTTTTGTGTAATGTATGATTGCATCGAGTGTGTTTATCCACACGAATGACAATATAAATGCACCATGTGATTCTTTTTATTATTATCTTTAAGTAGTAGTATGAAGGAGTTGCTACTTAACAGAGCAGGCTATGAATGTGATATATCTTGATATATCTGTGTTGATTTTTTAACTTTTTAATTTTAAAAGTTATCTAGTTGTACAAAGGGGCTTCCTTTCTGACATGCCAGCTTATGAGCACAGTGCATGAAGATCAAGGTCACCCTTTCGGTCATTCTCCTCATCATGTGCTTCCTACAAAGAAACAGATGGCCTAGAACACGCGCCTTGAGAAGCAGCACAGCCTGGGCAGGGCGAAGCCAGAGGAAACTCTGGTGGAGTCCATAGCGGTCCTGACGTGCCTATCGGACCTCTGGCCTGGGTATAGGGGCGAAAGACTAATCGAACCATCTAGTAGTTGGTTCCCTCCGAAGCTTCCCTCAGGATAGCTGGCGCTTTCGCAGACGGAATAAAAAAAAAAATAATAAAAGCACAGGCTGAAGCCTGGCCCCCGCAGCGCAGGCCTGGCATTGACCTTCAAGGCCCTTCCAGTTAGGACCCTGAGCTGTAGCAGCCTGGGCTTCCAGTTCCCGGGAACCGTGGGGTGAGGCTGGCAGGAGAGGACCTGGTGACGAGGCAGGTCCCGCGGGGACTGGACTCGGTCGGGCCTTGTTCTGAGCCTGCTCTGTCTCCAACAACAGCAGTCTAGCTCAGCAGCCTCTAGGGGCTTCTTACTATACTTTGTTTATCATTGCTGTTATTTCTCTCCCCCCCCACCCCCGGCCATAGTCCTGGGGCTTGGGACTCAGAGCCTGAGCACTGTCCCTGGCTTCTTTGTGCTCAAGGCTAGCGCTCTACCACTTGAGCCACAGCGCCACTTCTGGCTTTTCCTATGTTTGTGGTGCTGAGGAATCGAACCCAGGGCTTCATGCATGCTAGGCAAGCACTCTACCACTCAGCCACATTCCCAGCCCCTATGTTTTGTTTATTTCTGTTTCCATTAGACCATGAGTTCCTTGGATCTGACTTAGCATGTTATTGTTTTAATTTAATAACGAGTACATATGGATAATATCATTCTTATAAATTTTATAACACTAAGGACAGTCTATTAATGCTCAAGCAGAAGGCATCAATGTCTGACGAAAACCCATATGACTATTTCCAAATTGTGAGTAACATTTTTCTTGTGGGGGGGGGGCTGTTTAAGGGGTGGTGTTTGGCTTCATTTGTCATGGAATTCCTGAGGGAGTCTTGGCCAAGTCCATGGAATAAAATAAGATCTGGGTAAGACTTGCTATACTACCACTCTAGGTTGCTAGAAAATGACTTAATATATGAATGGATAGTGAAATGTAAGCTATTTAATAGAAACTGTTTTTCACTTGAACTCTAAAATAGGGAAGATAGAAAATTAGGACCCAACTATTTGAAAGTCCTACATATCCTTGATAGTTGTAGCTGAAACATATGAAGATCAGGACACCTTCAATACCTGAAACATTACATTGTTTCCTTCTTAATGCTACAATGTTGATTGCTGTGGAATTCTCCTCCTCCTCCTTCCTGTGTCCTCTTCTCCTTCTCTTCCTTCTCCTCCTTTCTCCTCCTCCTTCCTCTTTCTCTTCTTCTCCTGGGGTTTGAACTCAGGCCCTACATACTTGCTAGGTAGGTGCTCTACTACTTGAGCCACACCTCTACCCCCTTTCTTACTTCCAGTTATTTTTCGGGTGAAGGTTTACATTTTTGTCTTGGACTAGCCTCGAACCCCAAAATCCTCCTACCTAACGGCCGCTGTCTAGCTGCACTTACAGCCATCATTCCCAGACTGATTCCTGTGTAATTCCTACACCGCGTCCAAATGCAGCAGGGGAGACGTTCGGGCCGAGGCCTTGGGCGGAGAGTCGCTCCTGCGATTTCGAGATCCATTTAGTGAGTGCCGGTCAGAGGTTGGCTCTCCGGCCCCTCAGGGTGTCCGCCGTGTGCGCGGCGCTCACATGCATTGCCTCCTGTCACTCTTGCAGCAATCCAAACCCAGGCTGCAGACTCATTTCCATCCCTGCTTCCCAGATGAGCCGGGAGGGGGAGGTCGCAGGCCTCCCTGTCTGTGTGTGGGGAGCGTTGGGATCAAGCTTCAGCTCCCATGCCTTCTGCCAAAGCCCCTCTTTACCTTTCTCTCGATCCTCACATTACCATGTTTACAAAATAGCACCAGAGGGCAGAACATCAAGGACGATTTGCTTAGGAAACATTTGTCATGTGTGGTAGAGTGAGCTTGGTGCATCAAACCCAGCACAGCCCCGTGGGAGGGCTGGTCGCTGACACCTGGGACACCCCCCCCCCCCGCCGTGGGCTCCCCCAGTCATCTTAATAGTCAGGGATGAGCTCATGAGTGAAAACCGCATGTTGTGCTCTCCCATGACAACCCACCCATTCAAGGGAGCCAGACCTCCCAAGAAGATCTAAAAGACCAAAGCTCTGAGGCAGAAACCTGGCCACTGGCGGCGCGGCTCCGTTTATCCACGTGTCCGAGCGCGCCAAGTACAGTTGCTTCTCACGATTCGCATTAATTATGATCTGTAAGGAGGACACCGACGGGGTGAGTACTGAACTGTTGTTCCTAGGGGAGAGGCAGGTGGAGCTGCCCCTGAGCCTCTTAACAAACACGCGCGTTTTTCTCCATCAGCACCAGCCCTCTTACACTCAGAGACACGGACAGTGTTGTATTCAAGGGTCATGGATGGAAGACAACAACAAAACCATGAACAAAAAGCACAAAAATACAAAAGGCAAGGCTCTGTAGAGACCTTGGAACGGATTCTTGTTTGTATCGCGGGAAGTGAATCAGGATGCAGTGTGGCCTCTTGTGTCCTCCGTGGGGCAGTGGGGGGAGGGTGTTGGTGATGGACAGGACAACCGGGGTTCCCCCTACCCCTACTACCCACCCCCCCCACCCCCGCATCACACGGGAATAAACAAGAAAGCGCTCTGGGCATTGGTTTGGAGATGAAGATAAGAATCCGTGAGCAGGCCCATTCCCAAGCACAGAGCCACAAGCAATGAGTGTCTGCACTGAGTGTATCCCTCGCTTGTTGAAGCCTCTTGTTCCTGACTCCTCATCCATCCACCCCCTGTGTGCACTGACCTCTGACTGATCGGTAGTCCCCCCCCCCCCCAGCTGCCTCCCCGCTCCTCCCTGACCCTCATGGCCATGCTGGATGCTGGGGACGAATCCTTTCCTGAGATGTCCTTGCCACTGAGAGTTTGTCTTCCTCCACCGGCTCTCTCCTCTGGCCGAGACTTCTTGCCATTCTTCCCCATCCCTCTTCCCACGGCTCTTCCAGGAACGACGCCCTGCAGAGTCTGAGCCCGGCTCCCATTGGCTCACTCACTGGCCTCTGCTCCCCGGGACCCGGGGCGCCCCGGGCCTTTGGGAACTCTTGTCCGGGTGGATTCTTCTACCTGCTACCTTGAGCAGGCTTGAGTAAAAGCACGTGACGGACACCTGCCCTGGAATATGCCGCTCCGCGCTCAGAATGGAATTCTTCCCTCGCAGCCTCGCCTCTGCTGTATTCTGCGCGTTCTTCTGGTTGCCAGGCCTGCGGCCGATGCGTCTCAGATCTCCTCCCTTCCCCAGCTACGCCAGCCGGGGCAGCCAGCCTTTCCTCGGGAAGGGCCACGTCTCTGTCGTTCCATGCTCTCTGCTCCAGCCCTGGCCTTGTTATCTCTACCTGGGTGTGTTCTGTACCTTCTTCGCAGCATCATCTTGCTTCCCCCGGACACACTGTCACTAGCGCCGTCTTCGTGCAAAGCCTTGTTAGCTCCAGGATCCGGCACCTGGAAGATGGAGTCTCAACTCCCAGATGGTGTGGTTCACGAGCACCGGCTGCCCCCCCTGTCTGCAGCCCAGCTTCAGACCTGCTGCGCCTTGCCTGCTGACTCAGGCAACAGTCTCCCCCGATGGGCTGTCCCCCAGGAAGAGCGGGCCGCACCTTCACCACCAGGCCCCACTGTTGGAGCTCAGTATCCACGCCCCCCCCCAGCAGGTTTTCCCCAGTGCCGCTCCCCCTCCTCTCCAGGAGCAGCTTTCCTCCGGGATTCCCTGAATCCATAGTGTGTGCTGTACTGCAGCTATGTCCTCCTCTCCTCCCCTCCCCTCTCTTCCCTCTCCTCCCCTCTCCTCCTCTCCCCTTCTCCCTTTCACTCTCCCTCTCCTCCAATCCCCCATTCCATTTTCTCCCTTTTCCTGCCTCCTTCCTCCCATTCCCCTTCCTTCCTTCCTTCCTTCCTTCCTTCCTTCCTTCCTTCCTTCCTTCCTTCCCTCCCTCCCTCCTCCACCTACCTTCCTTCCTTCCTTCCTTCCTTCCTTCCTTCCTTCCTTCCTTCCTTCCTTCCCTCCCTCCCTCCCTCCCTCCTCCTTCCTTCCTTCCTTCCTTCCTTCCTTCCTTCCTTCCTTCCTTCCTTCCTTCCTTCCTCCCTCCCTTTCTCTCTCCTCTCTCTCTCTCTCTCTCTCTCTCTCTCTCTCTCTCTCTCTCCCCCTCCCCATCAAGGCTATACTTTTTATCTTTGTAATCCCCAGCGAAATGCTTCATAGACTCTGGTTTTCCGAACAGATTGATTTGGTGACTGAGGCATGACTGTCCCCAGTCCCACTCTCGGGTGACCGCAGCTGCAGCCGGCCTACTCCTTTACCGGCTCGGTTGGTTCCTTCTTCCTTCCCTTTCCCACCACAAGCGCTGCCTCGGATCAGCCCGAGTCCCCACACCCGGCCCGAGCTCCTCCTGGGGACTCTGGCCTCTTCCTGTGTGCGAGCCTTGAGTTTCCTTTCCAGTGTTCGTCCCAGTGTTCCCGTGACTCCATCGCTGCTTCTGCCTGTAGGCGTCTCTCGTTTCCTTATTCCTGGAGCTAGACGCGCGTGTGCTTGCCCTGGTCTCTGGTGCCATCTGAGTTCTGTTTCTGAGCATTGCCCAGAACTCCTGGGCACCGAGCAGGAATGTGGATGTGTACTATCCTCTTGTAATGCTTCTTTCCTTCTCTCTTTTAGCAGCAAGTGGCATGGAGGGAAGAGGAACTCCAGTGACGGAAAATACTTTATGTAGTGTGTAGTTTTTCCTCTTGATCAACACCAACCTATAATAAAGCTCTTCCTTTTCCCTAAGACTCTTTCATTGACCGATTTTGTAGAGAATAAAATTACCTATCTGATTTTTAGGTGACGTACGAATGGCATGAAAAGACTAGGCATTAGCCAAGGATATTGGGAGTTAAGTCACACAAAGTGACTGTGCTGTGCGTGTTTTAGATGAATTGACAATGGTTGCAAATTCTTTGTTATTAGAAAGACTGTGTCTTGTTTAGCTGGGTGCGGGTGGCTCACACCTGTAATCCTAGCTATGCAGGAGGCTGAGATCTGAGGATCACAGTTCATAACCAGCCCAGGGAAGAAAGTCTGTGAGACTCTTATCTCCAACTAACCACCAGAAAACTCGAAGTGGAGCTGTGGCTCAAAGTAGCAGAATGCTTAACCTTGACTGAAGGAGCTCAGGGACAGCTTCCAGGCCCCGAGTTCAAGCCCCACCACTGACAAAAAGAAAAAGAAAGGCAAAACGTCGTGAGCAGTTGAGTGTCAGGAGAAACAGTCTCTTTTTCTAGCTTTCATGTGGAAGAAAACACCACTACTTATAAAGCTGCAGTTCTCTTTGGGCAAAATAAAACAATTCTATATGGTGCTGTAACAGTAGATGTGTGTCACCCTGTGTTTGTCAAACCCTAGGGAATGCACAACACAAACAGAGAACCCTAATGCCAGTTACGGACTTTAGTTAAGAATAGGCCAGTCATGGCTTATCAGTTGTAACAAATGTGCCACAATTATTCAAGCTGTTAATAGCATAAGAAATTGTGGGGGGTGAGGTGCTGTATTTGGTAGATCTGTGTTCTTCCTGCTTAATTTTTCTGTAAATCTAAAACTTCTCTAAAAACGTAATTTACAGTTATCCACTGTAGCCACCAAGTATCATCATTACTTCTTTTGCTGCAGGTTTCTTTGTCTATGAAAACTGTAGCAGACTGAGCTTTCTAGCAAATTTCCAGGAAAATCCCTCAGGAAATAGGGCTGTGTTTCCCCCTAATTTGTTCACAATAAAGGCCTGAAAAGGCGTAACTGGTCTTTTTTTTTTTTTTTTTTTTTGGCCAGTCCTGGGCCTTGGACTCAGGGCCTGAGCACTGTCCCTGGCTTCTTTTTGCTCAAGGCTAGCACTCTGCCACTTGAGCCACAGCACCACTTCTGGCCGTTTTCTGTTTATGTGGTGCTGGGGAATCAAACCCAGGGCCTCATGTATACAAGGCAAGCTCTCTCGCCACTAGGCCATATCCCCAGCCCCGGCTTAACTGGTCTTTACTCTCATACTTCTGTGTTTTCCCTGAGGACTTTATTTACATATTCTTATTTTATTTCAAGTTTAAGATCTGATTGTCTAATTACAGAAGCTTAACTGCTATGTTGAGTTCAATTAATTATGTGTCAAATATATAGATTAATTTAGCAAAGTATTTGACATCTTTAGATTTCTTTTCACTTTGACTAAGACTTTTATTTATTGAAGTCTTCATTTATATCACTTAATAAAATTTAAGAATTTTCTTATGTGTATTCTGCATATATTCTTACTTTTTGGTATTCTCTTCTGTTATTAGTAATAAGATCTTTGTACTAGAAGTGATACAGAATCTATATCACAGATGGATTAAGCTATGTTAGATCCTAGGCCTCCTTCCTGCTAAATATTAATATTGTTTCCCATGTTTTTTTTTTTTTTTTTTGCTAGTCCTTGGGCTTGAACTCAGGGCCTGAGCACTATCCCTGGCTTCTTTTTGCATAAGGCTAGCACTCTACCTCTTGAGCCACAGCGCCACTACTGGCTTTTTCTGTATATGTGATGCTGAGGAATTGAACCCAGGGCTTCATGTGTATGAGGCAAGCACTCTACCACTAGACCATATTCCCAGACCCCTGTTTCACATAAGTTTTAGTTGATACTCTTAAATATTCCATTTATACAGCTATAACTTTTACAAATAATGTTTTTACGCTTTCCCATTTTTTAAACTATCATTTCTCTCGCTCTCCTTTTTTCTTTGATGAACATATTCTATCAGGCATAAGTAGCAGTAAGACGGTAAGCATCTTTGTCTTTTTTTTTTTTTTTCTTTTGCCAGTCCTGGGCCTTGGACTCAGGGCCTGAGCACTGTCCCTGGCTTCTTTTTGCTCAAGGCTAGCACTCTGCCACTTGAGCCACAGCGCCACTTCTGGCCATTTTCTGTATATGTGGTGCTGGGGAATTGAACCCAGGGCCTCATGTATACGAGGCAAGCACTCTTGCCACTCGGCCATATCCCCAGCCCCTAGCATCTTTGTCTTGTTGCTTACTTTCACCACTTACTAAGAAGCATTGTGATATCACATTACTTGTTAAAATGCTGACTTCTGATTTTCTGCAGGGAGCATCTTCGTTTGTAATCTTAAGAGTGTATCTATTGTAAAAAATTTATGTCATACCCACTTGTTAAGCTTTGTCAAATGTATCAAGATAACAAGTATGGTGACTAAATTCTATTAACCGATGATCACATTGGTATTGCACCATCTTTGCATTCTTGGAAGAACCATGCTTGGTCGTGGTTCACCGTTTTTTGTTTCTTTGTTTGCTTTCATTTTGGGTGGTGGTAGGGGGTCTTGAACTCAGGGCCTCTTGCTCTTACGTAGCTTTTCCTGCTGCAGACTGGTTCTCCGCCGTTTGATCTGCCTGCACCTCCAATTTCTGGCTTACAATTCTTTAAGCATGATTCCGTTTCATTCAGAACGTTTATATCCACCTTTGCAAGTAAAAATTATTTTTGTGTGCTTTATATGTGTGCTGCCTTTGCTGGGTGATATCTCCCTGTGCTGTACCAACCTCCAGCATCCTGCTCTAATTGAATAACCTTATCTTCAAACATCCATGGGGGGCAGGTGAGGTTTTTTCTTTTATGGTCGTGATATGATAATGATTACATACAAACTAATTTATACATTGCTTACACATTCTCTGTTTTTGCCAATCTTGGAAATTACCAGTCCTTTCCAAACAATTAGGCCAACATTTCTTTTCCTGCTTTCTTCTGGAGAGAATAGGAATATGGCACAGAAGCCATGAGCCTTGCTCAGCAGTGGACCTTGACGCTTGAGCGTTCACGACCGTGTGGTGGCAGGCTTGCTTGACTTGGTCTGTAGACACAGGTTGCTGGGATGGTGGGAACCAATGCTGCCGCTGAGCACAGACTGGTGTCCAGCAGCCCAGCCCTGACCTTCCCAAAGCACCGATTCTCTGCACACACCTGCCAGGCTGCAAGGGCACAAACACAGTTGGCGGAGGAAGTAGGTTCTCTGACTGTTGCCAGCAACAAAGACGTCCAAAGAGATGGGGTGGCCCACACATTCTCCATGCTGTGCTAAGAACAAGCATGACCTCGCTCCTTCAGGCCGGAATGTAGGCGAGCAGCTTGGTGTTAAACAAAGTGACCAGATGGCTTTTGTTGTTGTTATTGTTGCAGTGCTTGTTGGTAGGACATAGCACACCTGTTTTCCCTCAGAGAGGTTGAAGAACGTGGTCAGTGCTAGTGTCCCTTCTTAACACTAGCCTCTCCAGAAACCATGATACGAGCCAAACAGGGGCAAATTCTCCATTCAAATAGTATTGTGGGAAAAAAATAAAAACTAAAAAAAATACATATCATGGTGATACCATGGGACTTGGAGTAGAAAAATTGCTCGCCTTTCTCCAGAGGAGGTGTGACTGTTCTTACCTGCCCCAAGGGACTGTTTCTCACCACAAAACCAGTAGCAATAAGCACGACAAGGGGGCATTCTTGAGACCCCACCCCCCCCCTACTTTCACAGCTGGGGATGAAAATTTCCCCAGACTCCAGCTATTTAACGTTCACTTCGTACACCCATCCCCGCCATGTCTCCGAGTGTCCTGACTCACTGCCAGTGGGTTGGTCCTACACCATCTTTCCTCTCCTTTGTCCAGATTTCCCTGTGTGGGGAAAGTCACACTGCCAGTTTCCATTCCCTCTGAGCTTCCTCAGCCTGTAACTCGGTGCCCTTCTGAAGCTGGGGGCGGAGCTTCTTACGGCTTTCTATTTTGTGTCATGGGCCTTCTGTGTTGTTTTCAAGTTTGCAGCAAGAGGTTTAAGTTTGGTTGTGAGGATGGTTTTGCACACATTTGTACGGTGTGCTGCCCCCTTTCTTCTTCAGTGACCACAGAAAATACATGTAAGAGAAACACAAAAGAAACAAAAACTAGGAATTGCTCAATAGGATGTGGCCTATGGTTGATGCCAAGCTCTAAGCCATGAAAATGAAGCTAGAATTGCAATCTTTTCATCTCTAAATGAACAGATTGGTCAACCCTGAGTTTTCCAGAACTACCCCTTCCTTTACTTTCTCAACACTTATGTTACATCCGGCTGCTGGGAAAGAGGGGGACTTGAGCAATAAGTGGTTCGTCTAGGTGTTTGGTGTAATGGGTTAAATTTTTTGTGCCATTCTTGAGGCTTGTACTCAGGACCTGAGGAGCCTTCCCTGAGCTCCTTTGCTCAAGACTAGGGATCGACCCCTTGAGCCACAGCTCTACTTCTGGCTTCTTGTGGTTAATTGGAAATAAAAGTCTTGTGGACTTTCCTGCTCAGACTGGCTTTGAACGGTGATTTTCAGATCTCAGCCTCCTGAGTACTAGTATTACATACATGAGCCCCTAGCACCAGGCAGAGGGGCTGAGATTTTGAAGTCTAACATAGCCTGCAGGCAGTGTTCGGTGCTCAAGGACCCCAATACAGTTGCTATGGTAGCAACTGTAATGGGATGCACTGGGACACTGATGTGAGCAGCATACCAAGTCTCTTACTGGAGTGATCTTCAGGGCATTTACAAAACAACACAGACATCAAGAACTAACAGTAATGTCTTGATCTGCCCGTGTGCTGTAACAAGTTACCACAAACGAATAGCTTAAACAATAGAGATTTATTTCTCATGCCAGGGAATTTGATTCCAGGTGAATATTTTGTAGCTTCTCATAGTGGAGAGAGTAAGCCCTGGTTATCTGATTCTTCCTTTATCCTGCTTTCCTCCTCCTCCTCCTCCTCCTCCTCCTCCTCCTCCTCCTCCTCCTCCTCCTCCTCCTCCTCCTCCTCCTCCTCCTCCTCCTCCTCCTCCCCCTCCTCCTCCTCCACTTCTTCCTTCTGCTTCTTTCCTTCTTCCTTTTCCTCCTCCTCCTTCCTTTTGGTGGTAATACAGATTGAACTCACAACTTCTGTCCACCACATGAGTCATGGCTCCAGCACCTTATTGCCTTGGTTATTTTGCATTAGGGTCTTGCCTTATGCGTGAGCTAAGCTGGGCTAAGGTCTTGCCTTATGCCGGGACTGACCTGGGCTACATACCTCCTTGTGCCTCCTCTGGAGACCACAGGCACGTCACACTACACCCAAACACTGTGCTTCCCTCACAGCTAGGAAAGCAGGTGTGCACCATTACACCCAGCCGTTGAGTGAGATGCGGGTCTCAAGCACTTTTCTCCAGGGTTGGCCTTGAACAAAGGTCCCCTTTGTGTTTCCCAAGTAGTTAAAATTACAGGCTTGAGCCACCAGCTGACACCTTCTTCTATTAGGACACTGCCCCATCATGGGGGCCCCACCCTCATGACCATGTCTCAAAGCTATGTCTCACCTCCCCCAAATCCCACTGTCCAATGCCACCCTACTGGGAACGAGGGCTTTAACACGTGAGCTGGGGAGGGGAGGGGTGGATGCGTTCGTTTCAAGGCAGGCAATCGTGACGCATTAAATACATCAGAGCTATTATACCCTCCACTGCTCCCAGGAATTTTGAGAGGTAGGCTCACTTATATGACTAAACCCCACATTTTTGTATCCATGACTTTCTCATCTCCAGAACGAAGGGCTATTTTGGTTGTATCTCGGGACTCACAGTCTCTACAGTCTTGTTTTGGTTTGGGTTTTTTTTGCCAGTCCTGGGGCTTGGACTCTGGGCCTGAGCACTGTCCCTGGCTTCTTTTTGCTCAAGACTAGCACTCTGCCACTTGAGCCACAGCGCCACTTCCGGCTTTTTCTAGATATGTGGTGCTGAGGAAGCGAACCCAGGGCTTCATGTATACGAGGCGAGCACTCTACCACTGGGCCATATTCCCAGCCCTCTCGACAGTCCTATTCAATGCCCCTGCTCACTCTGGAAAGCAACAGCTTCCCAGAGGAGGAGCGAGGCCTCCTGGAGTTCCTGAGATGGGAACAGAAGCCACCCAAACCTGCTCATTCTTTTTGACTTTCTGACCGTATTTATTTACAGACCAGCAGTGAGGTGGCAAGAGAAGCCACTGGTCTGATTTCTCCAATGTATGTGTTTGGATTTACATTTTTACCCCAAATCCACAGCCCTGTCTTCTCCTCTCCTTTGCTGCCACCTTCATCTTCTGCCTCCACCTTGCAGGGTCTTCTGTGACACCTTGAGTGAGCCCCAGGGCTGATTTGTTCTCTGGGCTTGCCCCTCTCCATCCTTCCTCTTGCATGCCCTTAGAACATGGGTCATGGCCTGGGATACTGATAGCTGCTTTAGTTTCCACCCTATTATCATCCACAAAGAATCAAATCCTGCAAAGCACTGAGCGTTTCTTTTCTGCTTTCTCTTGTCAGTATTAAAGTGAGCCCGATGTTTCCCTCTATAGTCCTGTTGTTCTGTTCTGCTGATTATACAGGTGCATTTTACTTCAAATTATCCCAATTCATTTCTAAGGTACTGTTTGAGTGTGACCACACCAACATAATGAATTGACTTTTTTTAAATCAATAGTTTGCTTACCAAGACGTTTGTTTTTACATAGTCCTTGGACTGTTGGCCAGGAGAAAACTCCTTGTAGAAAATGAGAGCTTACATTTTTTCTGGGCCAGAATATAAGCAGCTTAGAAGTTACCACTCCCGTCTTAGTAATAAAAAGCAAAAAGCTGACATGCTAAATAGCAACAACTTTCCTTACGTCTGCCAGAAAAATGAGGTCACAGGGCAAGCTGATGCTTCCAAAACTGGAGAGACAAGCCAGCAGACATAGAATCACAACTCACCAGAGCAGAAATCTGTGAAACCTTCTTGGAAACCAATCTGGAATAGAGAAACCTGAACTATAGTTTAAAAATCTCTAGAGATTCAAGGAAAACAGGTCTAAGAGTCCAAAACTCCACAGGGACCCAGTCATAGATACAGGTGTGCCCCACACTTCCAACCTACACTAGGTCCAAAAGTGAAAATCCTCTCAGTACGTCAAGCCTACCCTTCCACCAGAAAATTACAAAGCATGCTGAGGAGGGACACACACACACACACACACACACACACACACACACACACACACACACACACACTTTAGAGTGATTGAATAGGCATCACAACCAGTCAGAGATGGCAGGGACGTTGAAAGCAAATTCATGTCTTAGTCTTTTAGTCAGTTTTCTGTGCTGTAGCAGAATCCCAAAGACTGGGTAAGTGATGAACAATAGAAATGAATTTGGCTCATGGCTCTGGAGGCTGCAAAGCCCAAGATTGAAGGCCTGTGTCAACGAGGGCCTTCTAACTGCGTCACAGAAGATAAGAGATATTACACGGCATGGGTGCAGGTAGAGGAAGGGGGCCATCGCCGTCCCTTTACAACGACCTCACTCCCACGGTAACTAACGTACTCAATCTTATGTTAATAGTTGTGTTCTATTTATGAGGGTGACATTCCAATGGCCTACTCACTTCCTGAAGGCCCCCTCTCTTAATGCTGTCACAGCAAATGAAAGAGCAACATAAGATTTGGAGAAGCATTCACACCATCGCAACTAGTAATCCGTGTGTGTGTGTGTGTGTGTGTGTGTGTGTGTGTAAATAGGATTAATATACTAAAGGATTTAAAGGATTTAATAAAAACAAATCTCATACAAGAACAGGTGGCTAATTTAATCCAAAATATTAGAGATAGAAAACACTAATAGAAGCGGAGAACGTCTTCGATGTGCTCAGTAGTAGTAGCCTGTAAACTCTGAAGAACCCCTAAGCTTGAGAATAAATAAAAAGGTATTTCTAACATTGAAAAAAAGCGAAGAGTCAAAACAGAACAAAGTATCCCAGAACTGTGGGACAACTATTAAGGCATGACAGATGTGTAGTGAGAATACAAAAGGAAAAGGAAGAGTAAGGGAGAAAGCAATATGTGGAACACTATTAACTCATTAGCTAATATGAACAATATTAATGGCAGACCCCAGACTGAGGAATCACAGGTACATCAGACAAGATAAATACCAGACATAAACACAGCTAGCCATATTACATTCAAACTTCAGAAATCAAGATTGCTTCGGTTTAGATTTGGAATGTCCCCAAAGCAGATGTGCAGGGGACTTCTGCCCAGCTTATGGAGTTCGAGGAGGTGGAGGAAACTAGAAGAGGCAGGGCCTAGTGGGGGGCCTTGGGTCACTGGGAGGGAGCCCTAGAAGGTGACAGAGGACCCTGGTTCTGTCCTTTTGCCATCTTCTCTTCCTAGTCCTAAGGTGACTAGCTTTACTCTGTCATGTGTTTCTGTCCTGATACAGGACCCAAAGCAACAGGGTTCACTGGGACAGAAAGCTCCAACACTCTGGGCCAAAATAAACATTGACTGTTCATTTGTTATTATCACAAGTGTTTGTTTGTTTGTTTAACAGTAATGGGAATCTAACTGACTCTCATGAAGATAAAGTATCTTGAAAGACACTAGAGGGGGAAAACATTTTAAGATGAGAAATATATTTGACTTCTGAGAAACCACTCAACTAGACAAAGAAGAGAGAAAGGCTGGGACAATGCAGTCATACTATTCTCTCTGAGTGTGTGTGTGTGTGTGTGTGTGTGTGTCTGTCTGTCTGTCTGTCTGTCTGTCTGTCTATCTATAATGGAAATGGGAGTATGGGTAGAGTTGGGAGAGGTGAGGTGGGGGAGAATTATAAAAAAGGGTGACAGTGATCAAGATTCACTGTACTCATAAACTGTCATGTGGAACTGAAATCCCTTTTACAACTCTTAAAGACAGTAAGACACTAAAGTTAAATGGGGTCTGTGGGTCACACAGCATAGCAGAGAACTTTCCAGATATTCCCCAAAGTGGCTACAAGAAAATATACTTGGTGCCCAGTGTACAGAGGTGAAAAGTAAAACTCTTTTTCTGTTCCCCAAGACAAACTGTGAAAAAAGAAAGAAAGAAACCACACAGGCAAGAAAATAAGGAAATGAAATATGTGAAATGTATAGAGAAAAACATCAATCCCAAGTTCTAAATTCTGTATCCCATAAAACTATCTTTCAAAAGTCAAATAGAAATAAATTTCCTTTGACAAAAATTGGTGAAATTTGTGGTTAATTGTTCTTATCTTGCTAGAAGTGTTATATAAGTGTTTCTTTTTTATAAAAAGAAAGAAATGCTCTAGGTCAGAAATCCAAATATACTTAATGTAATGAGGAGCATTGGAGGAGAAATAAAACTAAAGTAAAAACCTGCATTTTCTCACATTAATTGATCTATAAGATAATAGTTTAGTCAAAATAAAAATAGTAGCAATATAGTCTAATGCATTATGTATGCTTACATATGAATGAAATAATAAGGAACAGGAATTAGAATTTAGGAATGTTTTGCTGTTACTAGTCGTTCTTTTCCTCTTTATGAAGTGATAAAAATGCTGTTAGAACATTTGGCTTCATTACAAATTTAGACTAAAAGCTCCAGGGCAATGACTAAAAACATAAGACAGAAACTATCATATGCTAAGGAAGGAGAGAAAGGTGGCATTATATACAATGTGCAAGTAAAACTATATAAAAGGAAGAGAAAGTATAGAATACCAAAACAGAAAGAACCATATATGGTATATCAAATATGGCATATGGTATATCAATAACCACTCTAAGCAACAAGTGTCTTAATGCCCCAATTGAAATTGAGATTATTAGAGGGGCTGGGGATATAGCCTAGTGGCAAGAGTGCCTGCCTCGGATACACGAGGCCCTAGGTTCGATTCCCCAGCACCACATATACAGAAAACGGCCAGAAGCGGCGCTGTGGCTCAAGTGGCGGAGTGCTAGCCTTGAGCGGGAAGAAGCCAGGGACAGTGCTCAGGCCCTGAGTCCAAGGCCCAGGACTGGCCAAAAAAAAAAAAAAAGAAAAGAAATTGAGATTATTAGAGATTGTCAGAGTCTATATTGCTTATAAAAGTCCCAGTTTAATTTGTAAAGTCACTTATGAATTAAAGTATAAAGATAACCTAAGATATAAAGGTATAACTCTAAGCAAAAGAAAGCAGCAGTAACTATATTAATGTCAGGCAGAGCCGACTTCAGAGTGAGGAGAGGTATCAGGGATGTAGTGGAAAGCTACATAACTATAAGGAGCTCCGTCCTTTGAGAAGACATAACAACCTTGATGCACCTAACTACAGGGCATCAAAATATATAAGGCAAAAACCCTTGTTTTCCTTTCCATCAGAGAATAAGTTTAATTGGAATTTAAAGCACATTACCGTTTACACTAAGTTCCCTCTAAACCTAATGAAATACTTAGACATAAGTCTAGAAAATAGAAGAATATTTATAAGAGGAAAACTACAAAGCCTCCACAAATGACACCATAGGATAACTACAGCTGGGCCTGGTCTGCAAGAATACCGGGAAGGGGAGAACGACCAAAAGTGTCGGCATCCTGGTCTCCATAGGTCCTCAGAATGTATTTGAGGATCGGATCTTAAAGAGGGCAATTAGGGTAAAATAAGGTCCTGTGGGTGGGTCCTCTTTAATATGATCAGTGTCCATCTGAGAAGAGAAGATAAAGACGCAGGCGCGTGGGGAGGAAGGGGCTTGTGAAGACACAGGGAGGGACTGTCCATCTGGAGGTGATGGATACTGACGTCCTGACCTTGGGCTGGGAGGAGACAGAAGCCTGCTGTTGGAGACGCTTGGTCTGTGGCTGGGGACAACCCCAGAGGGCGATGCAGAAGTATACTTGTGATTTGGGAATGCAGAAATGGACACGGTGTGGGGGGGCCCACGGATGACAGGGGAGAGCATTATTCTGACAGCCACACCCACCTCAATCCACTCTTCCAAACTGCCCTCGTTTATGGGACGGGCGGTTCACGCGTGTTCGGTCACTTAGGGCCTCGAGAAGGCTTTGGCGTTGCCAGCGAGAGGCGGGATTGGGGCTGACGGCTCAGCTGTCTTGAATTCCGGCCTCGTCTGGATCTAAGCCATAAAGAGGAGAAAAATTCAGTGGCCATCTTGCTCTGTGGAAAGACCTGAAGCAAAGGGCCCGCAAGCCACCCTGGTAGACAGCAGGCCTCTGTGCCCATCCGGTGCTCCAAGCGCCTGCTTCTTCAAAACGAGCTCCCCTGGGGCTCCACCTGCCCCCCCGCCCCCCCCCAGTGTGAATTAAGGGCAGCCGTGGTCTCTGAATACGCTACAGGGACACAGCGTGGATGGAGGAAGTTCTGCCCCGTAGGAGTCTGTTGCCTGTCTGCTACCTTTTCTCTCCAAAGGGAAGACCTAGAGACTTTTTAGCTTACCACATCTGACAAAGAGTTGGGGTGCTTCCAAATTCTCCTTTGCCCGTGACCCTGGCATTCTTTCTTTGGATATCCAAATAGAAACTCCCTTGGCTCGCTTTCAACAGAAAGCTGGCAGGCCGCGGAGCCAAATAAAACCTGCCCGGGAGGAAAAACAAATTTAATGAACAGATTGGAAATGGGAGCCTTGTTTTGCTCTCAAGTGGGGTGTTGGGAGGGGTTGGGCCCCCCCCCCCCCCGCAATGGCTTTGAGAGCCGCCCAGAGGAGGGAGCAGAATCGCAGCGCTGGTGTTGGGAGAGTGGGCTCCCCAGCTGCCAGGGGCTGTAGGTGGGGGACCTCGCTAAGCGTCCTTCTCTGGCTCCAAGGCCGTGGGCAGCACTTGGTGCTCTTGACACGCCCCTGGGACTGGGCGCCCAGGGATGTCACCCAGTGTGACATCCCAGGGACCTCAGGAGACAGGCAGGTTACCCCTTCCCTTTGCAGACCCTGCCTCTGGGCAGGCGATGCCGTTCCCTCTTCAGCCCTTGCTGAGATGTTCCCCGGGCAGCAAACTCAGCGGCTCCCGAGAACGCACTGTCAAAAACATAACAAGACGGCGCGTCAGGAGCTCGCTACCCGCACGTGTCCCTTCCAATCCCGCAGGGAGCCTTCCTCCCACCCCGGTCCCCAGGGCCGCTCTGCACGACAGCAGGCTCCGTGGTTCACTGCAGCCCCGGGACCCCGGTGCCGTTGCCTAGGGCGATGTCACGGGATGCACACCTCCACCCGCCTCCTCCTCGACGGCACCCTGCCGGAGAGGGTCGGCCAGACCCGCGGGGGGGGAGCTTCGTACCTTCGTGTCCTGCTTGTGACACGGGGCAACACAAGGAGCTTGCACAGATGTCCAGAGCTCCTCCTCCCAGAACTCCTCTGGGACCCAAATCCACACTGACGGTCACCGGCACGCCCCGCCCTCCTTCCCGAGGCTCGCACCCGGCTCTGCGTCCTGATGGGACCGCTCAGCACGGCCTGGGGTTGTCCTGCCCTTCCAGCTGCCTCCCCAGCCTTGTCCCCAAAGAACCCCAGAACGCGATGTTTCTTGGAAATAGGGGCTTTGCAGCTATAATTGGCGAAGATGAAGTCATCCTGGATCAGCCTGGGCTCCGCTCCCGTGCCGGGGGTGCTCAGCTTGGGAGGAAGGGGGAGCCGCCATGCAGAGATGGAGGGAAGAAGGCGGGGATGACGGAGACCGATCTGGAGATGCTGCTCCACATGCCCAGGAAGGCCAAAGGCGGCGGAGCCCCCCGGAGCCAGGAGCAAGCCCTGCCTGCTCACACCTTCCTCTCGGACGGCCGGCCGGACGGACGTTTGGCCTTGAGACCTTGGGAGGAAGCGCCGCTGACTGTTTCGAGGCTGCCCGTCTGTGGGGCTCCACCTCGGCGGCCCCAGGAACTACGCACGGCGGCTTCCTCCCCGCCCGCTCATGCGTGGCTGCAGGAAACCCCAGGCACCCTTTGCTCCCCCACACCGGGGACAGCAGCGTCGTCTCCTGACGGCCCCCGAAGCCCCCGCCCAGCCCTCTGCTTCTCCTTTCCAACTCCCGGTGGCACTGAGACCCCAGAGCAGTCGCCGAGTCGTGTTAGCAACTTCAAGCGGGTGCCCGGAGCCTCCCTTTGCAGCGCCAGGAGCTGCTTCCCCTCTCCTGAGGGGGCTCACGCACCAGCTCTCTCCAGCGCTCGGATGTCACCAGGGGCCCCCCACCCCACGCCACCGCCTTTGCAAAGCTGCAACGGTGTGGGCTCATTGTTAGACTCTCAACTCGGGGCAGACCCTCACCCAAGGAGGGGTGTCCTTATCAGAAGGGAAGGGGGGGCTGGGAACGTGGCTTAGCGGTAGAGCGCTCGCCTCACATACATGAAGCCCTGGGTTCGATTCCCCAGCACCACATAGATAGAAAAGGCCAGAAGTGGCGCTGTGGCTCAAGTGGTAGAGTGCTAGCCTTGAGCAAAAAGAAGCCAGGGACAGTGCTCAGGCCCTGAGTTCAAGGCCCGGGACTGGAAAAAAAAATAAAAAGGGAAGTGACAGACAGGAAAGAAGGCCATTCGGCCACAAGCAGAGATGGGAGTCAGGTATGGCCACTCCAGAGGGTCAGCCGTGCCTGGTGGGGGGAGGGGAGAAGGGAGGGGGACCAGGGCGGGGGGCCAGGGAGGGGGGTCAGGGAGGGGGGCCAGGGAAGGGGGGCAGGGAGGTGGAGGAGGCCTTTGCTGGAGTGCGCGGAGGAGCAGGGCCCCGTCAACACCTGCATTCGGGCTTCTGGCCTTCAGAGGATGACAGAACACATTTCTCCCGTGTTAAGTCACACTATTGATGGTAATTTGCTATGCCAGTCATAGGAAATGAATACCTTAATCATATCATAAACATTTCCCCCTAATACTTATGCTCTGCACTGTATGAGGAAACCAATCTATCCTCTCTTGTCAATCATTTAATTCTTAAACACGGAGGCACAACACACACTATGGAATTAAACACACTTAATTGTGCACTTGGTGTATCTGATCATTTCCTTAGGAAGATTTCCTAGAGCTGGGATTGCGGGGGACAAAGGACACACCCATGGTGCTGGCACCGTGCAGGAAACCTAGCACGCAGAGGCTGTAATTTCTGTAAATATTATTTTATACTAGTTGGTACAAGGCATAATAACTCTGTGAATCACTCGTATAACAGTGATTACAAATGCCTTCCTTGCGAGCACGCAAACACCCTTGTGGAAACTGGGCACAACCCAGCACTTAGGCTGTCTGGGCTACCCACTCCATGTGTTTCAGTCCCAGGGAGCTCGCGGCCCACAGTCGCAGGGCCAGATGTGCATTTCAAATGCGCTTCTTCGTGATGTCCTTTCATTGGCCTCCACTCGAAAAGCAAATCCTGAAATGGAGCAAACCATCCTTAAGTACTGGGACGCAAGGGGTCCCCAGAGCACAGCCAGTGGCTCCAGGGCCACCTGCTGTCACCTAGGGTCAGGAATGACAAGGCAAGAAAGTATTTTAAGCAGAGCACATTACCTTGAGAGGGAAAGAAAAGCAGCAAAGCACGCCCACTCCCCGGAGGGGCCCCAAAGACAAGAGTCCATAATCTCTTCGCCTGGACCAGTCAGAGAGGATTCGCCCACCTTTATCCCGCCTTGGGGATTATTTTCGGTTTAATTGGTTATGTGATGGCTAAGTGTCACCGTGTCTCATGTTCCTCCACTCTAGAAAGCGAGCGTGTAGACGGTCTTCACATGGACCACTTGAGCTTGGGTAGGAGGAAAGCAATCTTAGACTGCTCAGCCACTCTCCCTGTTACCCAGACTATGTCAGCAAGTTTAAGTGACACTCACAAGCATTTCCAAGGAAAACATAACTCAGTGTGAGCCAAGTAGTTTAAACCCCTAGAGTGGAGGAACATCTGTCTGCATCCCGTCACCCCATCACCTGGACAGGCCTTTCTAAGCAGCTTGCTTCAAGGTGGTATCTCAAGTCCAGACCTGGTCAAAACCATCACCACCACGATCATGACTACATTTAACAGCCGCAATTAAGAGTGTATCTACATCCCTTTGATGTATACAGGATGCCCAGCTGCTCTATGAACCACTGTCTTCATATACAAGGTGGTAATTAGGAACACTAAAGAAAACTCCGGGAGGATTAGACCCAAACCATTGCATTGCGAGTCTCTAAGGGTTTCATAGCTGCTCGTACATAGCCTTATAATAAGAGCTTGTGTGGAGTTTGATGTGGAGTCTGGAAATGACTTCACAGTTTCAGTCTAGAAAGAAGTTAATTTGCACAGTCAAATGAGAGATCCATTGTTCCTTTGGCTAATATGAAATAATACTTCTTGATTGTACACAAATAATAGAAACGCATGCAGGACGAATGCCTAGACATACATACATGTACACAGTCACGTGCACACACATTAAGAAGTATGGGATAGGTCCCCCTCCTCCCCTTCCCCTCCTCCCTCCCTTCCTAACACACCGTGTCACTGTCTCTTCTCCAGGAAGATGAGGGCACTATCAGAGGGCTTCCTGTCGTAGGAGAGCTAGCACAAGAATGGATGCCATTCTTTGGGAGTCTGTTAAGAACCAGTGAATGTTGGTAAATACGAGGTACCCACTATTATTGGAAGATCCTGGAACTTTGAAGCTAAATTATTTGGGTTGTATTTTTCCTTAGTATTTTCTCTTTTTCTGTTTCCTTATTTTTTTTTATGTGTTTTTTCCCCTTGGAAAATTTTCTATTAACTTTAAGTAGCTATGCAAAGGAGTTGCCATTCAACAGAGCAGTTTATGAATACAGTGCCTCTGGATCAGTGTTACCCCTTCCCACATTCTCACCCACCCCTCCAAACCTACCCCTTCCCTCACTTTATTCTTAACTTTTAGGTCATATAGAGAATTTTCTTTGCCATTTAACAAAGCAATTTATGTCTACAATGCATCTTGATCTGTTTTAATGTGCTCGATTATTTCCTGAGACAGTTAGATGAAATGTTAGGGACTTTCTGTAGTGAAGTCCCTAACTTCCTATCCTCCTTCCTATCTCTCTCATGGTTGGACCAATGTAGGGAACAGCTCCTTCCAATTGGCTGAGAAATGGACCCCTGAAGCCATCTAGGCCAGGAATAACAAGGGAAAGTTTGCTAAAGGCTGCTGCCTACATTATGTGGTTTTCAGGGTCTCTCTTCCCTCTAGACAGCTGACAATGAGGTTAACAGCTGGCAGAGCCACAGCCAAGGGGACTGAAGACTCAGAGCAGAGACACTGAACTTTGTTAGGCCTCAATTTACCTTATGTGGGCTTCCAGAACCACTGCATTCTTTATTTTTTAAGCCATTCTGAGTCACCTGTTATTGTCATGAATGTGACATACTATCATATTTAACACATCTCATTTTTATATAAGGAACCATAATTTATCCAGCCAAAGCTAAAGGACTTGTTCAAAAAAAGGTTGGACCCATGCAACAGTGATACTCACAAGACAATATGTTGGAAATTAACTGTACAACTAGGCAGGCAGGGTTGGGAGGAGGGGAGGGGGGAGAAAAATGAGGGAGGGGGTAACAAGTATGACAAGAAATGTACTAATTCCCTTGAGTATGTAACTGTAACCCCTCTGTACATCACCTTGACAATAAAGTTATATTTAAAAGAAAAAGAAAAAAATGATGCTGGACTATGTAGGTTAAGATCAGAAACCAGAATCCAGTCTCCTGATGGTCGTCCTGGAGTTTTTCCACCTCGCGGTCTTGATACGCGTGGGCAGATCCTCCGTTCAGATGTGCTGTGGGGGTTGGCACTTCCCTGGGCGATCGATCTCTGCTCTTCAGAGAAAGCAACGAAGTCAATGAAGCAGTGTTGCTTGGGTACCCTCACCAGCCAACCTATGGATATTGGTACTGATAGGCATGCTAATTGTGATTCCTCCCATTCGATCTATTCCTGCCTCTTTAGAATGTTTCTGCACATGCTCAGAAAGGCTCCAAGTACAGGAAGACTATGCTAGCCTGCGACCTGAGGGAAGGAGGAGGAGGTGTGGCTTATTATTATCCTCCCTCTGCTTTCTCCCCCTTCCTGCCCCCATGAACACGTCTCCTTGCTGTTCTGGGCTGTACACTAAAGGCCAAGACCACAGATCAGACCACCTATTTTAGCACTTGGGAATGACAACACTCAGCCTGCAGAACAACTTCGTGCGCTCAGACTCCACTTGCTCTAAATACAGAGATACTAGTCACCAAACACAGTTCTTACTCAAGGTACGCTACGTCTCTAACCTCGTTACAGCAATCCGTGCCCCAGTACATTTTGGAGGTCCCTATGTGAAAGGCACGATGCTAGGGAGAAAACAAATGTAATCACAGAGCATTGTCTACACATAAGGCCTTGTTACCATCATTAAAACACATCTGGAAACTATAGAAAACGTTTCACGTCTCCCTAAACGACTTCTCAACTTCCACATCCATAAACTTTCCTAGCGTTTCTCTTACATTAGCAGTAAAAACAAAATGCCACCTTTTTCAGGCTCTGCCACTTTCCCTCACTGAACAATAACTATATCAACCAGAAATATTATCCAGGCCATCTGGCTGGACTTTGTTCTGGAGTTGTGCATCACTGGGTTTCGAGAGTGGTGGACATTCCTGCCACTTCTCACATCTCGTTTTCTATTTAACCAGCCACACATGTCTCAGGAGCAGCATATACTTTTACCTCCCATGTAAAGATCACAATCCAAGCAGATAGAACTTAACTCTGAATATGGTAGAATGTTAATTAAAAGCATCCTTGGCCTATGAGACTTTCATCTGCAGTACTGCTGAATGTGATTGTGTAACTAAACAGGGTCGTTGCTTATGTGATTCGTTAGAGTGATAGAAGCTCCTACTTGTGTGGGGTGATACCTGAATCTTGCTGTCCTTGTGAGAAGATGAGCTGTGAAGAGAGACACACCAGAGTGGCCTGTGTAGCCACAGACAGAGTAAAAGGAAGAAGCTATTAGCCAAGGAATGCTAAGCGTTGAATCGCCCTCAAAAGGCAAGAAGAGGAAAGAGAAGATTTTTCCCTACATGTTTCAGACTGAGCATGGATCTACCAGCATATTTTTTTTTTGGGGGGGGGGATTTCTGGCCTCTAGAACAGACGATAAATATTTGTTCTTTAAAGGCTCCACTTTGTGGTACTATAAATTGAGTACAGAAATCTGAGAAGAGGAAGTTTTCCCGTTGGAGATGTAGCAGCTATCTATTGCTGTTTAATGAATTACCACAAAGTCAGCTACTGAAAACAACACATCGATTTTTCTCAGAATTTCAGAGGGTCAGGAACCTGAATGTAGGTTAGTTGGATTTTCCGCTTCAAGTTAGGTGCATGGTCCAGGGATGACATCTCATCTGAAGGGCTGACTGAGGCAAGATCCACTATGAATTGGTGGTCATAAAGGGTCCAGCTGTAGAGAGGACCAAGAAAGCCCTTGTGTGGGTTTCTGAGAGAGCAATGCAAGTTCATCTACCCTCAGCCACTGAGAAGTTATTCATCATGGCCTGATGAATTGAATCCTCTCCCCCCACCCCACCTTTGGTGAGGAGATCCTAGGGGTTGAATTCAGGGTTTTACATTTAATGGGAAGGTTTTCTACCAACCTGATCAGTTTCCCCATTCTACAATGAGTTAAATCCTTTGGAATTAGCTTTGGGCAGAATGTATTGAAATGTTACCTACGTGAAGACCACACTGCATGGCAAGTTTGCCTACCTGTTTTTGAGTTAAGATTTTTGGACGCATGATTTGATTATTTCAAAAATAGAATGGACGGGAAAAAGTTGAGCTTTCCTATCATTTCCTCTTGGTGACATTTTAGGGAAATGGGAGAGAGAGAGACCTCTGTCCTCTCAAATGTTACCACTGGAACAAGAGCGGCATGGCCGACAGTGGGGCCAACCTGGTCACCAGCCACCATGCCACTAGAGAAAGCCTGTGATGATCTGTACTCCTGGTTTTAATTACATGTTGGGCATCGACTGCATGTCAGGTGCTCTGGTCTGCTTGGCTCAGAAGCTCGGGTAGCGAACAAGATTTTTGGTCAGGGTTCTTAATAGCATGAATCAGGAACACAAGCATCCACTAGGAATTCAGACTCCTTCATGGTGACTCATGAGTTAAAATCACAGTGTGAAAATCGTCTCCCGAGATAGCCATCGAATTGTAGTTGGTTAGAGTTGGACCCCTGCTCAATGTTTCTGCCTGTGCTAGCAGCAGAGGGCAGAGAATCTTTGTGATTTGTGTATAATGGGCACAGAGAGAGAGAGAAGGAGAGAGAGAGAGAGACAGACAGACAGACAGAGACAGAGACACAGAGAGCCAGAGAGACCGAGAGGTGGGGACATGTCTTACATGGAGACTTTCCTTCGACTTTCGTCTGTATCCATCTGGCTGTTGGTCAATACCTCAGCAGAGGTGTGGTGGTATGTGAGATTTTGTTGAGGCGGGGGCATTCTGCTTGGTTTCCCTATAGGAACACCTTTTAACCTACTCTGGGACAAAAGCAAGGACTAGGAAAACCCAAAGTTAAATATGACTTTTCCAAGTAAAGGTCCTCTGATTTCAGGCAAGTTATGCATCCCCTGGGAACCTCAGTTTGCTTTCTTTTGTTTTTAATGTTTCATGATAGGTTAATCGGGTAATTCCATTCTTATAATACCATCCGATATGTCCAATTACACGGGTATGGTGTAACAAAAACAGTTACAAACTTCCATATGCATATTTACGTTATATGCTCAGTACTATCAAGCTGGTTAACTCTTGGGTACGTGACACGAGTTAAACCATTTCTCACTGCTCACTAGAAAGCAAGCAACAGGCTTTTCATGGAATAATGTACAAACGAGGTACTTTCGGGGTGGAGGGGACAGAAAGCGGACAACACCACACGCGTTTCCATGTACACATCTGTAACACAAAGGCCATGTGGTATGCAGTGGGTGTACAGCCCATGCTGGTTTTCTTTTCTCTCCCTTTACGTTGTTACTTCTTTCTACTAAGATGTCTTCCATTCTGAGAACACTCAGATGTATTTTGAAGTTTTATAAAGGTTTTGGGGGAAAGTAGGGGCATTTTTTTTTTGGCACTAGCTTTACTGAACTTTGAAATCTCCCATGACTATTTAAGAGCTGGGATGACAAGAGAAGGTAGCCTGGGACCCAGCGAGTCACAGATAACTCCGGAAGGAGACAGTCAAAGGCAGGAATGCTCAGACACCTGCCGTAGGACTTCAGCCCCTCTGAGGCTGGGAGAGTAGCCAGGGGAAGGCAAGGCAAATTCCACACACCAAGCCACTGGCTGCCAGAAAGGATTTTGGTCGTTGCTTCCTGTTGGCTCTCTGAGTTGTTAGCAAGTAGAGTCCTCACGTACAATCTAATAGGACTGCATTTGAGCTCCTTTTCAACTGGATTTCTCTGAACAAATATTTGGGCTTTTCTAAGCCCTAGTCTCTTCACAGGGCTACATGGAAAAATTTCGGAACAGCCCAAATCTCCCTCCTAGATCTCTCTCTCTCTCTCTCTTTCTCTCTCTCTCTCTCTCTTTCTCTCTCTCTCTCTCTCTCAGTATCAATGTCTTTTCTCTACTCACACCAGTCCCTTTACCATCTGTGAGGTCATATACTGCTGGGTTGGGGACGCATGCTCTACCTACCAGAATAATAAGGAAGCAGCAGGAGTCTCACTGCCATTTCTGGGGTGCACCCTGGAAGCTTGTATTTGATAAATGTCTCCCTTAGGACTCTCAGCTGGCTCTGGACCCTTGCCCCTATATTACTGGCTCCCTTTAAGGACTTGGTAGAAAGGATGCCCTTCCTATTTCCTAAATGTTCCCAGCAATATGCTATAGGTTTTGGTAAAAGAGTCTTATTAGCTAGAAAACAATTGTATATTGTCTCTGCCTCTCTCTTTGTCCATCTGTCTCTGTCCCTTTGTCTTTCTCTGTGTTGTGTAAGGAGGGAGAAAGAAGACAAGTTCAACTGTTCTAATATTACAGGAAAAAAATAATGAATGAACTGTTTCGATCACAGAGAACATGCGTCAATACTGGCTTTATCCCTTGTTTTAAGGATGGCCTTCCACTCTCTCCTCACTTCCTCTTCAATCAGTAAAAGGCAACATCACAAACTTTTGTTTAGAAATGTGGGGATGAAGACACAGACTGACCACATGATGTTGGCCAAAGCATACAGCATTTCAGTTAGATACAAGGAGACCTGTTACACAATTCAGAAATTGTACTTACCAACGCAATGCATTCTTGAAAAAAGGCTAACAGTCTATGTAAATTGTTTTTATCACAAAAATGGTGAAGTAGCTAAGAGTTAATCATTCCACAATGCTTGCATATTCTCAAAGAATACGCTGTACACAGTCAATGTATGCAATGTTGTCAATGTAAAATTTCCAGCAATTCTGCAATAAGTGATCGTTAGATGGATAGATAGCAGAAAATAAAGATGTAATCCAAGTATAATTTCCAGAAATAAAAGGTGACTGAGCTTTCTACTTCGAAAGATCACAACATCCGCACTGGAAGAAACGCTAACATTTCAGCTTGTGATCTGAGAGTTTAGAGTCCCTGCCAAGCTTTAAAATCTTCTTCCTCTGTCCTGGCCTTCTTATGCGTGCTTATTTAAATAAATTACCCGTCAGGATGCATGTTGAACTTTAATATGCATATGAATTACCTGGGGTTCTTATTAAGATGAAAGTTCTAGTTTCTTAGAGCTGGGATCGGGTTATAGTCCTCAGGTGATGGCACCGGCTACTCTGTGAACAGCAGCCACATTCAGAGGAGTGAGGGGTTCATTCCATACCATCTCGTTGACCAATGCAAGCCTAAGTGGCTTTAAATGGAGCAAAATTATGGCTTCTAAACTCTTTGGTGTTCAAAAATGGCAATTCTTACCTCCTCTAGGGATTTGCTGACTCTTCTTTGAGCCACTAGATAAATCTATAATTTAGACCACTAGTGGCTTTAAGTCTTGCAAAGTCAAACCCAGTGACAAATGACGACACGTTGCCAGTAAGCATCTACACACCACACTTACTTAGCAAGATCTCCTGGATATTTGGTTTCCGTGTCTTTCATGGAGCAGCCTCCAGGGCTGAACTCTGCACTCGACACACAGGAGACGATAGGGCTCAGGATACTTTTAGGGGCTCAAACATCCTTTTATTTCCCCTAAAATCAGAAGAACACGCAAACTTTGGGAATCGAATAAGCGTTTCGAGTTTTCATCTCTCCTGGATTATCTTTGACTTTACCCTCATGGAGTTATAAAATACAGCGGTTAATAGTTTCACAAGAGCAAAAATGCCTGGACTCCATGAGCCGTAATATGGTCCTTATTATATGCCAATGACCAGAAAGCCATAGGGAATACCACGGAAAACAAAACAACGATTCATTCTCTGGACTCTTCTCTTTTGTTGGCAAGTGGAGGGTTGATTTTTACAAACAGTGTTCTACGATGCATAGCGCTTCGACATCTCGTTCTGGCAGCACAGCCTCAGGACCAGCCAGACCTTGGGTCAGCAGAGAGGCAAGGGCGGGAGGCAAGGGCGGGGACCCCCTGGCCTTCCGTCTCCCGGAAGCTGGAGCTCTGCTGCTCCTGGGAATCGCTCCGGAGCCTTACAAAGTTTTGCTGCCCAGGCTCCATCCATCTCTGGAGGCCAGTGAGTGGCACTGTTTCCAATGATTGCAGTGAGTGTGCCGCTCTTTGAAGTGCCTTTAATGGGGCAAATTTGTTTCACGTTGTGTTTCCTGGAACCCTAGCTCTTACAACTTCAATGAGATCAGAGTTTCTAAGTGATTTTCCTAGATAGAAGGGTTCTGTCATCCACTGATTCTTGCTAAACACTAGGCTAAACCAAAGTCCTCCAGTTGCTTTTACTACAGGACTTTTAGAATGAATAAACAAAGAGAGACCGAAAATCCTTAAGGCAGAGAGAGGGTAGGCAACATTTCCTATGCCAATCTCATCACAGATTCTCCCTTCCCTTCTATGAGAACCTTTGTGAGGGACACTGGGGAAGAGCTCACCTAGAGCTAGACCTCGAACAAGCAAAATGTAAAGCCGCTGCAGTTGCCTGATCTGACTTCTGGGTTCTGGGAAGATGTATTCTTGGTATTGAAGCTTAAAATTTGGAATGCATCTTTAAATATATATATATGCATATACATGAATATATATACCATGAGAGAGAGAGAGGTAGGAGGCAGTTTTGATGAGCGTTAGAACTGTCATCTGAATATATGTGGTCTAGCTAAGATTATGTGGGACTCACATAGAAACCAAGCTACCCAGAATTAAACTCCACTGCGAGTCAATCCACTAAGGGCAGCCACCGACTCCCATGCGATCGATACTCAGCCTGGGCTCGGTGGGCTGAGTGGGTAGGAATTCTCAAAGCTCACGCCTTTCTGAGCCTGTGAATGTGCACCCACTTTTTGAATGACTGAATCTCAATTTTTTTTAATGCCTCTTACTTGTTGCCAACTTACTTGCCTTGAATTCTGAGACATGTTCTTTCACGTTAATCTTAAGGATTAAAAAAAAAAAAACCAACCACACTGAATATAATATGTGTCTTACAATCCTAACCAACTTTAATTACTTGTTGCTATGAAGGTTTGCTTGGTTACAAATTCCTCATCTGTCGCTCCCAATTCAACGTAAGTTTCAGCAGCAATGGGGATATTCTGACTTTAATGAGAGATAATACATAAATTCTTAAGTAGGTTTAGTCTTTCCTCCAGCAATAGCTGTTCAAGGAGTGCCAAGAAAATAAAACAAAACAAGAGGGAACGAGATACATTCCCTAAGAACTGTGACACAGATTTTTCTAGACAATCTGGAATGTTTTCTTTTTCCAAGATGCAAATTTGTCATAACAGCTTGAGCATGAGAGAGAGAGTCACACACACACACACACACACACACACACACACACACACACACACACAGAGCAGTGTCACATTTGTCACAAGACTCATTTTAAGACTCAAGCTGTTCATTGAAAAGCAAGCTTCCCACGACAGATTTTATGCTCATTGATTTTTCCTAGAAAAAAAAAAAACAACAACAGCACCCATTCGTCAAAATTATTTTGATGGATTCATTCTACATTTGGTGGAAGAAAATAAAATCCAGTGCCAAACCAGGCCAGATGAATCTAGCAGTCTTTTCAAAAGGAAGATGTTATATTGAATGGTAGTCAAACCCCGGTGCGATGGGAAGCCGCCTTCTCCCCCACACTTGGGTGCACGCTCCGCCTGGGAGCGATCGTCTGGCTTTCGCCAGCGCCTCAGTGGGCTGCTCTCTGGGGGATGGACCTCAGAAGGGGCCTTCGAGGGAAGGCTGGGCTGTTCGGAGGTGACGTGGTAACATGATTGAAGCCTCGAGCAAAATGGCTTCCTGATGTGAAGACCACGTGGCCGAGCCGCACTTCCCGGAGTTCTCGCTCCTGGAAGGGGTCACGGTGACGACGGCGATTTTGAAGGCAGAGATGTCTCAGCCTTCTCGTGGTTCCTCAGTGTCTTCCCTGGGGGTGACCGCACACCTGGGCCACCTTCCCCTCACTGGCACGAGGGAGTGGCAGAGATGACAGCTACAACCCCAGCCCCCCCTCCCCACCCAAGTGTCCACCCCTGGTTGTCCCAGCCCCTGCATGGGCAGGCGTCTCCACACAGAGGAAGTGCCCCGATTCTGTGCGTCTCCCAGCTCCTCAGTGCCGGAAGGAGCAGAAACAACACAGACCTACCAGTGTTAGGCTCCAAGTGCTCTCTGAAGAATGGCCTTCATTCAACCTGGCTGCTCACACCGGCAGTGGTTCTGCTCCTCTGACTGAGCTCAGACACACAAGCCTAGCCACACGTATAGATGCACACAGACGTGCACGTGCCTGCATGTGTGCAAATATGCCTAACTATAGCTGCAATGGTGGAAAAGATACACTTAAGGGCTGAGGGTGCATGCCTGTAATTCCAGCTAAGCGGGAAACAGAGGCAGGAGGCTCCCTAAAGAATACAGCAGAAAAAGCTGGGGGTGTGAATCTAGTAGTTAGAATATCTTCCTAGCAAGCATGAGGACCTGTGTTCATAGTCAGCTATGGGGGGTGGGCAGGAGAGGAAAAGAGGGAGGGGGGAGGTAAGGGGGAAAGGAGGGAGGGAGAGAGAGAGAGAGACACAGAGAGAAATAAAATAAATTCTTAACAATGATTGATTCTCAGTAATGAACATAGGGATATTTCATTTTTACTATTCATTCAACTTTGTGCATTCTTTAATTTTACTAGATAGATAATTTAGAGAAAGGAAGAATGACTCTTCGGTGTGAGTAAGCTTTGAGATTTGCAGTCCGAAGGACTAGGGAATAATGACTCAACAAGGAGTATTTTTTAAGTGAGATTTATTCCCTCAATGACTGTCAAAAGTGAGCTCTAAACACCAGCTGTTGGTCCCAGACGCCAAGAAGCCCGTGGTGAGGCAGGCTGAGGACGCTCCTGTCTTCCCAGTGTCTACGGCTTATTGTTTTTTCCAAGCCCCCACAATTCCTTGCAAATGTCGTGTTTCATCCCCTCCTGGCTATTGCTGGTGTCAACTAATAGTGAGGATGGGAACTGACCGTTGTAGATTAACCCTGCTCTCTGAACGCAGCAGTGAACAGACCCTCGTGTGTGTGTGTGTGTGTGTGTGTGTGTGTGTGTGTGTGTGTGTGTGTGTGCTAGTACTGGGACTTGAATTCAAGACCTGGGCGCTATTCCTTAGCTTTTTCATTTAAGGCTGGTGTTTTACCACTTCTGCCACAGCTCTACTTGTGGCTTCTTAGTGGTTAATTGGAGATAAGAGTCTCATGCACTTTCCTTCCTGGGCTGGTTTTGAACTGAGATCCGCCCATATCAGCCTTCTGCACAGCCAGAATGAAAGAGGTGAACCCCCAGTGCCCGGCCCACCTTTTGTTTCCAGTTCAATTTGATCACAGTTGACTGATCCAGGACTAAGTTGGCGAGACCTGTTCTGGAGTATGGTGCAGTCATGCGTAGAGAGCAGAACTGACCTTAGCAAAGCAACGGTTGGTGTCCTCAGGCTCTTTCATGAGAGAGCTCAACTCTGAGTTGCAAATCAGTTTGGGGCTTTGGGGGAAGTGTGTTCAGGGAGGGTGTTGAGGGATGACACCCAATCTCAGATACCTGGACAGAGGTAGGGAGGACAGGTGGAGAGGCGCCTGGTCTTTCAGGTTGGGACCCTCCTCTGCGGATGAGGAAGATGCCCTCTTTTGATTAGAGGTTTCAATGTCTTGGGTGTCAATATTTTGGGATTGTGCCTTTGGTTTTTGGGAAAGCCAACCTAGGAAGAAAAAAATACCTTTCTAGTTTCGTAAGTGTCAAAGACTAAAATTTTAGTTTGGTTAAAAAAAAACAACAACAACCCAGCACCATTGCATTTCTACAAACTCAATACCGGGGCAGAAGGTTCTCGGCACATTGCCTTCCTGCTGGCCAGCCATCCCCAGGTCAGTTCCGACCCCAGGGTGGCGGTTCGCAGCTGCTGCTGACCGCCGTGGCCTCCTCATCCTGGCGGGCTTCTCGGAATAAGATTCTCAGGTGATATGCATGAGAAAATATGTATCGTGACTGTATATGTACGACGATTCCCATTCTTCAGCAAGTTTGGTGCTCACCCCCCTTCCGGGCGGAGGTCCCACTCTTGTAAGTAGCAAAGGTGTGTTAGCTAGCTAGTGTAATATAATGACACACACACACACACACACACAGATGAATGGTAGAATACAGGAAAAAAAAAATCTCACATATATACATACAACAAGGCATATATACATATATATATATATATATATCTGTATATATAATGTAAACACTGACCAGAAGAAATTTGGAGTGGTTATGTTGGTATTAGACAATGTAATTTTTATAAAACAAAACAAAACATTACAAGGCATAAAGCAAAAGGATTTTTAAAAATAAGCGAGTTAATCTCTTAGTAAGTAACCTGCATGTGTACATATGATAAACAGAAAAGTGACCAAAATGTGAAGAGATTAAGCAAATCTACCTTTTATGGCCTGAAATTTCAGTCCTGCTCTCAGTACACGGAGCACAAATAGACAAAAGGCAGTCAGCTATTGAAGCCTGGAACAAGAGGTGGAGAATAATGTGAAATACCTTCTATGCCCCAGCCTGAGAGGGCGGGCACTGTCTCTTTGGCTATATTCTCTGGGAAGACAGAGCCACCACTGACGCGGTGTGTAGAGTAGACCCTGTAGATGAGAGTCACAGCTGACCGTCCGAGCAGCAGCCTGTTACGGAATGACGGGCGCTGAGATGTCATGGCTGAGACGGCCATATCTTAATCAAACGCGAATCTGTGCTGCTGCGCAGTTATGTCCTGGGTGTGATTACAGTCCATAATCAGGTGACTGTAAGAGAATAAAATGATCCTAGGCAATTTGGGTGGGCCTTAGTCAGTCAGCTGATAGAGCTCATGAGCTAAGCTAAAATGTCTCTGATGAAGAAGAAATCCTGCTAAAAGCAGTACCAGCCCCACCCAAGGGTTCCAGTTACCCGTAGCTGGCAACCTGACTGACTGAGCCTTTCCTAACCAGCACTCAGAACCACAGAAGCCTATTCCTTACGTCTCTTGATGCATACCCTCTATGGGGTCTGCCTCTTCACTTGAATGCCAATTTATACACACTGAATAGTTAAAACAGCAAAGTCCAACCATATGTCGTTTACGATAAACTCACTTAAAATACAAAGACATCTGATAAGAACAAAAGTTCCCTATAGTGATATGCTCTCCAGGACAATGAATGAATTGATTTCTTTTCCACCTTTGCTGCTTACTCTTCACTTTGGTGTTTGTTCCGTTTATCTTTTTGTTAATGAAAAAAGTAGAAACGTTGCCTTTTGGGGGGCAACAGTGCTGTAGTTAAAATTGTCATGGAAAATGTGAATGATCGGATGGTCTACTGTTGTTTCATCGCAGTGAAGGTGTTATTGGGTGTTACCTCATAACCCGGGGTAATGATCTCGGCATGGCGTTGTGGTCCCTGTGATTCTGTCAGAACCAACGTCTGCTACGACCCTCGGTGGCTCTCCTGTCCTCCACCGTGCCTACGCGGGCATCAGCGTCGGCCCCTTGTGCCCAGGGGAGCACGGCAGAAGGGGCGGGGCGAAGCTTCTGAGGGTGCGCCAGGGAAGGAAGTTCAGCCTCCGCCATGGAGGAGGAGGCTCACCCCACTGAGAGCGGAAGAGCTCGCCAGACCTGCCGGCCGGGCGCGGGAGCAGCTGCCCCCGGCCGTGGCAGCCCCGCGGCCTTTCAGGCCTGGTCAGAAACCAACAGCCCCCTCACCCCAAGTGCTGTGGACTCCCGACCCACACACCCCACAGAAGGCTCAGGGGTCCCCATCATGGCTGTCAAGCACTCTGGTTTGGGGTGATCTTTTATCTAAATGATTTGTTTTCGACTTTTTTTTTTTTCTTATTGAAATGAAATGAAGCTCGCTTTTAGAACTCTCTTCCATCCTTTGGCCAAGTTGGAATAACTCCACAAAAGCTCCTCCCTGGAAAGCAAAAACTCAATGAGGGCGGTCGCGGGTTTCGAACTTCCAACTTACTTCACAGGAGTAGCTGGCAATGTATTAGCCATAACTTCATTTTTTTTAAAAAGAAAAGATATACTCCAAAATTATTAGTATTCCAGTTAGAGGTCAGACATTTTATCTCAAAACTCATGAAAAAATTTCTGGTCATCTCTCCATGTAGAAACTCGTCGTGTCATAAATGGATTTGTTACACAGCTGATTTTCTTACAGTCACGGCTTCCGGCATGAGGGAATGTTAAAACGGTACATCCTTAGAAACTATAGGCAAACCACTGAAAATTCTGAAATTCAAGGCTCATTGTCATCTTGTGATTGAACTGGAGTTGTTTTGTACATTCTGAAAGCAGATTTTAATTCTTTCCCACAGCCTAAATACCCTCTTCTCCCTGTGTTCTGGTCGACATTCTGGCTTTAACTCCTATAGATCCACGTCCAGATTGGCAGACCCTTTGCCTTGCCCCACCTGACAGTTCCCAGCATCCAGGCCATGCTTCTAGATTGCCTGGACTGGAGGGCTGCTCTTTCCAATCTACTCTGGGCCTAGCTGGAGGCCCCTGGCGGTTCCTGTGGAAGCCATCACGGGCACTATGGGGACAGTTGCCCTCTAAGCCTTAAGTAAAATGAAGTCCCTGTGGAGGGGTAGTGCACAGATGCACAGATGGAAGGAGGATATCTCTTCATAGCAAGAAATCTTAGACTCTATCAGTCGTTGGCTATATAGGTAAAGATATTTAAATGCCGAGAGGCTTCTCTACAGTCAAGCTGACTGTACGGATCAGTGGGACATGGGGAGAGTGTTGTCTTTCCTACTCCTTTTCCCATGAAGCACCTGGAATTCTAAACGAGAAAGAGAAGGAAGCTCAGCCCCGTCTCATTTTCCTCACCATGGAAACGGGCAGAGCTGAGCTTGTTCCGCTAGCCTGGAGCAGGTGCACCGTGTGGGGTAGAGATCTGCTTCCCAGGGAAGAAGGAGGTTGCTACTCGGGGAATGGCGGCTCTCACCTGGGTTCAGACCAACTGTCTCTGGAGTGGGATACAGAGTTAGATCTCTATCGACCAGTTATGGGTGGACCTTTGGAGACGTGTACCCCAACTCGTTATGTCTCTGTATTTTCATCTAGATAATCAGGAAAATAAAACATCCTTTAAAGAGCTTTTAGGATTAAATGAGAGGGGAAGCCCAGTCCTTTGTTGCAGGCCAAATGGGCATTGAAATGATGAGAGCAATTCTTCCTATCAGCCAGCTAACTGGAGCTGTCCATTCTGATTATGGCGGGTAACAGCTGACGCAGCATATCCTGGGTCCTCAGGTTAAACCAGGCTCAAATCGGGGACAAAAACTCAAAAAGATACCTAAGAAAAACAGCCACAAGATGCTCACAGAAACATCCCCACTCGGAAGGAGCTGGGGAGAGGCCAGGCCACGGGAAAGGGGAGCCCTGGGGGCAGAATCCTCTCAGTGCAGGAGCAAGAAGGACCTTCGGATTGCTCTGGGCCGAGCGAATGGGCCATGGTGATCACTCGGCCCTCGGCTTCCGTGGGTTTGGATCTTGCTGACACGTCTTCCAGGGCCACCGAGGAGTGTGGCCATTTGCAATTCCAGTTCTGAGTGGAGGATGGCACGTGGGTACCACGTAGGAGAGCACAGATAGGAAGCATCAGCCGTGTCTCCTGACCCAGCAGCGACGGAGAAAGACCCACTGAGAAGGGCTCTGTGGCCAGCACAGAGGTGAACGTCTCCCTTGGGGGCCTCAGCTGCCAGAAGGACCACTCCCAGACCCGTGGGGAATGGGGCTGACAAGAAAGTACGTAGTTTAGAGACCATGTAGATCAGCAACGTTTTGTTTTGTTCAGATGATGCTGAAGGGAGCAAGCTTGTCTTACGAAAGGAAGATCATTCTAATACAAAGAACATTTTAAGAAGACACCAAAGGAGCGCTCTTTCAATTAAAGAATTTGGGTTTGCTTTCACGTCACCAATGCCTTTTTCCTCGTAGATGCTAGAACCCGACCTACCTGTGTCCAGTGCTAGAGCCGGGAATTCTCTGGGGCCCCACCCTACGCAGCCTCAGGTCCCGTGGCGCTCCTGCAGAGGGTTCCATGGCTTGGGGTGAGGGGGCCGGGGGGGCTTGGCCTGGAGAGCATGGCTTGGCTTCCCTAGGTCCTGATGGCCGGTTCAGTAGCATAGACTGAAAATGCCTGCCAAATACGAGTTGTGCTTGACCTGCCGTTCTTCTCTTCCCAGCACCAGATCCTGAAGGCAGCTTGGAGCAGAATCAGCGTCCCGCCCGGGGCTCCGGTGGAGACGCGTCTGGCCCTGGAGGCCACTGAGATCTTACCTGCAGCCTGACTCGGAGGCATCTTAATTCTATCCTCTGGCCTCCTCATTTTCCCCACCTCTTTCTGCAGATAATGGAGAGCTGATAGTCAGAGAAGCATCCTATTCTGCAAGCAGCGTGCTTGACAGAGCCATGGCTACCACGGCTGCGGACTCCGAGTGGTGGCTAGACCAGTGTCCGGCACACAGCCCCACAGATGACACACAAGGAAAATACTGTGCTTTAAAAATTTTTTTTATTTTTACGAAGTAGTTCTCTAAAGGGGGTTCAATTCCAGAAGTCAGGTGATGAGTACAATGCATCTTGACCAACGTCACGCCTTCCATTATTTCCCTCCTTGTCTTCCATCCCATCCCTACTAGCAAGATCCACCGTTAAATCTTTACATAATGTACCTTGAAGGTAATGACTATACTTTCCCACCCTCCCTCCACTTCCTCTTTGCCCTCTCTTCCAAGAACACATTTCGGCTTCCCGGTATTCATTTTGTTGAACAGAGGAGTTGTTGCACTCTTCCCCTTCCCCTGCTTTCATCGCATCGAAACACAGAGCTCGTGCGTGGATGGTCAGGAATAGTATCAAGAAGGGGGTATGAATTACTTCCTGTCACAATATGAATCACTTCCTGTAACATCTGTGTCACACGCTGGACGTATGTGCACTCAAAGGTGAATTATGTAAATTACACACCTAGCCAATATAAGGAGTGAAAGGGTACACATGTATCCATGTCAAGTTGTGGGACTGAACACTTCCCGCTGACCTCTTGTCCTGGATGACCTTTACAGGCCATAGGGCAGGCATCCTCTGACACCAGCCCCTACACGGTGCAGGACATCAACATTACAAAGACGTCATGATCTCGTGTAAGGCGAAGGTATCATCGAATCATAGAAATGCTTGCAGAATCACTGGGACAAAGAAGAGATAACAGAGCAGGGTGACGAAAAACGGGAACTAACGGGGGCTGGCACCGGAGGACCAGGCCCCCGCTCCACAGCGGAGGAGCTGTGTCGGGCCGGGGAACACGTGGTCACGACCTTCTCGCAGCAGTCTTGTAGGATTTGGTCGGTTTTATCAGATGACTAAGAGCAAGACACAAGCGCTTGGAAATGCTTACTCCAGAGAAGATGGGAGAAGGAAGCATTTTCCAGACCCCTCTGAACCCTCCCCCAAGGCCATGTTTTTAGTTTCTTGATTGAGAGGAGATTTCTGGAGCCAAATCTAAATGAATTCAAAAAGGCCTGGTGTCTTTGTGACTGCTGTCTTCTCTTCCGCTTTGTCAGTGGCTGGTGGAAGAGTGCTTCTACTGGACTCACCCTGCTGCTGTCTGGGGGGGCTCTGGGTGGAGGTCCACCCTCTGCCATACCGAGTGCTACGGTCAGGGGCTCTGGGGCTCACTACGGTTGTCTTGGCTACTGTCCTTGCTACCTACTCCTGGCCAGCTCCTCTCGTGGATTTTCCTAATGCTTTTGTCTGAATTGTGTTTGTGGGGCAGTATGTGGAGTCTAGAAACAAAACCGTGTCTTCTTTCCATTTACGCATTTAAGAGAAATTCAGAATAAATACAGATCAAGCCAACTCCTCGGGAGGAAGTTGTATTCATGTATGCTTTCTAAAATAGCTATGATAGAAACGAGACAGATGATTTTGCAGATTAGAAAAAAAATGGGTTCAGGTACACCAGATAACTTGCTAGCTGGCTTCCGAGTCTCAATCTGGTTCTCTTTGTACCTGGCGTTGAGCATTCCTCTGGCCGTGTTCTGCGTGGACATCTCAAGCTGGATCCCAGGGCATGCGTTAGAGGGAGGCAGGCAATGACTCAAGGAAGACAGTACAGCACCAGGGCCCTTGGGCAGGTGGTTCAGGAAGGAAAGGGGGCAGGTGCAGGGCGGGGCACCAGGGTAGGGTGGAAGCAGGGTATGGATCACACCAAGCATTAGGCTCTTCCTGAATAGAAAAATGGAACCCGGAGCCCAGGTCTCAGGGGGTAAATATGCAAATTAAGTGCAGTCAAAACAGCAGCTCCTGAGAGTCTGGAGATGTGTGCTAATGATGGCATCCAGACTGACAGGGAAAGGTCTTTGTCCTCATCAGGGAAAGTCATCTCCAGATAGCAATCAATTGATTCCTGGATATGACGCGTGGCAGAAATAAATAAATAAATGGGCCAGAAATGAAATGCTAATAGACTTGGTGGGAAGTAATTTGCGCAGGGATCTTTGCTGCTGCTTAGAATGCAAATGGCGTTGCTGGGAGAGATCCCGGGTATCTCTTGACATGTTTTCTAATTATGAATGTTAATTACATGCATCATCATTTGCATACTGCCAGGAGGCAGAAGCTCTTGAGAAAGAATCTGGCTACAGGGCTTTTTCTGCTGTGGTTTTTTTTTCCCCCCCCTTTCTCCCATTCATTCAGGAAATGAAGAGAGTTCCACCTAGGCTAAGCATTTGCCAACAGATGGGGGCTGGCAGCTTCCAGTTCTAGGCTCTAAGCATAAAGACAGGTAGTTAGACAGAGGGATGGAGAGACAGACAGCAATGTGTATACAGCAAGGCTCTCTGTGGCTGATTTCTGACCCTGGGAAGACCCAGGGACCAGGGGCAGAAAGCCCCGCCTCTAACTCAGTCAGGCAGCAGTGCTGAGGTCTGCAGAGCTGGAGGGGGCCTGGGACCATCCTGTCCTTTCTGCCTATGGTGAAGATGAGCGTCTCTTGCTCACTCCAGGGCCGGTGAGAGTGTCAGTCTGCCCGGTGGAACGCTGGGAACAGCCAATGGCTGCGGTGGAGGAGGGGCCAGACCTGTTCCTGACCAATTCTCCTCCACCAGGTGAATTGTCCCATGACCAGTGGGCAGCCCCACTCTATGGCTTCTTTTGGTTTTGTTTTTATGGGGGGAAAACTGTAAAGAACCATGTTTGGTGGTTGTTTGAAGTCTAGAAGATAGAGCAGTGTGTATTCTTTGAGCCTTATACACGGTTTATTTGCAAATTATTAGCATACCAGGACATTTCACCTTGAAATTGACCTCCGGCTTTTCTTCTCCTTATTCAACTATCTTTATGGATATTTTTTTAATGAGAAGTGGGATAAAGATATTTAAAACACAGTGGGTCTACATTGTTATTCATAAGTCTAAGCTTTCTATGTAATTTCCTTTGCATTATAAATGTTTTTGAATATTCTACGTATTGCGATCTTTTGAGATCTTAAAAAGTTTTTCTACGTGAAGAAGAGAGGTCCTCCGCCCAGGCTTGTCTGTTCTTAAAGATCACAAAGGGCCCTGTCTGGCGATGTCATTGCTGGTCACCTGACCAATCCAGAGATTCTTCCTGTGTCTGACCGTGTACCCTGAAGGCAGAAGTCTCTGGCTCACTCATCCAGGGACCAGGGGCATCTAGGCCAGCTCTAGGCCAGGCGAAAGAATCCATAGTTGCCCATCCTATATCATAGCCATCTGTATATGTGGTGCTGGGGAAATGAACCCAGGGCCTCATGTATACGAGGCAAGCACTCTTGCCACTAGGCCATATCCCCAGCCCTATCATAGCCATCTGAATAAACCTTTCTTTGCTCTTGTCTTCTGCTCTGGTTACCTTTGATGTCTTTCCCACAAGGCCTTGCCTGGCAAGCCGCCTCTAGGGTCCGCAAATGGATAAATTAGTTTTTTCCTGAGCTGCTGTCCTTGTTCCCTCTGTCTCCTTGGTTCACCAAAGTGGACTAGCTATCTCATCAAAGAACACTGGGAATCATCCAAAGAAAACAACCGGGAAACTTCTAGTCCTAAAGTAACAGAGCAACTCTAACGATACACAATGGGAACTAGTGTTTGGGATGCGAGTCAGATGACTTTATTAACAAATTAGAGAATCAAGTATTTTTGTAGCTTGGTAAGTGATGACCTGTACACTAATGTCTGAGGGAGATAATATGCACTGGAGTCTTGTCAGAAGTTCCCGAGTGAACTTGGCTCATTTAATTATATGTTGTGCAATGAATTAATTATGCTACGCTACACAACAGTTTCTAGTTCCTTCTTCCTACAGGTATAGGAATCGTTCTTGCATTTCTGGCATATATTTAGGCATACATAAATGTTAATGACTCCATGAATCACAAATGTAGTTTAATATTGTGCCACTTTGTATTAATTTCCTTTGTTACCTATCAAACTTAACAAATGGCATGCTTAAAATGACACACAGTTGTCCTTCAGTCTGGCAGGGCAGGGTGTGCTGGGATTTCTTCTACTCAGGTTGTCGCAAGGCTACAATCAAGGTGCTGACCGGGCTGTGCTGGCATCTGAGTCCCTGAATGGGGAAGGATCTGCCTCCGAGCTTTCTTCCACTTGGTGGGCTGTGGCTTCTGCTTTCTGTCTGGCTGCCTGCAGGGGGCACTCAGAAGCGTGGCCTTCTCCATAGATGTATTACAACACGGCTGTCTGCCTCCTGAGACCGGCAGGAAAATCGCTTTCTCCAGACAGCTTAAAACGTAGTCTTAAATAACGTCATCAACTCAAGAAGTGACCTTCCTTCTTCCATCACCTCTGCCACATTCTTGGACGGAAGCCAGTCTTGGGTCCTGCTGCTGGTGTCCAGAGAGGGGATTCCTCAGGGCGTGAACATCTGAGCTGGGGCTTTGGGGCTGTCTTAGAATTCTGTGTGTCGCTGGACAATCTGCGATTACGTCTGTGGCTTTCAAATGCCTGGTTTCCCACTTGTGCTTAGGTAGAGGGGGGCATCAACTTAGAGACTCAGAAATGTCAGCGTTTGCTTGCTTAACTACTCAAGCATTCTAGACGGGGCAGAATCTGCTAGATTTCCTTGGCCTACTGACTCGGTAAATTTAATGTTAATTGCTGACTGATACAGAGAGTAAAAGGACTGATCTCCTTGCCTGCTTCCAGGCAGAACAAGTCTATGATGCATTTTATATCCCAGAAACACACACATGCATGCACACGCACACACACACACACACGCACACACACACACACACACACACTCTTCATGGACTTAGTTAGACAAAACCGGCCTCTGTCTGGAGGATACAAGCTTGTGGAGCTTCTTCTCCTAGCCAATCCACCACCTCCCCTCTTGTGGAGGAATCAAATGTATCACGTGACCTTCAGCCTCTCACTGGGATGTTGGCCTTGCCCCAAAAGGAGCGGCTCAGAATCCCTGCACGGTGATTACCCACCCCGGTTTGGGAACCAGACAAGTCCACTTTCCTTCCCTGGCTCTGCCAGATGCTAGACGTTTACACTTCTCTCTCCATCTCGCTACGTCTTAGTTTAGCAAAATGAAAGGAAAGGCTATCTAAGATACAAGCCTGGAATGCTTAGCAATTTTTCTTTTCCGTTTTTCGAAAGCAAACGATAGACGGTATCTAAGGTCTGGAGACACACGTCACAAGGAAAGATGCTCATTCAAGTCGCCAGCCCCACACGTGCTTCCTTTCCCACATGAAGCAGGCCAGGCGGTGGCTTGGATTTGCCTTTGGTCACGTGGCAGGGGGTCCCCACGGGAGCCCAGCGGGAGCTCAGCCCGTTTCCTCGCGCTGCTCCTGCACCGCGGCCTTCCACCGCGGAGCTGTCCACGGTCACCGAGCAGCAAACGCCAGGAGTCAGGCCCGGCTTCCCTCGGGAGACGGGCGGCCTCCAAACGCTTCGGCAACTCGCCTCCCCGTCTTTCCGGCAAGTCAGATGGTTTCAGCGTCTTCCAGTCGCAGCACCCGCAGGGTTCCAGCGCAGGTCAGGCGATCTCCATCATTGCCCGCCGGCAGGGGAGAACTAACGGCAATACTCAGCCAGTGGCTTTTATCTTATCCGCGTTCCATTACGAATGGCCTTATGACCCACGGCGAAGACGTTTTACATTACTTTAGGCAGGGAGGAAATCGTTAGACTGTTTCAAGCAGAGAAACGACATGATTTGCATGTCAGAAATCTTTGGCTCCAGCATGGAGAATAGATGGGAGGATGGGGCCAGGGAGAGGCCCCGTCAAGCTGTGGCTGTTACCCCAGAGAAGGGCAGAGGGGCCCCGAATCAGCGCAGCCATTGTCGGGAGGAGAGACAGAGGTCGACAGGATTCTGGAGATGGTTGAGGAGCGGATGGGATTGCAAGGCTCATTGTGCTGAGGAGAAGGCGCGTGGGGCCGGAGCTGTGGGGGGAGGGGGTGGTGATCGGATGGCCAGTGGATGGCTCTGGATCGCGGACCATGATGGTGGGAACAGGCTGGGGCGGGAGGTGTCAGTCAGGACTGGCCATGTTGTGGTGATGTGCTGGTGATGTCAGGTGGACAGGCTGGCTGGGGGTGGGGAGTTGGGGGGGGAAGAACGACGACAGAGCAGCCCTGGCAGCATGGAGACCCCCATTAGGAGACTTTAGGGAGCCCCCCCGCCTTGAAGGAGTGGGAAGGGAAGGACTGGTGTGTGCCGTGTAACGGGGCGCTTTTATAAACCTCTACGGACCATGAGGGTTCTATTTCCTTCCTCAGAGACCATCCAGATGTTGGGGTGGGGAGCAGGGGAGGGCAAGTTTGGGGAGGCGGGGGAGAATGAATTAGGGGGTGAGACACAACGGGCTGAGATGTATAGAAGGTCTTCCAGCTCACGCATGGCCGAGAGTAGGGGCAAGGCCCGGGGTCTAATTCCCTGGGAGAGTTCTGGGGGTGCGGAGGGGGACCTAGGGCATAACTAGCAATGCATTTGTGCATTGGTTTTTATTCTCTGTTTTTCAGTATCTCAAGCCTCTTACCCAGTAGATATGAAGTTCTATGTCCCGGCTCCGCTCGTGGTACTTAGAGCTAAACTGTGCATCTCGGAATTCACGTGGAAGTCTTAGTCTCCTCGTGTCCTTCAGACTGTGACAGTGCACATAGGGCTACAAAGAGGGGGTTCTGTTGGAGGTCACTGGGGAAGGGGGGGGCGGCAGCCTGACCCGGCATCACGAGTGTGCTTGTGAGAACAGGGAGACAGTACAGGGATACCGACACAAAGAGACATCAGGAGAAGATTGCCCCCCCCCCCCGCGAGTTTCCTGCCAGATGCCAGTGGTACACGCCTGTCATCCTTACTACTCCAGGGACTGAGATCTGAGAACCATGGGGTTCAAAGCCAGCCCAAGCACAGGAGACATGGCTCAAGTGGTAAAGCGCCAGCCTGGAGCAAAAACAAACAAACAAGCTAAAGAACATCACCTAAGCCTTGAGTTCAAGCCCCAGCCCCAGCCCAAGGAGCAAGGGAAAGACAAGGATACATGCCGACTTTAATTCTTCTAACCACTGAGGGCGCGGTGGTATCGACCTTGACCCAGCTCCCCTTGGCACTAGCTCTCTCTGCCCACTCCCCAAGTCCAGGGGAGGGGTTCAGGGGCACGCACAGGCTTCGCCCCTCCCGACGGAGCCACTGTGGCCAGCTGGGGGGGGCTCCGAGCTCCTCCAGAACACATGCCCAGAGTGCCTGGCTGTCAGAAGTGTCTGGATCACACAAGACCCCCCCCCCGCCCCCGCCGCCCTCCAAATCCAGAGCATCCTTCCTGCGACTGTGCTGGGCCACCTGGGGGGCCCGGGGAGACAGGTGGCAGCAGGTCCAGGCGGAGTCTGCATGGGCGCATGAGCAGTTCGCTGCTGTGGGCGCATGCGCATTCTTCTTGCGCACCATGTGGGCGCATGCGCATTCTTTCATGGCTGCTGGCTTCACTGGCGCATGCGCAGTTTTTGTTCCCCTTTGCTGATGGATGCATTGAAGCCTGGGATTTCTTTGTGGACCCGAGGAGGCCCCTGCCCCTGGGCAGCTTGTCTGGGCTCTGTGGGTGGTTCATGCTGCAGGGGTTCTGCTAAACGTGAGTTTGCTAAGGAAACTCCCAGAAGGGCTTGGGAGAAAAACTGGAAGTCTGAATAAAGTTAGGCTAAGTAGAGAACCTTCCTTCAGTCCTCCCTCCTCCCCCTCCCTCCCTCCCTTCTGGCCTTCCTTCCCTTCTTCCCTCCTTGCCCCCATCCTCTCTTTTTCTGCCTTCTCCTTTGTGCCAGCACTGGGACTTGAACCCAGGGCCCTACACTCTTACTCGGGCCACACATCACTTTTCTGACTTTTTTCGTGGGTTGGTTGGAGATAAGGTCTCGTGGATTTGTTGCCTTGCTCCTCAAGTTTTAGCCTCCAAAATAGCAAGGACTATAGGACTGAGCTACTAGCACCCAGCAACCAAATAGTCTTCGTCACTATAAACTTGAAAGTGGTCAGGTCCCGAACCCTGAGAGCACACAACCAAGTTGGCAGGAGATGCCCGCTCAGAAGGGGAGGGGACCTCGGATCTCTTCTGGATCCCCTAGAGGAGACGGCCAGGGTGCTGGGGGCCGCGAGTATGAAGAGCACTGGTAATCTCCCTCCCTTCATGAGAAAGCCTTTTGCTGGGGTGGTCACCCTTGGTGGGAAGGACAGGACACAGACTGGCCGGTCGCACCTCCTCTGCTGTTCTGTCATGCGGATGACCAACGGCGGGATTGTGAGCATGGCACAGTACAAGTGAGACGAGACGGAGCTCATGGACCGTAGCTCACGGGCCAGCTCCTTCGCTGGGCCTTCCTTGGAGCCAAAGGGAGCACGGACCAGAGCTGACCAGACCGCTGGCTTAACAAAGCCAGCAACAGGTCTGCTTTTATTAACTTTCTGGGGGCGGGATAAGGTTTGGTGATCATCCATTAGTTGTGGCACAGTTTCTGAAAGTATGTGTGTACGTGTGTTATATGTTATGTATGTTGCGTGTGGTACGTGTGTGCTTTGTATGTTGTGTGGCATGTGCGTGTTTTGTATGCTGTGTAGAGGATTGTGCTATTTATGTATAGGGTGTGTTTGTGTATATGGGGAAAGTGTGTTGTGTCTGTGTGTGTCACTTTTGTTTAGTTTGTGGTGGGCGTGTGTGTGGTGTGTGTGCATGCACAAGCCTCCCGGCCATGCACGGGTGCTGACGGGCAGTAACTTAGCCCAGGACCCGCCGCAGCCCTCCTGCTTCCGGCGTCATGGTCTTGTGTAGGGCTGCAGGACTTGGAATGCCGAGAGCTGAGGAAGCACGCGTCCTCTCCGCGGGGCCAGAGGCCAGCCTGGCCCCGTGACGGTCTGGGACAAACCATTGCTCAGACGACCGACATGTCTCCACAGCGTGCTGAGGGAAGTATGATTCAGACCCTGAGGCGAGGAGGTGCCGCCACGCCTGCCGTCCGTGTTAGTCACCCATCAGGTAGCTCAAGGTCCAGGAGTCGCTGCTTTTAGCCAAAACAGCTTTCAAGTTCCTACAAAATAACCTAGGCGACTGTGCTTGTCATCCTTGCCCAAGGGGGATCGCGGGTGTGGAGTCAGCGAGCACTGATGTACTGACCACCTGTGCAATGGTCAGTGTCTGTTGACGGAACACAAAGGACCCTAGAGGCTCACTTAGGTTCCTCCATGCTAACTCCTCCATGCTCACTCCTTAGTATTTGTGTGAACATCTCAAGCCCACTAGTTTTGACCTGGTCTAGTTCTAGGGATTTCTGGTCTCTAAACATTCTGGCCCGTGACCTTACCTGGTGCCCTATGGCAGAGCTGTGGAGGGAGCACCAGGACAGCGGCAGCGGGAGGCAGAAGGCGGCAGGCTCATTTGTTTTCCGTCTCCCTGCAGTGCTCCCCGTCTGTCTCGCAGTCGGATGCACATCTGCGTCGTGGCCCTGAGCCCCACGGTCTTGACAGCCACGGCTCTGAGCCAAGCCAGGGTCCAGACTCTCGGAGTTGTCGCGTAGGGCCTGAAAGGTTAGTGAAGGTCAAAGTAAGCGTGGAGGAGCGACCTCGGCCTCCACCTGCCCCAGCGCGGCGTCTGACCGGGGGCCGTCTCCAGGGCTCCGGGTGTCCCTCTGAGGCGGTGAGCTCCTGGCTCTCTAACCGGACACACGGATGCTCCGCAGCTCAGTCCTGCTACTCCGCGTGTGCGGTGGTCTAGCTGGAAGGTGCGGGAGCGTCCCGTGGAAGCTGGAAATGGACTCTGAGCAGAATGATTCTCCTCAGGCCTGGCTTATGAATCCTCCCCAGGGATAAGGACCCCACTGGACAGGTGCTCATTCGCCCAGCCCGGCCCTGGGCTCTCAGGCGGGAGGGAGGGGTGAGGTTGGGACTCAGTGCTCTCACAGGCTCCCACTGACAATTCCTCCCCTCAGGGAGACACTGGCTGGTAGATCTGGGTGTTTGCCCCCCCCCCCCCCCCCCCGCCTCCAACCTCTCTCAAGGTCCCTGTGCTGGGTCGCAGCGCCTGAGCTCTGTGCTTTCCACGTGGGCAAGAGCCCTCAGCAGGTCCTGACTCTGAAGCCAAGGTCTCCACCTTGCTTCCTCCGTTCCCCACCGTCCATCATGTGCCTGCTGGGGGCCTGGCCATCAGGGCACGTCCCCAGCCATCCGAGGTGCTCACGCTGTGCTGTAGGGACCGAGGCCAACTCCCTCCTCCCAGACCATGGAGTGGATGCACTTTCTCATAGTCGGTCTTACCCAAGTCCCCGTGAGGGCAGAGTCTGTGTTTCGTGCTACCTCTCTGTCCCCGGAACTCAATACTGAGTACAGAGCATGGGAGAAATTCAACACATAGACAAGGAAAGACCACAGATACAAGTCCGGAGGCAGACTGGATTCCTCGCGGGCTAGATACACACCAAGACTCAGGCCTAGCTCAAATCTGTCCTCTAGCCTTTCTACCGCTACAACAGCCGTGTTACAGAGGAGAGGCCGGGAACCGGGCTCACGCCTGTCATCCTAGCTACTCAGGAGGCTGAGATCTGAGAATCGTAGTTCAAAGCCAGCCTGGGCAGGAAAGTCTGTGAGACTCTTATCTCCAATGAACCACCAGAAAACCAGAAGCGGAGCTGTGGCTCAACGTGGTAGAGTGCTAGTGCTGAGCAAAAGAGCTCAAGACCAGTGTTCTCACGTTTAGAGGGGGTCCCTTCTAGGAGAGCTTTAAGCAGAGACGGGATTTGGAGACTTCAGAAATGACTTCTCAGATGGACACCCCTTGGGATTAGATGGTCTGGGTGGGGCCTCCCAGTCCAGCACCACTCAAGGACCCCTGGGAGAGGGCCAGTTACGCTGCTCGGGCCCTAGATGGCGCTGGCATATCAATGAGGTCAGCAACCATGTGCTGGGGCCTCTGACCGGGGCTTGCCTGGTCCTGGTCCCTCTGGGAGGCCCCGTGGTGGCGCTGGGCATTGTCATCCTGACTGTTGGCAGGAAACCAGTGAGGCTCTCGGGGACTAAGATTATCGTCAGGAATCACTTGATGCTGAGCCTCCTCCAGGGCGGCTGGCCAAGGGCAGGAGTCGGTGCCCTTGCTCTTTCCCCGGCCCATGGTTGAGGCTCTGGGCCAAGCCAAGAAAGCAAAGCCAAGGAGTGACGGGAGCTCCCCGAGCAGCGGAGGGCCGAGGGGCAAGTCTCTGCAGATGCGGACAGAAGCTGCTGGAATCTGCTCCTCCCCGCTGGTGAGGCCAAGAAGAGGCTGTGCTCTGGGCCTGCCGTCCGCCCTGCGGCCATGCAGATGGCTTTAGGATTCTTTTCTTGGGGAATGAATTTCCTTTCTTGTTATCGTAGAGGTGATGTACAGAGGGATTACAATGACATGAGTCAGGTCATGAGGACATTTCCTTTCATACAGTGTCTTCTGTTCTCTCGTTCTTTCCAGTCCCTCCCTCCCACCTCCACCCAAGAAATGTGTAGTTCACTCTCATGAATGCCCAGGGAGCTCCAATGCTCCCCCCTTCCTCCCAAATATATATGCATGAATACATAAGGTACAAAAGACAGAATCAGAAACTGAAAGCGGAGGGGAAAAGTCTTCGGATTCCGTATCTTGGAGTTTGTTGCAGTACTTATGTTATTTTATATAAATATGAAGAGGCGTTTAGGCAGTGTGCTTTTGTGTTTCTCTGAAGAGTATTCTCTTTTGGTCTCACTGTGTGTGAGTAAAATCCTGTATAATTGTCATAACCCGGTGAATTTTAGATCTAACTTCCACATATCAGCGAGAACATGCACCATTTGTCTCTCTGAGCTTGGCTTACCTCACTTAACATGATTTGTTCCCGTTCCATCCGTTTCCCTGTAAATGACCTTATTTTATTCTTTCTAATGGCTATGTAACATTCCATTATGTATAGGTACCGCGTTTTTTTGGATTCACTCATCTACTGGGGGGCATCTGGGCTCTTTCCATAGCTTGGTTATTGTGAATAGTGTGGCAATGAATATTGATGTGCAGGTGTCCTTATCATATCCTGATGTTCTGGGTAGATGCCCAGGAGTGGATTGGCTGGATTTTAGGAAAGATCCATGATTGGTTTTTTGAGGAACCTCCAGACTGCTGTCCGGAGTGGCTGTACAATCATCAGTGACATTCCCACCAGCAGGGCAGTAGGGTTCCTTTCTTCCCACATCCCCATCAACATTTGTTGTTGTCAGATTCACAATGTTGGCTTGTCTTACTGAGGTGGGATGAAATCTAAGAGTCGTTTTGATTTGCATTTCCTCTATGGCCAGGGGTGATGAGCATTTCCTCATGTATTTCTTTGCTCTTCTTACCTCTTCTGAGAAGTCTCTCCTTAGCTCCCTTACCCATTTAGTGATTGGGAGGGTTTCATTTCTTGAGCTCCTTGTATGTATTGAAGATTAGGCCTGTGATATATTGCTGGTAAAGATCTTTTCCTGATGGGTTGCGGTCTTTCTAGCTTAGTAACTATGTCCTTAGCTGTGCAGAAACTTTTTATTTTGATGGAGATCCACTTGTCAAGTCTTTCTCCTATCTGTTGTGCTCTTGAGATTCTTTTCAAGAACTTTCTACCTATAAGTCCTTTTTTCCCCCCCAGGTTCATAATTTGTTGTACAAATTGAGTATTACATGATGAGTTGACATTAGCTTCTCCAGGCTTGAGAATTTAAGAGATGAGGTCATATATTTTAGAATCCATTTATGTTGCTTTCACAGATGGAGTCTTTTTAGACCTTAAACTCTAAGATCAGCAGAGCAATGCTTCCATATGTGGCCAGTACACAATTCATTCTACCTGTGAGAGTGTATGGGTTGAAATACTTCTTAATACCAGCGAACTGGAATTGGCTTTCATTTTCTGCACCTGCCATGATGTCAGTCTTTGCCAAAGTCACAAATTTGGCGGCTGACGTCCTTCAACCAACAAAGACACCGACTCGGCCTAACTGGAAGGAGGTCGTCTGCCTATACCTGTAAGTTCTAATGTTTCTCCTACTCTCTCTTGCAGTAGTTTCAATGTTCCGGATCTAATGTTGAGGTATTTGATCCATTTTGAATTGCTCTTGCTATTAGTGCACGGTGACAGACAAGGATTCACTTTTAGTTTTCCTGCTTATGGATGCTCAGTTTTCCCAATACCGATTATCTAAAGAGGTTATTTTCCCCCTCACTGTATATCTTTGGCTCCTTTATCAAGTATCAGATAACTGTAAGTGTATTGTTTTATTTCAGGGTCTTCTAATCTATTTCATCGATCCTGAGGTCTATTTTTGTGCCCATACGAAGATGTTTTTGTTATTACAGCTCTAGATTAGAGGTTGAGGTCTGGAATTGTGGTACCACCTGCTTTTGCTTTATTTGCCTGGAATTTCTTTCGCTATTTTAGGTCTTCTGGTGAATTTTTGGATTGTTTTCTCTATTTCAGTGAAGAACTCCGTTGGAATTTTGATGGGGATGGCATTGAATTTGTAGACCGTTTTTGGCAGATGATCCTTTTCACAATAGCGATTCTACATTCCATAAACACGGAAAGCCTTTGCATTTCCTTGTGTCCTCTCTGATTTATTTCTTCAGATTCTATAGGTTTTTGCTATAAGGATCTTAGGCCTTTGGCTAGGTTAATTCTTAGGGTTTTTTTTTTTTTTTAGGCTATTGCAAATGGAGTTGTTGTCATGATTTCCCTTTCTGCTTGTACACTGTTGTCATACGGAAAGGCTACTGATTTTTTTTTGAGTTAATTTTGTATTCTGCTACTTTTCCAAAGTGGCCGATCAGTTCTAGAAGCTTGGGGTTGGAGCTTTTGGGGTCCTTTAGGGGTAAGATCATACAAATTTGGAAATAGGTCTAGTTTTATTTTCTCTTTCCCTATATGAATCCCTTTTATACCCCTTTCTTGCCTTATTGCCCTGGATAGGAATTCCAGAACTATTGTAGGGGAATTGGTTTTAGTTTTTTCCCGTTCAGTATGATGTTGGCGGTTGCTCTGTCATATGTGGCCTTTACTGTTTTAGTGAATGTTCCTTCTTTTGAAAAAAAGTATTGTAAAGATGGTGTACAGAGGGGTTACAGTTATGTAAGTCAGGTGAGTTCATTTCTTTTTTTTTTGGCCAGTCCTGGGCCTTGGACTCAGGGCCTGAGCACTGTAGCACTGTCCCTGGCTTCTTTTTTGCTCAAGGCTAGCACTCTGCCACTTGAGCCACAGCGCCACTTCTGGCCATTTTCTGTAAATGTGGTGCTGGGGAATTGAACCCAGGGCTTCATGTATAGGAGGCAAGCATTCTTGCCCCTAGGCCATATCCCCAGCCCCAGTTCATTTCTTTTTGAACAGAGTCACCCCTCCCTCATTTTCTCCCAGTTTTTCCCTTCCCAACCCCCCCTCCCCCACCAAATTGTATAGTTCATTTCCAACATAGGGTGTAGTGAGTATCACTGCTGGGAATGTCCCTTCTATTCCTAGCTTCTCCGAATCTTTTAGCATGAATGAATGTTGTGTTTTTCTAGGAGGCTTTTCTGCATCTTTGAAATGATCGTGTGCTTTTTGTCTCTGGTTCTGTTGAAGTGGGGAATTATCCTTATTGATTAGCATATTTTAAACTAGCCTTACACGTGTGGGACAAAGCCTACTTGGTCATAAGGCATGATTTCTTTCAGCTAGTATTTTATTAGAGAAACTGGTCTGTAGTTCGGGATTGGGACAGGAGAGGCTGGATCCAGGCCTCCGGGGTAGGCATGAGCTTCAGAAGGGGCGGGCTCCCACCAGGCGCAGAGGAGGTGGTCCATGCTGTCTTTTTATCAGATCAGTTTTTATTCCAGCAGCCAGGGCCGTGGAGGATACAAGGGCCTACTGCCCAATCCATCTTGGTCCCGCAGGCCTTCTGCCGGAAGCAGAGGCCGGGGAGGGGCTGGGCGGAGGAAGGGCTCTGGCCTCTTTGCCCTCTTCAAGTGTGTGTTCCCTTCTTCGGTGGAGGGAAGGGGTCCAGGCCAAGAACCCTGGGTCACCACCAATGCTGGTCTTCTGTGGGAGGGGTTCCCCCAAAACAGGGCATTCACAGTTCCTGGCATTGGTTCTGGGCTAGACCAGCAGGGCTGTGAACGTTTTCTGCGTGTGGATACTGCGGTCTTGCATTGGTAAGGTGTCACTCTCTGTGCTGGTCGGGTCCCGGGCAGCCACAGGGCTGCTCTCAGGGCTTCATTGCACCGCAGGTGTGGAATGGAATGGGGGTGGGGGAAGGCGTTTTGCAGTTTTCCGTCCTTGTGTGTCTTAGATATAAGTTCTTCATTCTTAGGATTCTCGGTTTATGTTTTTCTTGTTGTCAACTTCTTGGGGAGAAGTGTGTGACAGGACCCTAAATCTCTGTCTGATTAGAAAGGGTTAGACCGCTTCCCTATTGCTTTGCCGCCATCTTGATCGGGTGATCAAGGATTCTCTAGTGGTATTAAAGCTAAGGATTCTTTAATGGTATTAAATGCCTATTCAGTTTATTCCTGCCAAGTACCATTTTGAACCCTTTCTATGTATCTACATATTTAATCTTCACACTGCCACTTTGGGACAGCCATCGTTCTCATTTCACAGATGAAGAAACGGAGAAAGCTTGTTACACGTTCTCCACCTGGTAGAGATGACAGACTTGTGATTCAACCACGGGGTTCCCGGCTCAGGATCATGAGTTACTATCAGTTTGTGCTGCTGTGAGAATGAAGAATATGGGTAGGTATATTTGATTTGTGTGTGTGTTTTTTTTAATTTGTGGATCAGAGTGTGTTTTCATGCTCCATGAAATAGCATCAGAGTGGCCCCAGGGCTGGGCTGGGGGCTGAGCGTGGAGCCTGTGAACTTCTTTGGCTGAGGAAAGGCAGGCCATGCCCGCCTGCAAACAGGAGTGGCTGCTGCTCTTTAGTGGGAGAGGCCAGGTGAGCCTCTGCACCAGAAGGAGAAGGGGGTGGCAGATGTCAAAGTATCAAGACTATGTGTGGCAAGCCAGCCCGGGGGGGCGGGGGGGAACTGATGAGTCTCTGTGGAAGGATTCTTTGTGGGTTTACGTTTAATTTCTCTTCCTATTTTTGAGGCCTGGGAAGAAGCAACTGACTTCCCACCTGAGCTGTCTGACTGCTTTACTTTTGCTCCAGGAGAAAAACGGAACCAGCTCAGCCCTCATGCCCGCTGGCGACATCAGCCACCACTGACTCAATTCATTCTGTGAGCAATTTCTCCTGGCGGCTCTGACACGCGTTGGGCCGGCCTGAGACAGCTGGGAACAAGATGTTTAAGGCTCCCTAACTCTGGGAAGACATCACCAAGCGAGTCTGAATACATCTCCATGGCCCTCAGGCACCAGCTTAATGGAAGTTATACCACCTGCAGGCACTTGGCTACCTATCTGCTGGTATATTGTGGGCTTGGTCCATTTCATGAGTCACGGGGTGGACCTTTGGACATAATTCTTCTCCAGGGAGGATAGCCTAGGGCAGCATGTGGAGAAGGGCAGACCTTTTCCTGTGCCAAACCTCCCCAAGTAGAATTTAACTCACACACGTGTGTGTGTCTCTGTGTATGTATGTGTGTTGGTGTTATTGAGATTCAAAATACATTCTCTTTCAAATTAATTGTTTGGCTCCAGTCATGGGGCTTGAACTCAGGGCCTGGGCGCTCTCCCTGAGATCTTTGGATCAAGGCTAGCGCTCTACCACTTGGAGCCACAGCTCCACTTCTGGTTTTGGGGTGGCTAATTGAAGATGAGAGACTCGTGGTGTGTAGGGGATGGCTATACCTTTAAGACCTGGGACTGCTGGCTGCTAGCCAGTCCCACCTCCGAAAACCGGGTCTGAAAACCGGAAGAGGCAGCCAAACCAGCCCCGCCTCTCGTCTGTGAGCACGTGTGCCACCATGGCGCCGGCTGGGCCTCTGCGGGAAGTTCCATGACATCACCGTGATGGACAGCTCATTAGCCAATCATTAATACCCAGTTAGTCCCCCCCACTTCCTGCCGCCATTACTGTTATATAATACCCTCCCTCCCCAATAAAACTTTGGGAAGCTCCTGAAGCTGACTCCGAGGTGTCCATGCGTACCCCGCCTCCCAGGCGAGTATGGGGAGGGGGAGGACATTCTCCTAGCCACACGCTGCCCGAGGCTATCTGTGGCCCTCGCTCCCCCATTACTTCCTGCTGGCCAGAGGATATGCATTGAGAGCCATAGGGGAACACATAAGAGGATAAAAGGCTTGGCGTCTCCACAAAGGAGAGGATAGATTTAGCCCAGCAATGGTGGACTTTCCTGCCCAGCCTGGCTCTGAACCGTGATCCTCGGATCTGAGCCTAATTAGGTAGGATTATAGGCGTGAGCCACCAGCAACCAGCCTCAAATTAAAGTTTTGGTTAACATCACATTGTAAACTGCTGGCAAGAGGATATGATTGTAGTGGTGAGAAAGGCTTGGGACTTTATTCCGACTTCAGTTTCTTGCCCTCTTCTTCTTCTTCCTCCTCCTCCTCTTCGTTCTTGCCATCTCTTCTCACCCAACCCCTTCCAACTTCTAATTCTGCTTCTACCTCTGCTTCTTCTTTGTGGTGATAATGGAGGGTTTGAACTCGGGGTCACGTCTTTACGATTTCATTTTGTTTTTCAGATCGAGTTTCATACTTTTGCCCAGACTGCACCCGGTGGTGCTCCTATCTTCGCATTCTGAGTAGCTGAGATTACAGGTGTGAACCAGCACACTTGGTTGTTTTTGAGATAGGATCTTGCCAACATTTCTCAAGCTGGCCTTCTACCTAGACCTCCCTATCTCTGCCTCTCGAGTAGCTGGGATAACAAGTATGTGTTATTGCATTTCAAGAAAAAAAAAAGCCACCTTCTTAGAGAAGTTCCATGACTAAACTTTCCAAGACGCTCCACCGTGTCACTAAAATTTCCCGGAATTGCCTTCATGTTTCTTCCCTTCACAGAGCCCTAGTTTATAGTTACATGATATAGCTATGTGTCACGTACATGCTCATCTGTACTTGATTCTGCCCGGTACTCTAAGCTCCATGCCTGCTTTTGACAATGACAGTGGCCAGGAATTGTCTTGAAATATGTAATGGTGGAAGTATTTATACCATAAGAATTGGCAAAAAAAAAAAATAACGAGACACACACCAATATTTTCTTTTCCTATCAAGAAAACCTGTTAAAAATGTATCTGCATCACTGACCCTGTACGCTTAGTGGCTCGGCTACCGTCAAAGGTGAGAGAACCACTCCCTGTTCCGGAAGAAGTTACCAAAACTGAGATGCCTGAGACCCCAACACCGAGTCCAGTGGTCTCACAGGAAAGAGGGGCTGTGCTTGCTAGACAGATGGGTAGGTCAGGAAAACCAACGGCTGATCTAATAAAGGATTTGCAAAATGTGTGGTCTGTGTGGATTGGAGGATTTTTCAGAGGAAAAAATCAATCATTCTTGAGTTGTGGAATTGAGGTTCCCAGGATGTCCCTGCTGTTGATCAGCTGCTTCTCAGATGTGTGCTCACCGGTATGAAGATGTTGATTGATTGGCCTGGGTTCAACCCTGGCTCTTCCTAACTGGGGAGATGAGGACGAAGGTTTGACTTTTGACTTTGCAAATGCTGTCTGCCTGGCACAAAGGCAATCCGCCATCACTCTTCCAGCCTTTCTCTCAGCGGCAAGAACTCCTCTAGCAAGCTTGGCTTCACTTTGCCACAGAGCCCAGGGAAATGCTCCAGGTAGGTCGCTCCTGAAGATGACCCTTCACCACCCCCCTGGGACCATTCCTGTGAGCTTCCATCTTTGTGGCAACGGTGCTCCTTTGAGTAACTTCTGCGGGACAAGGAAAGGTCTCACTAGTACCTCACGCCATTCTGTCTACATCATGTGATTCCCATCCCCGGGCTCCTGTCAGGAAGCATCCTTCCACGCAGAGATCTATAAACCATGGTCACCTGTTCTTACCAGCCACTCCAAGGCATCATGGCTTCTCTGACTTGAGACAAGAACCCAAAACTCCTGTAAGACTAACAGCCCGTCCTTGCAGTGACTGGATGCCATATTCGAAAGGACCCAAGGCAAACACCACTGTGATCGACTTGGTGTAGATTCAGAATCCCCGTGACAGATCACACATAGCCGGTGTTCACTGCAGGGCAGCAGAATCCGTAACACTGCAATGAATTATTTAGGCAGCAGCATCTCTGGGAGTTGCTGAAGTGATATTTATGGTGTTTTGCCATGGTAACTATTCTGGGATCGACGATCATTAAAAATCTATCAACCTGGAGTCGTGAGCTCGTGGTTTACAAACGGCATCCCCGGACACAGTCTCTCCCAACCTCCTATGGAAACTCTCGTTGAAGGTGAAGAAAGGTCGAGTGGAACGCTTTAGTCACCGGCTGCCTGGACACGAGGAGCCTGGGCAGAAAGCACCACCCTGGGAGGCCAGCTGTGCTCGCCCAGGGACAGAGGCGATGGCGTTTCTTACGCAGCACATAGGTTCCTATTCTATCTGCAACAACTGATCACAAAGGTAGCGTCTTCAAACAACACAAATCCGTTCCCCTCCACTTTTCGGGGTCAGAGGTCTGAAGCAGTCCAGCTGGACTGGGGTCCATCTCAAGAGTCTAGGGGGCAAGCTAATTCTTTGCCTTCTCCGGCTCCCAGAAGCCAGCTGTTTTTCTTGGCCTGTGACTCCTCCAGTATTCAAAGGCAACACGCCGTCTTCACTTCAAAAACCTCTCCCTTTCTTCTCTGCGTCTGTTCTTTCCTTCCTTCCTCCCCTTTCCATTTTTATCCTTCCTTCCTTCCTTCTTTCCTTCCTTCCTTCCTTCCTTCCTCCCTTCCTTCCTTCCTTCCTTCCTTCCTTCCTTCCTTCCTTCCTCCTTCCCTCCCTCCCTCCTTTCCTTCCCTCCTTCTTCTCTTCCTCTTCCTTGCCCTCCCCCTCTCTCTTTGTCTCCCACTCCCATTTCCTGGCTCTACTCCTGCATGAAAATGAAAATTGTTGTGATTACATTGACCCCACCATCCCAATAATCCAAGCTAATCTCTCCAGCTCAAGATCCTGAACTTCATCACAGCTACAGGCTCTCCCCCTTTATTATTATTATTATTTTTTTTTTTTTGGCCAATCCTGGGCCTTGGACTCAGGGCCTGAGCACTGTCCCTGGCTTCTTCCCGCTCAAGGCTAGCACTCTGCCACTTGAGCCACAGCACCACTTCTGGCCGTTTTCCATATATGTGGTGCTGGGGAATCGAATCGAGAGCTTCATGTGTAGGAGGTGAGCACTCTTGCCACTAGGCCATATTCCCAGCCCCCCCCCTTTATTACTTTTAATAACCACGTAATCTGGCAAGTTCATAGGATGTGAGGATCAGGGCGTAGACAATGTAGGGGCGTCCATCAGCCCCCTACACACAGGATCCATCTCGATCCTTACCTGCAGGATGGCTGTAAGGAACCGCCGGGACCCTCATCTCAGATGTCGGACACGGTACCTGTCAGGGTCACGAGACACTGTGTGGTCTGAAATTGGACCCCTCTAGAGTCAGGCATGGGGGACTTTTTGGAGCACTCCGGTAATTTGGGTTAAGATTCAGCGTGGTCACAGGTTGGGGCCCTGAGTCCCTGGGATTTGTGCTCTGGTTAGAGGCGTTTCCAGGGTGCCCTGTCTCTGAGGGGTGCATACAGAAGAGGCCAAGTGGGCACACAGCCGGAAGCTGGCGACCTGGCGCTCAGGGCCGAGTCCTCCGGTCGGGCTGCAGCTCTGCGGCCGCCCGGGTCTGGGACTCCTCAGCTCCCAGAGCTGCAGGAAACAGGAATTCGGTTGCTCTGTGGGATTTTTTCTTGAGCAGGCGGAGACGGCCTGAGACGGAGGACTCCCAGGGCGTGCGGGATGACTGGGGATCTTCATGACGCTGCTGCTCCTAGAAGCTGGGGGGGTCACAGCGGTGCCCTTGCTCACCTGCCCTGGCCTGCCAGCCTCTCTTCAGACACATGTTTAGTCAGGCTCCAGGAAGACAGCCAGGTCTCAGGCCCATGCTCCGCAGGCCCTGAGCGTGTCCGGGATGCGATGCAGCCGCCTCGCCAGACAGTGGCAAGCTGCTCCTCACCCCAGAGCGTCTGGAAACGGCAGCGGCTTTCCGGTCTCCTGAGTCCGTATGTGACCCTTTCTGGGTTTATTTACTCAGGTCTTCTCAAAAAAGAAAAACGGAGAGGGCTTGTTGTGTTCTTTGGCGTTGACGTTCTTGTTGATCGTGCCTGGGCTCATCCGCCCAAGCCTCATCTGTCAGGTAAATTGCACACAAAGACACAGGAAAGGAATAAAACTCAAGACAGCCGTCAACCAGCAGCCAGAGCCTTCAGCAATGGAAGCTCCATCCTACCAGGCCTTCAATAAGCTCTCTGCTGCGTGCTTCCTCATTACTGTAGTCTGTTCTCCATCTGCGCTGGGCCATCCATTCTCAATTTTAAGCCCCCTCAAAATCCTTTATTCGCTGCGTAACGTTAAAGCTCTTTTCCTCAGTGGCCCCCATGCCCGCGGGATTTCTTCTGCCTTTGGGCCTCATTTCTCACTTTCACCCACATGCGTGTCTGGCGCTCACCCTTGTCTGTTGTCCTGTGTTCTTGTCAACACCCTTCCCCTTGTTGGACAGACTCCCCCTCCCCCTCCCCTGATGGGCTCCTGGCGCTCGGTGGAATTCGCTTGCTTTGGATCACCCACCCAGGCCCTTTCAAAGGGGCATCGGCGTCGTCGTAAAAGCAAAAGCCCCAGTGACTTCTGTCTAGGTCTAGTGAATAAACTGTCTCATCGAAGACGCACGTAAAAATTGGTGCAATTGTTTCACGCTAAACAAAGCCCTACCTGTGACCTCTGGGGTAGCCATTTCTACCTCTGATATCCAGCTTGGTTTCCAATGCATAAGGAAATTACTAGAAGGACTTGGAGGATGGCCTGCTGCTGGGCACAGACCCCTGGAGGTGACATTGTCCTGACGAGGAGCTGTTATTTGAGGCTAGCAATACTGATTTTCAAATCTGTGTTTACGAAAGCATTTCAGAATTTCTTCACCCCTCACGGATTCTTTGAATCTGCTGGGTTATAAAATGGCTAAGCTCTTCCATTTTGGAAGTCTAGCTTAAAGCTGTCATAAAATGTGAGCTGTATCCAAAGAGACCCATGAGAACAGAAGCATGGAAGCCAGTGTCCGTGGCTGGCTTGAGCCAACAAGCCCCACAGACTAGGAGGTGGCCCGAGAAAATATTTCAATTTCTTTTAAAATCAGATTTCAAAATATTTCAATTGCTTTGTAAATCAGTTGTTGAGAAATAAGCTTGAGATCAAAGACATTTTCTTTTCTTGTGTCAGAAATAAGTGAAAACACTGTTAAGGGTGATAATGAGTTTGCTGGGGATCCCAACGCACAATGCTACAGACGGCTCAACATTAGAAATGTCACGTTCTCGCAGTTCTGTAGATTAGAAATCCACCATCAAGGGGCATGTGGGGTGTATTTCCTGCGAGTTCTTCACCCCGCACTGGTAGATGGCTGCGTCTTGCTAGCTATTCACTGACCAGTCCTCTAAGCGACGGGATTCCTGGGAGAGAGAGGCCCAGCGGGGCCTAGGTTAGGGTCCATCCTAATGAACCTCCCATTCTGAGGTTCTGGGGCTCAGGATTTCAGCATATACGTTTTGAGGGACAGAATCCAAGCCTACAAAAATCGACAGTGACCGCAGGGACCCATGAAGACACAAAGGACCACCAAATCGTAGTGTGGCCTTCCTATCAACAGACAGATCTATCTATATGGGAGCGAATGGATGGAATGGTCTCCAGACTCTGCAGTCCTGGAAGGGTTAACTAATAAAGCGGAGCCTCTGCCAAAGAGCACTCACAACACGGGGTGTCTCCCTCTCTCCTGTTAGCTGCTCGCTTGGCTGCGGCTCAGGGACACGTGGAGCCAACAAAACATGTCACAGCAAGGCCTACTTAACTTTCTCCTGAAGAGGCCTCATTATTTGCCAGGCTGTCTAAAAAAAAAGGGGTGGGGGGAATCTTTATATACTGTCTTCATTCGGTAAACACAATTCTTTTCTATTGAAGAGCAAAGAGCCGTGTTCGCCCCCGTGGTGAACTCACGGAAGGAGGCCATGGATGGATTTCCCGTCTCCCCGATGCTGACAAGAGGCGGCTGGAAGTGGCTGGGTGACTAAGGCAAAGCAGCAGCCCAGAACTTGACTAACTCTAGACAGGCAAGACCACATCCTGTCTCCAGTTCCTGCTTCTCATGAGCCAGGAGACCTTGTTTCCAGAGAGCCTTAGAGAACATTAATCACATCTGCAAACACCCGGGGGGACTTTTTAACACCGAGGAGTGTGTGTTTCGCAAGGTCAACCAAGGTCACCCAGAAAGTCAATGTCAGAGGAAGAGTCAGGATCCTGCTGCCCCTGGGGAAAAGTGATAGGGCAGCCCCGGGTTTGTGGTCAGCTTAGCAGCTTAGTCTGACCACAAATGAATCACCAGTCTTGACCGTTACCGAGGAGAAGGTGAGATGCATTTCCCCTGTAGGCCTCTGAGGGCTCTGAGCATTCTCTCATAGATCTGCAGGAGAGATTGCTCGTGAAAGATTGTCCTTGTTGTTTACAAGGCTACTTTCCCCCTTTCCAGCACAGTGTTTCACGTGTTGTGCAGGGACTCTGGCTCCGTCTTACTCGTTTGCTGTGTGAAGTGTGTTGAAGTCTAGTGAGTGGCACCGTTCCACTGGTGAACAGAAATGGAGGGTCAAAGGTTACCTATGGCAGGACGCAGGTGGTTCACGCCGGCATTCCTAGCTACTCAGGAGGCCAAGATCTGAGGATCGTGGTTCAAAGGTAGCCCCACCAGACAAATCGGACTCTGTTCTCCAATCAATGTCAAAAAAAACAAAAAACCCCAGTAGTAGAGGTATGGCTCAAGTATAATAAGCTTTGAGTGAAAAAGCTAAGCAAAAGCCTGAGGTCCTGAATTCAAATCTCAGTCACACACACACACACACACACACACACACACACACACACACTATTATCAATGGCTGTGACTAGATGGACCAATTCTACGGTTAAGTAAGCCAGGCCTTGGAGACTGACTGCTAAAGCATTCAAGATTTTTTTTTGCCCAAGATCAACACTGTGGGAACAAGAAGTGCAACGGACACACCCAGGGGCTAGGTTGACAATGACCCCTGGAAGGTGAGCTGTGAAGGAGAAACCAAAAGCCTCATAAATAATTAACAGGGGTTTCTGGAGCCCCACAGTGAGGCATTTCCCAGGCATCTCACCGCACACCGCGAATGTTAACTGGCACCGTCAGATGATAGACTCAGATAATGAGATCAAAGGAACCGGAAGTCGTAAGTCTTGATAGGGCTTTCCAAACATGTCAGGCTAGAAGTTTGTCTTCCTCTGTACAATGACTTCCTGTCCTTTCAGGCAAGAAAAGAATTTAATTATGGAGACCAGCCTGCGGGGAGACTCTTCCCCCGTCCCCCCTCCTTCATGCCTGGATGATTCGGGTGTGAGCAAATGCTGGCTTAGAATAAGGCTGGTGATTCTCTCTCTAAAGACTGAAGTCAACTCCACTGCCAGATTCACCTTCAAAGAAGCAGTTCTCAAATTCATTCAGTACCGTATTCTGGATCTGAGACCACATGCAGGAATGTGGTACCCTTATCTGCTGACTCAGTTTCCCTAAAGCACTGAGAGACTTGGGGGCAGGGGGCAGAAGAAAGATCCTGCTTCACTAAGACCACAGACAGAGCCCCTCTGCCCTTTGTGTGTTCCTGGGAGGGAGCCATGTTTGATGGGGTAACGCAGGAGGACATGATCTTGGGCTAAGACCTTAACTCCATGAAGGAAGGGAAGTCAAGCCCAGAGCAAAGCCCAATGTTGTTCTTCTCATTCGTGGCCATGGTTAGGATGCCCCAGAGTGAGGAGAACGGGGTCAGAGAGGGAGAGATGTGCCCACCCACGGAGTCAAGATGGACATTACCAGGATAGATGGGGGGAAAATGCGACCTGGAAAACCAGCATCCACAAACTCAAGGACAGCCACTGTGTCAACGGAAAGCGTGATTTAAAGCACAGAAGTGCTGAGTTTTTGTCTTAGGCCTTATATTCTCTTAAAAGATGCAATCTTTACTAAAAATAAATAAATAAAAATAAAATAGCTCTCTCCCTCTGACCTTTCCTGCATGCCTCACTGATGATCATATTCTGGGAATTAGCAAGATAGTCTTCTTTTTTTTTTTTTTAAATTTAAGAAACAGAGCTTATTCTAGGAAAATAACTCCTTTGGGAACAAAAGTGTTTGCAAAGAAAAAACATTTATCTTCAGGATGCACACTTGTCTTAAAGAGATCATGTGGCCAAAGTCTTATCTTTGGTCTCAAGGAAACTCATCCATACAGATGCCGGTGCCTCACACCCATAATCCTAGCTACTACTCAGGAGGCTGAGATCTGAGGATCGCAGTTCCAAGCCAGCCTGGGAAGGAAAATCTGTGAGGCTCTTATCTCAAATTAAATCACAGACGAAGCCAGAAGTGGTGCTCTGGCTCAAGGGGTAGAGCATGAGCCTTGACTAAAAGGAGCTCAGGGACAGCACCCAGGTCTAGAGTTCAAGCCTCAGGACTGGCAAAAAAAAAAAAAAAGGAAAAAGAAAAATCCAGGAATCAATGATCCAAGCCTAGTGGGTCAACCTTGAAGCCTCTCAGCCCATTCGATTAAACGTTGCAACAGGAAGATTGATGAAACGTACCAGGTATCAGATCACGGGGAGCCCTTGTCCCCAACCTCGCCTTTCACCCTAAATACCTGTGATGCTGCACCTGCTTTCAGATCTGCCCACACCTGTGTTTGGGTTGTGTCTTCTCCGTTTCCCCTTCGCTTTGCCTTCTTAATAAACGGTCCCAGTCTCTGCGTCCGTGTGTCATCAGATTCTTTTGGGGATAACATCAATGATTTCCGGGTACCCGAGTGCCCAGCCGAAGCCAGCTTCCTTTTGGAGACTTCCTCCTGGAACATCCTGGTACAAACCTGTCACCCATCTGGGAACAATGAGGTGCAAGACTCCACTCCAGGTGCGTGGGAGCCGTGACCACGGGCCCCGGGGGGAAGCTGGATCTGGGCTCCCATGGGAAGTGCTGATGGAGAGGAGTAGCAAGTGTCAGAATCCTGAGCGACAGCTTTTCAAGGGCCCAGCCATTGGGGGTCAGGCTGATAGCCAAGTCCACGAAGCACTGGCTAGCCCATCAACCAGCACCTGCTCCCTTCTCTGCTTTCCTCCTACGGCTCGTGTTGGGTGTGTGTGTGTGTGTGTGTGTGTGTGTGTGTGTGTGTGTGCGTGTGTGTGTGAATATTTATCTTAATCTTCACAGCAACAAGCACAGCTAAGAGCAGGCATTAGTGCCCCCTCTTCCTATGCCGCAGCGAAAGATTTCTCAGTTTCCTCGGAGGGGAAAAAAAAATGATTTAAGAGACATAGAGTTGCACATTGAATTTCCCTTTGTTCCTTTCTAGGGCCTAATTTAGGTTTTCCATGAAGATTGGCGTCTGCATAAAAACGAGTGCCCAGGGTGATATACAAACCAGCGGACGACACCCCCCCTCCCCCGCCCCGAGCCTACAGCCTGCTGCGTGCCCTGCAAGGACCTCAGGGAGGCGCATTTTCCCCATCAGCTTGTGCACGGGGGCGTCCGGCTGTGCCCAGGCCCTGCAGGCCGGGGCTGTAGTGATGGACTTTGCACTGCGTGGTTGGTGTGTGTAGCGTCCTCCACTCCTGTGAAGCCTTCCCTGGGCCCAAGTACCCAGCCTCCCCCTTTGAAAGATCATCAATAACTGGTTCTTCAATTTGCTTACTTTGGCTAATTTACTGTTGGGCTTGGCTATGCTGCCACAATAGCTCCAAAACACAGTGGTGTAAAGGAACACAGTGCTGCTGTCCCTGTTGTAAAGCCACCTTGAGTCCCCTGAGGGATGATGGCTGGATACACCGCTCCACACTCCCACATCGCTCTGATTGACGAGGGAGGGAGGGAGGGAGAGAACATTCCAGAATCTTCCTGCCGCTAACGTCTCCCTCGACGGTAACCATACAATGTGTGTGATTACCTGGAAATTTCATACTGGGTTTCTGTTTCACCACGGTCGTTTAGTTCTTTTCCTCACTTACCTGCTCTTTGGGCAATGTGGCGGGCACGGTATGTATGGGCGGCTCAACTGGTGGCATGTCTGGGTTTGGCCTCAACAATATCGGAAGGACCTTGGTTTTCCCCCCTCTTTCCCCTTTCTCCTTTGAGACCACTGTAGCTTCTAACGCAGGTATCTGAAGCCTGCAGGTTGAAGACAATAGAGTGGTGCGCTGCTTCTTCTCCTTGGGGCTGTGACTGCTCCTCACTGCCTCTCCTTGCTACTCAGAAGCACTGGGAAGAACAGTGAGGATAGATGTCAGGGAGGAGGTACAGTGCATTGTGGGAGTTGTAGTCCTCAGTGGTAGTCATCATAAAAATAATGACAGCCAATGACCACACATGGGCACTGAAGAGTTAACACAAACTCTTAAGGGAAATTCTACCGAATCTCTATTTTGCACCATATTCCTTTTGATTAACTCTATTGTTTTTCCCTTGGGAGTTGTCTGTTTCCAACTCCAAATACTACCTATCTACCCTTTTTTTTTTTTCATTTTGGAATGGTGGAATAACAGAGCACGCAGGATGTGCTCAGGAGAAAATGTATCCATGTACATTAAAAGGTGCTTCAATCAGTCTGCTTTAAAAAACAACACCACCTGTGTTTTATCGTCTTAATTATCTTACATTTACGCTTTTAACCCAACCCAAATTTTAATGTGAAGTGTAACCATTTATATAACTAAGGTAAAACATATTTGAATGGTTGCCTTATTTTAAAGATATATTTTGTTGTTCATGCCGTAACAATCTTGTTTCCATAGTTTGAAGAATTCACAGGTGTCAGAGTTGAAGAGCATTAAAGAGAACAATGACCTGAATCTCTGCTCCTGAGACACAGCCACCCTCAATTTAAGAGCACAAGGCCCAACAAAAGATCCTTAATAATCGAAGGCATATTTAAGGAATAAAGGATTTCCAAATCACATCCCATGAATTATATCCAGAGTGTGCATTTTGATTAGAACTGCCTACAGGGTGTGATTTGAGGTCCCAGGGCTAAAACATAACTCTTCTCAGCTGTCAGAGGTAGATGAAAATCTCCCTCTCGCCCTCTTGATATTTCTGCCCAGTTCCACTACTCTTCTGACCTTGGGCAAATCACCAAGTTCCTGGCCTTCAGATTCCACAGCTTCAGAAGTGGAGGGCTGAGCCAGGCCCTGCTTAAGGGCCCTCCCCTCCTCGTGAAATGATTTTGCTTGGTAGAATGAATGAGAAGTCTCTGACAAGGTGCTTGGCTGCCGTGGAGGAAGGGAGGGCAGCTCGCAAGCATAGGATAGAATGGACATCTGAGCTATAGGTGCTGGCAGACAGCATGGAGGAAAAACTCACATAGCAGGACACAGATAAAAGGGGAAAGAGAAGGAATAATATGAAGAAATCTCCTTTCTCTTTAATCCAAGGCTGACCTAAATTTTATTGCCTGTCTTTGATTTCCAATACATTAAAAGTAATTAGGTGGGCAATTAAAACGTCTGAAATTAAAAGAGAAAAAAAATGACACACATTAGTGATGGGTCTTTAGATTACATCAGGGCTTCCGGTATTTCCAGTCTTGATTGTTTTCCGATGAGTAATTAATCAGCAAGAGGCGACGGATCTGATGATCATCTATCTAATCTGAGGGTCTGGGACAAAAATAAAACTAAGCACCTCATTCCAGAGGTGAGTGCAAAGCTTCACCAAGCAGGAGCTATAAGTCAAGGTACACTATACCATGTACCTCCGTTTATAGGATTTGGTGACCTAGCCCATCTTCCCTGGAAGTTTAGTTATGGAAAGTTATATGCAAGTTGGGGGATTCTTATGGCTTGCTCAATTATTGTAAGTAACAGATTATGTCAACAAAGCCATCCCTTAAATGAGGGGCTTTTACCTTTCGTCAGCATGTGTTATTTACTGTTCCCTGCTCTCCTGAAAGGCCAGGGCTTGTTCTGTCTTGCTCCCTGCTGTGCTCCAGGGTCTGGTAGGGCCCCGGTTCCACAAACATTTACGACGACCTGAAGAAGATGGGGAGAGATGACTCACAAAGCCGTCAGCACCGGAGAAGGAAGGGGCCTCCCAGCGCCTAACTAAAATGAAATATCCTGACTGCTTGCATGGGTGGGGCTCTGAACCGAATCTATCTCACTGAACAAAATCAAGAGCCGTGCTCCGGTTACTTGCTGCTGTGTCATCGACCGCCCGAAGCTGGGTGGTAAGAAACGGCACTTCACGAAGCCCCAAGAGAGGCGGGGTCTGGGCAGGATGATTGTATGTGTGGTACTACCAGGGGCTGGAATCTTCTGGATTCTTCACTGTTCATGCCTGGGGCCTCAGTTGCAGTGACTCAGTAGGGCCTCCTTTGGGTCTGTTCACTGGAGCACCTGTGCCCACCTTTGAGCTGGGATTGTCAGCCTCCCGGCAGGCTCGAAGAGGAAAGATGCTTAAGAACAAATGTCCTGGGGAGAACCAGAGCAGGTGGCCTCATCTTTCTGATGGGGCCTCAGAGGTTGCGTGGTGTCGTGCTACAGGACCATGGCTGGCTCATGGGTCTTCATGAACGGTGCGTCAAAAACTCATGGGCACCCCTAGGTCCAGCCAGTGGGGGGGGGTGGTCGTCCATCAGTTATCTGTGGGAAAATGATGAGCATCAGTTATCTCTGAAACCAGCTATAAATACGTCAGCGTCTTCTTTCTTTTCAACAACTACTTATTGAATGTCTGCTACGTGCGAGTGCTTGTCTAGAAAGGCTTTCAATGGGCAACAGACACATCCCAGGGTGAAATGTGCTGCGGGCTTTGCAGGAAGGAGAACTAGATTATGGAAGTAGTCAAGGAACGTGTGGGCGACGTAAAATGTGTAGGTAGATGTCAATGAAGAGGGGACCATTACCAAAGGCTTGAAATATGTAAATAAGTATGGTAAATTCACAGTGGTCACAGATTCCTTCACACTGCCCCTTCGGGATGTGGGGGCTCGGGTGGCCTCTCTCGGATCCACTTGTATCCACTTGGGGAAGGTGAGTCTGTACAAGCTTCCCAGTTAAGTCCTTTAAGGAACTGGGGTTTCTACATCTTATTTTTTTTTGGTCTGTTTTCTTAGAGAGCTCACCCACAGAAACACTGAGGCTACCCGAGGGCACAGCCCAGGGAATTCAGCCTTTCAGGACACATGACCGTGGCCATCTTAGACCCTCCAGGTTGGCCTAGCCACCAGCCAGATGTTCTTGACCTTTCCCCCACGCAATGCCATTTGGAGAGGAAGAATGGGCCTGCTGGGTCCTAACCCACCGGTCTCGTGAGACTCGTGTAAAACCACCGCGTGGGGAGTGGAATTCTGAAACGTGCTCCCAAGTCCTGTGGGGCAAGGCACACATGCATTCCCCACGGATCCTTGTCTTCAGCTCGGCTCAGGAAGGGGAGTTCCCTCCCCCTCCCCCTCCCGCCCCTCTGCCGCCACCTCTCCTCTCCCTCTAGAGCCCGGGGCTCATCACTAGCCACGTCGTCGATACTACACCTCCTCCGCTGCCTCCCGTGACTGATTTGGGGGGGATATTTCAAATCAAGGGGATTCAGAAAGCTTAGCGGCTCAAGGAGCAATGTTGGTCCAAGGCCTCTCTGCCGATTGAAAGCCGGCGAGGGTCCCCCCCCAGAGTGCCCCGATGCAGACGGCTTGCTTCTGCTAGCTCGGGTCCTCAGTGGAGCAACCAGAGGGGAGGAGGGAAGGATGGGGAAGGGCGACGATCCACAAGTCACCAGCTGCCGACGGATCAGGCCTTGGTCACCCAAGGAGATCACCTCTGTAGGTGTGAGGGGTTGGGATGGGCCGAACCCCATTGGAGAGGGTTCTAGAGGGTTCCTCCCGTCCTCTGGTGATTGCATTCCTGATTTGAGATTGCATGCTGCTAAGTGGCCGAGGGGAATTCTGATTCCCAGTCCTGGACTCTCCCCTCTCTCAAACCGCCGTGATGGAGGTGGAATTGCTGCCCTTCCCCCAACCCTGAGGTGCCGAGCCAGCACCGGGGGCCCAGGAATGCCGTCCATGAATGGTGTGAGTCCCCGGAGGGAAGGCTGGCCCCTGCCGCCGTTTCTAGATATGCTGGAGAGAGCGGAATGAGCACCCGTCCCAACAAATGGGACTCAACCCCGAGGCAGGAGCAACTGCGTCCTCGATGGAGTGTCGAAGCGTGCAGACCAGCTCGTGACTCCGCAGCCCCTCTGGAGAAACTTTGCCTGATGCACGCATAGCTTGATCTGTCATTAAAATGTCAGTACAGTCCTTCTGGCCTAACCACAAGCACGAGGGAACTTGCCTTTGGAAGGGGGCGGCTCTCTTCAACCTCCTCCAATCACTCTACCGTCCCGTCTCCACTCTTCAGAATGACTCAGAGCTGGACTTGGGCGGCTCCCGCCTGTAACCCTCAGCACTCAGGAGGCTGGGATCTGAGGATCACAGTTTGAAGCCAGCCTAGGCAAAGAAAGTCCATGATAGTCTAATTTCCAATTAGCCAGAAGAAAAGCCAGAAATGGAGGTGTAGGACTCCAGCCTTGAGTGAAAAAAACTAAGTGAATGTGAGGACCTGAGTTTAAGCCCCAGTACTGGCACACACACACACACACACACACACACACACACACACACACACACACGAATGAGCCTAAAACCAGCCACGCCATGCCCAGGTCTGGTGTGGACCGCACTAACAGTTGTTCGATGAGCCTACGAGTCGCGATGACTCCTACCAGGCTTGAAGTCCTAACGAGGCAGGGAGGAGCATCTGCCGTCCAGATCCCAGAGTTCCAAAGGCTGTGTGCGCTGTGCAGGCATGCATGCTACGTGTTGTGGGCTGTGTGGGTGCGTGTTCTGTGCGCTGCAGGCGTTGTGCGTGCGGGGGTGTCGCGGGGATAGCACCCTCGTGCGTGCTTCTCGCGGCTTCTGCGAGGCAGGCTGGGGTCGGGCAGGTGGGCCATGGAGGAAGGGGGCGTGCTCACATCCGGCCGGGAGCCAGGGTGGTGGTTAACGGTTCAAGCGAAGGATCACAGCGGTCGCCTGTCTTGTATCGCCGGCTTGGGACGCTCCATCCGTGGGACGGAAGAAGCCGCGGCCGTGCCACGTAGAGCCGCGGGGGGGCGGGAGGGGGGAGGGACGAGCTGCCCACCACAGGACGCTGCTCCCGCCCCGGAAGGACCACGCAGGCCCAGCGCCCTCCCTGCTCTACAGGGTGACCTTCCTGTGACCTTGGCTGTCTCCAGGAGGAGGAGTCGTGGATTGCTCCGTGGAGGTGACTGTAACAGGCAACAGGGCCACGGACCACGGAGATCGACGTGCCGGCTTTCAAATAGGCGGCAGAGGCGGGCGTCTGGGGGTGTCCCCTCCAGGACGGGGGCTCTGCTTGCCACACGAGGGCTTGAGCCTGAATCCCGGCCTGGCCACACAGACATGGTGCCTCTGGCGAGTCCCGTGGCTTTTCTGAGTCAGGCTGCTCCTCTGCCCGCTCCCGGCTGTGACCCCCACAGTCAGTGGGGGGGATCCAGGCTGGCAGGACAGTCCGGAGGCTAGGGGGGGAAGTCTCCTCTTTTCTGTCCCCGGGACTTGATCCTGTTGCTCCTTGATCGCCCTTGCAGCCCCTTAGCAGGGCCCTAAGTTGGCGGAGAAGCTAGCTCTGTGGATAAGGCTGCGAGCACCTGCTGGACACGGACGGGGAGACATGGGTGACTCGGAGACCGGACCGCGGGGGAGCGGCTGAGACCGTGACCCTTCGTGTCACCTCTCCCCACCCCCCCCCACTTCCCTCAGCGTAGGCAGTCCTTCCTGTCCTGGAACGCCGCTCCCCCTGGAGGACGAGGTTCCCCCCCCCCGTTCTCTGGTTCTGTTCCTCGCGATCCCCCACTCCTCTTTGACAGCCCCCTCCGGCTGTCCCTGGCTTCTGTGCTTGCCAGGAATAACCACAGCCTTCTCACTCAGCCCCAGTGGCTTCTGGGAACGCGCACCTTGTCCCTCTAGAGGCAGTGGCGCCTTCTCCGAGGAAGCTTCCAGACTCTGTGGGACACTGGCGGCCGTTCCCCAGCACACTGCTGCAGGTGTCTCCTCTCCACGCTGGGATGGATGCGTAGACTACTTTTTGTGTGTGCAGAGTCCATGCGCGGAGTTCTTCCCATGTGTGCACAGCTCTTCCCGTGTGTGCAGAGTTCTTCCCGTGGGTGCAGAGTCCTTCCCACGTGTGCAGTGTTCTTCCCGTGTGTGCAGAGCTTTTCCTGTGTGTGCAGAGTTCTTCCTGTGTGTGCAGAGTCCTTCCCATGTGTACAGTGTTCTTCCCGTGTGTGCACAGCTCTTCCCGTGTGTGCAGAGTCCTTCCCATGTGTGCAGAGTCCTTCCCATGTGTGCAGTGTTCTTTCTGTGTGTGCAGTGTTCTTCCCGTGTGTGCAGTGTTCTTTCCGTGTGTGCAGTGTTCTTCCCATGTGTGCAGTGTTCTTCCCGTGTGTGCAGTGTTCTTCCCGTGTGTGCAGTGTTCTTCCCGTGTGTGCAGTGTTCTTCCCGTGTGTGCAGTGTTCTTCCCGTGTGTGCAGTGTTCTTCCCGTGTGTGCAGTGTTCTTCCCGTGTGTGCAGTGTTCTTCCCGTGTGTGCAGTGTTCTTCCCGTGTGTGCAGCATTCTTCTCGTGTGTACAGAGTCCTTTCTATGTGTGCAGAGTACCTCCCGTGTGTGCAGAGTCCTTCCCGTGTGTGCAGCATTCTTCCCAGTGAGTTCAGGCCCCGGGCCCGGGGATACACGCGGCTAACGGGCCTTCTACCTAACTGTTCCCCACTGCACTAAGTCATGATCCACCGCCTGCCTTTTCTCCTTCTTCCTCGGCTCCCACGCTGTCCCCCTCCCTGGGAACCCAGGGAGACAGGTGCCGGTGTCGCCCAGCCCCGAGCGTCACCGTCACCTGCCGCAGCATGCCAGGCAGGATGGAAGCTGCTTGGTAAACACTTGCTCATTTCTTCGATTCAGTTGGGAGAGCTGGAGATGACTGCTATTTCCGATTTGATGAGAACACCGAAGCACAGAGACGCTAAGACACCTCCCTACTGTCATCAGAGTCTGGGGAATAGTCGGATCTTGAAAAGCCCGTCCTTCCAGTGTCACGAAGCCGAAGCGTGGGGAGGGATAGACCACAGGCCTGTGGCCAGCCTGCGAGGCTCACGCGGAGGCCTGAGCCTTCCACAGCCCTGCCTGCGGAGTCACAGTCGCTCTCTCCTCCCGACATCCACACAGCCACACAGAGTCAGCGTGGTGGACGAGGGCAGTCGTGTGAGGAAGACCAGTGGAGTTGGTGGGTACTGTGGTTCCAATGTGTCCTACAAAGTTTACATGCTGGGAACTTAACTCCAAGGGCATCACCAGGTGATGGGGTATTTAGGAGATGGGTACTTGGCCTTCATGCTCAGGTTAATGATATTTTCATGGTTTTCTGAGATGTTGTCATGACAAAAGGTGTTTAGTCACTTAGCATTCTCTCTCTCTCCGTCCTCTGTCTTTCTCTCCAGCCTTAGTCTCCCACAAGCAGGACAGCATCACAACGTAGACTAAGATGTGGAGCATCCGAATTGGAGCTCCAGACTAAGTTTTCTCCTGGGCCAAGAGGCAGGGGATAGTGACATTTGCAGAGTGGATCATCAAGAACCCTGGGGTCCGTTGTTCAGATTTAGCCAGTAAAATACAGAGCGCTCAGTTAACTTTGAATTCCACGTACACAACATAACTGTGGCGCTGGGGTTTAAACTCAGGGCCTTGCCTTTACTAGGGGGGTGCTGTACATCTCCAGGCTGCCTTTTGATATTATTCAAACAATATCTTTTTTTTTTTTAACCCAGCTTAGACTACCGTCCTCTTATTTATGCCTCCTGCCTAACTAGGACGACAGGTATGTTCTCCTACATCTGGCTGAAGAGCAAGGCTTAGGACATGTTTTGTAGGTTGGTCTCAAACTGCTATGTTCCTAACCTTCACCTCGCAAGTAGTGAGGGTTGCATGTGTAAGACACTGTGCCTGGCTAGCAAATCCATTATTTTTTAGTGTAAAGATGTCCTAGATGATATATCATTGCATGTCTCTGTGCATCCTGTGAAATCATATGAACAGTGCCTTTTTTTTTTCTAGTATAGCTGTGCCCTAAACACCCTAGGGACATATTTACATGAAGGTTCATCTTTGACATCGATTGTAAGCTTCCGTTGGCATTTCTGTATTCTGCCTGGAAATGCTAGGGAAAGTGGGGCTCGTGTGTCTGAGCCTGGGGGGGCGGGGCGAGGTGAGGGGCCTGTAGATCCTCCATGCTGGGGTGAAGTCCCGCTTCTCCACTGGAGACGCCGGGGCTGAGCCCAAGGTGGAGGTGGAATCATCGCAGGACCCAGCAGAGTCTGAAGAGTAAAAGAAGCCACGGATGGAGCCCCACGGCAGAAGGGCCACGTCTGCCGGCACGCCACGGACACTCACTGGCGTGGTTAGGACTGGTTTTAACACCGACGCGGCGGAACAGAGGCCATTGGAGTTCAGGGCATGGAAGCACGGGGCGCAGAAGGGGGTGCACGCGGACACTCGGCGCCACTCACGCCCATGTCACGTTACTGCAGATTCCCGGTGTGTGGAAGAGAGAGTTCACCAGTCCTTCCACCAGCGCAGCCAAGTCCTCGTTCAGTGAGAAAGTCGATTCCAAACGAGATTTCATGATGCGCTTCAGTAACTCGCTTTGATGATAAGAAAGCCAGGGAGCAACCCCAGCCCTTTCAATGGCACACGTTCTTCTTCTACAGCATACATCACCCAAGAGGAAAGCCACGGGGGCAGGGGCGGGCATTCCCTTTGCCCTCCGACGTCCTCTTATCATTTCCAGCTCTTAGAAATAGCTTTGGTGTCATCCTAAGGACCAAAGAGCCCCCCCCCCCGCCCCCACCCCTCCCACCCGGCTGCCTCCACAGCACCTGCAGAGCTCTGCAGGTCTGTTGGGACACTGTGGCCGCCATTGATCATCATGGTGGATCAATGATTGACTTCTCAGCGCTACAGTCTGACTCAGCAGCAACTGAGAGACAGGCTGAGCGCTGTCGAGGTTTTGAAGCTCTTCAGAGACCAGCCCCAGTGACTCAGAGATGGTGCTTTGCTCAGAACAGCCAACCACCTCACCCGTCTCTCATGGTCATGTGGGCTGCAAACACATAGAGAATAATTTGCTTGTTTTTTCCTAGCCGGGAAGTTTCTGCAGAAGTATTTCTGAGCATCCATGGACAGAATGCGAAGGAAGCCATCTGCATGCTCCTACTCCGTGGATGGTTGCAGAAGACCACATCCAATACTGTACTTGTTCTCTCCCAAATGTACACCAGACCTATAGCTTACTACTGGAAAGCAAACGAGCCTGGAAGTGAGGCTCCAGTGGTACAGTGCTCCTAGAGCAATTCCATTCCTCGGGAGGACCTTCCGCCTGTGAGGACGGTTGCTTCACTTAGCCCGGAGGCGTTTCCAGACGCGTTGCTGTAGCGTGCGGGGAGGTGTGTTTGCACAAGTCTTTGGGAGCATCTGGTCCTCCAATAGCAGTTCTGGCTCTTTAAGGAAAGACTCAAGCATTGAAGAAGCTGGAGGTGTTTGCCTCTGGAAAGAGAACACTTGGGTGTGTGAACCCCAAGTGAGAGGATGGTGAGATCTGCAGATGTGGAGAACGAAAACCGAGACTGCTGGCAGGTTCTGGAAGAGCTTCCCTGTGGCTGCTGGCAAACGGCCTTCTTTCCTAGGGAGACAGGTTGGGAGTGACAGGAATGCATGTTTTGGTTAGACATGGAGAAGAACATGGCTGTGGTGTAGGCCTGTCCCCCAGGTGCATTGTGGGAAGAGGTGAGTCTTGGCGTGGTGAGAGGGTGCGGCACCTTTAAGAGGTAGACAATGTAATCCCAGCTACTCGGGAGGCTGAGATCTGGGGAGCAACGTTCACAACTAACTTGTGCAGAAAGACAACAAGACTATCTCCAATTAACTGTCAACAAAAGGAAGAAGGAAGAAACCGAGATAGGACATTTGGCTCCAGCAGTAGAGCACCAGCCCGGCAATCAGGAGGCCCTGAGTTCAAATCCCAGTACTGCCAAAATGAACCATGAGAAATGGAGTGACTTATCAGGCAAGGAGCGAGACCTATTTCTGCCAAAGTTAGATAACTTTGGTGACCTCTTGTGATACAATAGAAAAACTCAAACCGGTTTTCCACAACCACTAGGTTACTTGCTCATGATTAGCGGGGACCGATCATGTGACATCATCAGGGAGGACGGGCTGGGGCCAAGGGGTCCATTTTCAAAATGGCTGCATGAACGGCTGCCCAGTTACCATTTACTGCTACCCACAACTTCAGCTGGGGCTGTTAATGTGGCCTCTGTGGGGGCGAGGCTCCTTCCGGAAGCACGGTGGTCACCGAGTAGTTGGATTTCTTCTTTGTTTGTCTTCATCTCCTTCGAGAAGCCATTGGACTGAGGGCTTAGCAAGGTTCCATCGGCTGGCGCAGGCGGGTGGGCCTGGGGAAATTCAAAAGAGAGACCCACGTAAGGACACGCATACGTCAAGGCGTGGTTAGTCGGTGTGCTATGCCAGTGCTCCCGCAGCTTCACCACAGACAAGAGTCAGGCTCAGAGTGGAATGTGAGATTGAGCCATCGTTGATTCCCCATCAAACTCTGTAATTCTCTGCTTCCATTTCTTCTCCACCACTGTGCCTTACACAGCAACAGGCAAACCATGGTCGTGAAAACGGTGCTTATTGATCCATTGATCGCCCACATTTTACATCTACAGAATCTGCAGAATCAGTCAATAGTGCCGCAGGAGCACAGCTCTCTGCAAGACATAAGTCTGCCTCAAGCCAACGCTTGATTGGCCACCATGATGTCGATATAAGACAAGTCCTAATACATTGTCTCGTAAGTACCATCTGCAGACACAAGGGCAAGTTACTATGACGTTAAGACTGGGGAGTGGTTATATGTTGTCAAGTTTACACATCTATCCATTTTGCTGCCTGCATTGCTTTTCTTTAGAAAGGTAAAATTTAGGTTAAATATAAATGTAACACACACTTTCGCTAGCAGATGTATATGGAAGAGAAGCACATCAAAAGAAAACCAGCCAATAAATAATATGCACATCAAAGAGATGTTTTAGCATTGCTCACTCTACTAACATTTACTGAGCACCTATACCATGTCTAGACACATTGGTAGGCCACCAAGCAAATATCACTACATATTAACTACTCGTTTAATATGCAAAGGGATCTGTAATAAGTTTTCTAAGGTTTCTGTAACAAACGATCACTAACTCAGTGCCTTAAACAATAGAAACGTACCCTCTCGTGGCTCTGGGAGCTGGCAGTTCGACACTGAGGTATCAGCAGAATTCTGCCCCCCCCCCCAAAGGCTCCAAAGAAGACTCCTTCCAGGCCCTTTCCTAATTTTGGTTTCCAGAAATTCTTGATACTCCTTGGCATGGTCCTAAGTATTAGTGACTCATTGTTGCACGACTCTAATCTCGGTCCTCCTCCCCCAGCCCTCGTCCTGCTGTGTCTCTTACATGCACCTCTTTCGGGGATAGAAGGCCCTGGGTTCAGCCTTTCTCTGCTCCGGCATGAGCCCAACTTCATGTGATCACATCTGCAAAGAGCTCATTCCAAATGCAGCCACGCTCGCAGACCCCACCGAGTGGTACATTTCGGGAGAACTCGATTCATCCCGGGTACCATTCCATGAATCATCTCTTCTGGTCCTCACAGTTGCTGCGTTGGGAGCAATGTGTTGATGGTTCTGAGGCTTAACGAAGCGATTGTCTGTTGTGAATAGATTGAAGAAGTGATGGGAGAGGTAGATGTTCAAAGCCAGGCATTCCAGTCCCTGTCTGCACCAGAGGCTGGCAGGTCAGAAGGACTTTCCCAAGAGAATAGCGTATTCAGTCCTGCGGTGAACAAGCCCCAGTTTGGTGGCTCTTATTTTTCTTCCTCCTGAGCGGAGGAGGAAACTTTGGAGAGTCCGGGGACTAGGAACAGAGGGACTGAAATGGGGCCTGCCGGAGCTCCAGGTGACAAGCCAGGGGTGATCGGTCAGGTACTGTGAGGGGCGGCAGCAGCAGTGGTAATCCAGTTGTGGAGCAGAAAGGGTTATTGGTGGCCTGGTTATGGGGGTTGCTATGGCAACAGAAGAAGAGCTTTCGCTGAAGAGCACCCCTTTCCGGATGAATTTTGCATTCCCTGGATGAGGCCAAGCCCTGGTGTAAAAATAGCACTGGTGAAGCCTGTCTTCACCTCGTCATTTCCCCTCTCAAGTGCAGGGTCGACCGGCTGTGTGACGTAAGCCTCTCTGTTTGGAACTGACAAGGACCACTGAAAGATTGGGGTGGGGTTTTTTGTTTGGAAAAATAATGGACTTAATGGGCCTCTGACAGTCAGACAGACAGTGGAGACCTTCGTCCCCCGCTGTCCCTTTATTTGGACACTGCAATTTTCGGACATCTTTGTTTCCAATCACTGGATCTGAGTGGAAAGAAGTCTTTCCTAAGAAAGAATGTATTTCCTGAGCAAATCAGATCGGGGCCTTCGAAGTTAAATGGTAGGCGGAAGACAGGTGGCTTCAGTGCCGTGACAAGATGTCTTCACACACACCCCCCCCCCGCCCTCCACAAGTGAGGGGCATGTCAGCGTGGCAAGAAGGACACATTCAGAGATGGGCCTCAGTGGGTCCTTGGTTCTCTGGATGGCTCCAGGCCATGGATTCTGTGGGTGGAGACACACAGCTTGTCTTGTCCTGCAGTATCTCATTTCAGAAAGGTGGCTGCCACCTTCCCATTCGGTTGCGCTCCAGTATCAGATGCAGAAATTACCTTTTACTGGAACCTTGACCTAGTTTGTTCAAATGGTGAACCAGGTCCAAGTGTTTAACATGTCTCCCCTTGTCTCTAATTTCAAATCTAGAAAGCTTTTCCAACCTGTGCACCAGTGCTCTTGCCTATAATTCCAGCCACTCAGGAGGCTGAGATCTGAACATTGTGGTTTGAGTCCAGCCTGAGGGGGAAGAACATCCAAGAATCTCTGATCTCCAGTTAACCAGCACAAAAGGTAGAAGTGGATGCGTGCCTCGAGTAGCGGAGGACCCACTTTGAGTGAAAAAGCCAAGCAAGTGCAGCTCTGAATCCAAGCCCTAGAACTGGCATGAAAGAAGAAGAAAGAAAGAAAAAAAGAAATACAAAGAAAAAAGAGAGGAAAGGAGTGAGGGAGTGAGGAAGGAAGGAAGGGAGAGAGGGAAGGAGGGAGGGAGGGAGGGATGGAGGGAAGGAGGGAGGGAGGGAGGGAGGAAGGAAGGGAGGGAGGGAGGGAGGGAAGAAGGAAGGAAGGAAGGGAGGGAGGGAGAGAGGGAGGAAAGAAGGAAGGAAGGGAGGAAGGAAGGAATTCAAAAGAGCCAGAAATCAGGGGTGGTATATTTCAATATTCACCACAAACGTCAATGGGGTTTCTGTGACGTTTCAGGCAAGGAGAATGAGGTTGGGGATGCAGCAGTGCGATTTGCTGGGCCCCTCCCATAGGAGGCAACAGCAGGCCTGCGTCTGCCCCTGGACCCATGCTGCAGGGGGGAGGGAGGACCAGGGGACACAGCCAGGGAGCGGAGTCCCCGCCCCTCTACGCAGGCACCTGGACCCGGCCCGGGCAGATGCCTGTGTCTCTGGGGACAGGCCGGGCATCCTTAGGCTGAGGCAGGAAGGCCGTCACTTCCTGCTGTTGACCCAAACGCTGCCCGGTGGCTAGCCCAGGGTCAGCCGACGGCCAGGGACCCAGCCTGCTTCAGCGGAGCCAGTCCTCAGGACCACAGTGGAGCTCATGGGAAGGCAGCGAGCCCTCCACCGTGGACAGCAGGAAGTAGAGCTGATCCCGGCTCCCTTCTCCCCGGCGGGCCAGGTCCTGCGGTGTTTCCTCCTCCCTCGCTCAAGCCAGCACCACGCCAGCTCCCCAGCTGCTGCACAAGCGTCCTGCACGATGAGCAAAATCACTGAACACGCCAGACCCGAGAGCAGCTCGGAAAGGGACTCAGAGAAAACCCAGTCCTCCGATTCTGGGCTTCCTGATTGAAACCGTGACTTGAGAGACTCCCCAAGTCCTGTCCCCAGAGACGACCGAGTCTGTGAGAGGGAACGGCCTTCTGCGGAAAGCGTTACCAGTGAATCACAAGTAAAATGTCAAGCTGAGGGAATGGCTCAAGCGGTAGAATGCCTGAGTTCAAACCCCAGGACCACCAGGGGGGGAAAACAATTCAAGGCGATGGGAGCAAGGAGAGTAAGAGTCTGTGCAATTCTCAGAGAATTCTGTAACGCTGAATGAGGTTGAATCAAATTAAATAAGTACGTGGAGAGCTGGAAGCTAGGTCGAGGAGACGCACTGCCCAACAGCAGACTAGAAACAGCAACGGGAGCCCCGCAGTCAGAGGAGTCTCCAGTATTGGGCGGCATTTCCCTGACTCTCACCTCTTTCCATACCTAGAGTTCTGAACCCTTTAAACTCATCACATCCTATGACTGGATTTCCTCTTCTTTCCTTCTGGATTACCCTTGCTAATCAACTTAGCAGGCTATTTCCTGTGTCCAAAGAAATCTGTTTATATGACTTACTTATAGTGCTAGTGTAGCAGACAGATCTCAGAGTCTCTCCGCAAACATTCTAGAATGAGTTGGGAGAGGTAGGTGGAGCCAGAACTTTAATCTGACCAAGCAGTTGAAGTTTTATTTTGTCCATTTTCATTTGGGAAACTAGCATATTTTCGTGGTCTTTTCAAATGATTGATCTGCATTTATTTACCAGCTTTGTCTTATCTTTGCAACGCAGAATTTTCTGATTTTGTCATCAGGGTATTTTCTATTTTTTTAAAAAAAAACCAACAACACCTTTTCTAAATTCTTAAGACAATTCTTCATTTTACTGACATCTTTTCTCTCTCTTTTTTGCCAAGTAATAAAGCTTTCAAGTATAGATAGCTTTGCCCCAAGCTTCACTTTTCAGTACGACAGTTTTGTAGACGTATTTTCTCAGTAGGTTGTAACTGCAAGTTGATTCCTTTCATTAGTAAAGGCATCATTGAATTTTTTTTTTTGGTACTTGATTTTCATTTAACTTTTAAGGTTTTCCAAAAATAATCTCAGTGGCAGTTAAGGCCTTATTTAAGTGCTCTACCCAATAAGATGTTAAAGGAGAAGGTAGTCAACCTTGACATCTAAACGAAATTATAATGTTATTAGTATGTGTGCACACCTTGGAGATGGAGGTGTGACTAAACGAAATTAAAATTGAACTCTGGAGACCACAGCCTTGGAGATGGGCATCTCAATCATGACAGGATTGACCATGGAACTGGATAATTCTGGTTGGTGGGTTATTTAGCAGGAAACTGGCTCCACCCCCAGGACCCAGAGTCCCTCCCTCCCTGGCCAATCTGTCTTAATTAAAATGCACTGCTCTTGGGCTGGGGATATGGTCTAGTGGTAAGAGTGCCTGCCTCGGATACACGAGGCCCTAGGTTCGATTCCCCAGCACCACATATACAGAAAACCGCCAGAAGCGGTGCTGTGGCTCAAGCGGCAGAGTGCTAGCCTTGAGCGAGAAGAAGCCAGGGACAGTGCTCAAGCCCTGAGTCCAAGGCCCAGGACTGGCAAAAAAAAAAAAAAATGCACTGCTCTTTATACTTGCCGAAGGATGAATCTGGAAACCGGCAGGTCTTAAACCCATCATGCTTACCACATCTAATCCAATGTAGATTCCTCTACATAGTTGTAGTACGTTGTTTAGGAAATGATACAAATTTTTTCTTGTATATTTTCTATCCATAGTCAGTTGGCTCCACAGATGAGGAACCTAATGGCACAGAACATTGATTGTGTGTTCATTCCAGAGTAGGCGAATGCCCCCTGGGCTTTGGAGAAGCAGGGAGGAGGAAGAAACGTAGTCTGAAAAGTGAACAACAGGGTGCTGGTCCATGCATCGATTCTCTTAATCTGCTTTAGCAGAACTCAGAGCCCCCCCCCTCCTACTCCCAACAATTTTCCTGAGTCATATTATTAAATTATCAAGTAAAGCACTCGGGAGCAAATCCCCGCCAGACAACTTTGCAGCAAGTCCTTAATAGACCTCTCCAAAATATTTATTTTGTGTCCCTGAATGGTGGGCAGTGAATCTATCCTCTGTAGTCAATAACTGGGGGCTGGGGAAGGGGGGCGGTGAATGGCGTGACATTTATCAGTACTGCAGAGGAGGAAGAGCTGGGCCCTCACCCTCTGTGCTGATTTCCTAGGTAGCGTGGCAGGCTGTGCCTCTGCTCACAAAGCTGCCCCTGCCAACTGAAGGTATCATCCACTGGAGCCAGGCACCAGTAATCCTAGTTACTCCGGAGGCTGAGCTCTGAGGACTGTGGTTCAAAGCCAGCCCAGGCAGGAAAGTTCGTAAGATTCTTATCTCCACAAATGGTGGAGATAACCACAAACGGTGGTGTGGCTCAAGTGTGCACCAGCCTTGAGTAAAGGAAAATGCCCAGGTCCTTAGTTCAGGCCCCAGTACTGGTACAAAAAATACATCCATCAACAAATTGCGGGAGAATGCGAAACATTCCCTTAGATAGCAGAGTTCCCTTGCTCTCCTTTTAAATTTCATCTTCCATTCTGTTTTGTGATGTATGAATCTTTGTTGAAGAAGACAAGGGGAAAAAAAGGAGAGCCAGAAAATGTTCCTGTCATTTGACTCACTCATGCTGCTGATAGCAATCTATCCTAATGAAATGCAAGATATGTATCCTGATAAAATACTTATCCTACTGCTGTTTATGAAAGCAAAACCTTTGGAGAAATTCAAATGCCCACGATGCCTTAATGGATCCCTAAATCATAACACAGGCACACAACAGATTGTTACAGAAATATTTTAAATTATTCTCATGAAGCTATTTTAGCAGCTCTCTCTCTCTCTCTCTTTTTTTTTTTTTACATCCCCCAGTATCCACAGGGGTTGGTTCGAGATCTCTTTGGATACCAAAATCCAGGAAGCCCCAGCTGTTGTATAGGATGGGGCACTATTTAGTAAACCCTAGAGATACCTACCCTTATATTTTAAATTCTCTTTTGATTACTTATTGTATCGGATACAATGTAGATGCCCACCTAAATAGTTGAATTGTACTGTGTTGTTTAGGGAGTAATGACAAGAAAGTCTATACATTGGCAGTGTAGATACAGATATTTTTCTGAATAGTTTCTATCCACAGTTAGTTGAGTCCACAGGTAAGGAACCCATTGATACAGAGCAAGTTAATTTTTCTGAAAGGTACTAAGGGGAAAATTCATATTAAATATTCCAACAGTTGAGATGGTAGTAGTTATTGGGCTTACTAATAATCGACTATCCCTCTGTCTTCTGGAACTTCGCCTTACACACTGTTAGGTTTCTCAAGGGTGCCTGGGTAGTCTTTGCATATTAATTCAGCACCCTCCATTAAGGTTGCAAATATTCTCTGTCTTCAGTCATTTTTCTTCTGGCTTGATTCATGGTTTCTCTTAACAACAACAACAAAAGTTAAATGCTACATACTCACATGTCATCCTTCACTTAAAAATTTAAGTCTTGTGACCTAGCTGGGAGTCAGGTCCCTTCTTCAGAAATCACAAATGCTGACCTGAATGCTGGATTCCAGTCCTTACATGTTTTCATATTTTAATGCTTGAATTTTTCTTCATTAGAATTTGCTTTGGAGTAGGGAAAGAACTAGTGATATGATTTCAGGGTTCCCCCCGCCCCCCGAAGATGGCCAGTAAATGGTCCCAATGTTTCTTACTTCATGTTTTTCATTCCCCTTGCTTTGAAATCATGGAGCATTTTAGAAAGCCTGGGAGCATCGTTATCACAGCCCATTATGAAAAGAGTTCATTGAATGGAACCAAATTGCAAAATTACAGGAAGAACGAGCATCTGGTCTGGTATATTTATAGAAAAAAAAGTTCTGAAAGGAATTATGTAGCACTGCTTTGGAAAAGAATATTGTTATACTTTTTATGCAGTTTCTGAAACTCCCATAGTGTATTACATTATTTTACAATCAGGATTACGATGCCACATGTATCATTTTAAGCTATGGTAACTTGGAGTGAATAAGGCCTATAAACCAAGCTTCTTTTTCTTGCCTCGGCTATGTTGCGGAACATTCCCTAAATTCTGGCACAGTCCTCGCTAATTTTCTGCTTCAAACTGTGTCCATATCTCAAACTGATCACCTCATAAACTTTCCCCACCGTGGGTGCTAAGTGCAAGTTTTCTCAAGTCAAGAATTACAGCGCAGTTTTTGGTGAAGAGAAGTAAAAATGCCAAAATGGCTGCCGAGTTGTGCAAAAGGAGATAGGCCGAGATTTGTGATGTTGCGTCTCACCTCGCCTCCTGCTGCCTGTTTGGTGCTTTTCCTCGTTCTTTTGCTCCTGATTATAATAGATTTGGCAGTACTTGGGCTTCCGTTCCCCTCAATGGCTTGAGAAGTCAAGCTACTTTCTTCTAAGGCCCTCACAATAAATATTCCCCTGTATAATTCACAGCAGGATTCTCTAGGACCATGACAACGGAGTAGCTAAGAAGCTGTTTCCATATGTTCATACCTTCATGCTGAGTTTGTCAATATAGTTTACTCAACTATGTAACAAAGGTGCATGCTAAATGTGAGCAAATGACTAGCTCTTGCATCCAGTAGGATCTCTTAGGTTTTACTACCTTTGGCAGGACCAGGGATGAGCCTCAGGGCTTCACACTTACCTGGTCTCCTCCCTGAGCCACATTCTCCATCCTTTGGCCTTTAGTTTGTTTTCCAGATAGGGTATCGTGCTTCTGCCCTGGCTAAACTTAGAGGGCGAGTAGCTGGTATGATTTTGTAAGGTGTCAAGAGTGAGATGTAGTTCTCCACACTAGGATCTATGAGGGCATGAAGAAGACATCAGAAGAAAAATAACAGCTAGTCCTTTTAACTGACTGAAGGCAACCCAGACCCATGCTGCCCGATGGAGTATCCACTGGCTAAGTGGATCTCACTGAAAGCAATTAAGATGAAATAAAATGTTGCACTCGGTGTCTTCGGTAAAAGCTCCCGCATCTCAGGGGCTCAGTAGCCATAGACAGCTGTGCTTTCTCTGCTGACCAGGGCACGTGGGGGCACGGACACCAGTGATAGCACTCTGTGACATGACACAGGAGCCAGGGCGAACTTCGCCACTCTGGTCAAGGCTCTGCTCTTTCCCGCTTTTCATTCTGGTGGAAATACTGCATGGAACTGTCTTTTGTGTACCTAAAGGAGAGGTTTCTGCGGAGGGGATTTCCAGGCTAGGGACTCTGGGGTCACGGTATAAACACACCCAAATCTACGCAGATAATGCCAAAGCCCCCGCCCCCCCCCCACCAAGATCTTAGGTTGATTATGGTAGAGAAAGTTAGAATGTCCTATTTTTCAAATGCATACCAGCCCCAGTGATCACAGATCTCTGCCATTTTTTTTGTCAGTTTGACAAAAACAGCATCCTGATGTATTTTCAATGTGCATATTTTTATTTTCAGCCAGGCTGAGTATTTAAAAAATAAAATTTAACAAAAAATAGCAAAGGCTGATGAGGATGTGAAGGGAAAAGTGACTCAAATATATTGTTGGCAGGAATTAAAAATTAAGTTATTGCAGACATTATGGAGAATTGTACAGAGGCTTCTCCAAAAGGTAAATACAGAGCTACCTTATGATCTGATTTCCCCATTCATGTGTGCCACAGTGTTTCTTGTGTTTCTTGTAGCACTGTTCGCAATAGCCAAGCCCTAGACTCACCCAAGGTGCCTCGAAAGACTGGATAACAAAATGCAGTAAATATACACAGTGGAGTATTACTCATCCACGAAGAAGAATGAAATCCTGTCATGCACCGTCTAAGGATGGAACTACAGGACTGTATGGGAAGTGAGGCAGACACCAAAAGTCGAGTGGTACATGTTCTCTCTTGCACATGGATGCTCAAAAACTAGACCTGGAAGCAGCTATAGCTAACGCGCCTTATCTGCACATTTATCACATGTGGGTTTGACCAAACATGGTTAAAAAAAAAAAAGAATTTTTTTAAAGAGAAAAAGAAACTTCAAACACAGTCATTTAACATTCCTGCACACGCAGCGCGCAGCCCCCTGTCCTGTGGGGAGACTCTCAGGGTGGACACCCCCTGTCCTGTGGGGAGACTCTCAGGGTGGACACCCAGGGTCTACTGTGGCGGTCACTGGGGAGAGGGGTGGGCGGGTGGGCTCGATCAGTGTACATGTATGTCTATGTGGAGAGCTCACACAGAACCCCATTCACAGTACAACTGATGCACATTAATAATTAGTTAATTGCTAATCAAATTGGTACTTTAATTGCCAAAGGAAGTGTGAGTATATATCTCATTGTAAAGTGTTACCGTTGTATATTTTATTGATTTTTTGATCGTCGGTGGGCTTGAACTCAGGGCCTGGGCTCCGTCCCTGGTCCTCTTTGTGCGCAAGGCCAGCGCTCTACCAGTGGAGCCCCAGCACCACTTCTGGTTTTTGAGTGGTTCACTGGAGCTAAGAGTCTCACAGGGACTCTTCTGCCCTGGCTGGCTTTGGTCCTCAGATCTCAGCTGCCTGAGTAGTTAGGATGACAGGCGTGAGCCCCTAGCAGCCGGTACAATTCTGGATTTTAAACATATGACAGCAGAGTGGTAACCCATGGGACTTCTCCATCTCAGCCTCCCGGGATCTTTGTGTTCTCAGCAGGCCTCTGTCTGGAAGCATTTACAGACTTCCAATACATTGGTATAGGCAGAATGTGTGTACACTACCAACTTGAAGACATTTTCAGTGGTTAAAAAAAACCCACTGTGGTACATTTATTGTCCAGTAATGTGTCGTTTCGACTTCACACTATGCCTTGAAGAGCGTTGCCTGCCGCTCTCACAAGAGCTGGCTCTTGGCAAGGGCTTGCTATACGCAGCGTGTGTGTTCAGTCTCTCCTTCAGATTTGTTCAGGTTTGCTCATTATTTTTTTGGAGAAGAATCAAACCTCAGAAACTTCCAAAGGTCATGCTCAGATCTCTGCTAAAAACAAGTGAACGCACAAGCCAGACCCTCACCCGCGCTCCAAGGGCGAGGGTGATGAAGAGCCTTCTACAGGTCCCTCTGCCTTTCCCGCGTCCTTGGCCTTCAGGAAGCATGCCCGTGTGCCCTCCTTACATTTCCTGGGAGCCATTTTTCCCCTGGGGAAGGATGGCGCTGGGAACCGGGGCGGACCCTCTCATCCCTCTCTCGGTGAGCCTCTCACTCCCGAGCCACACACCAAATTAGAAGAAAATAAGGGTGAGAAACACGCCCTTCCGTGCTCTGAGTGCGGATTGCTTTCTCCCTGAAGTTGCAGCGTGCACCTCTGTGTGTTATGAGGGCATGCAGAGGAGGAAAGAGGAGCCGGGGAGGAAAATGGATGGAGAAAGAGAGAGAAGAAAGGAATAGGGGCACATTTCATCTGAGAGAATTCGTTGGATGATAATAAAGTGATTGTGGGTGCCGTTCTAAGCGGTGCTGCCGCTGAAGCGCTTCTCTATGTTATTCAGAATATAAATTCACACACCCTTCCCTCAAGGAAATTGATTTTGATCAAGTGCTGCCCGTCACAGAAAGAGTCCTTCTTTCCCTCAATGTTTTTGATAAACAGACTCTTTTAGTGTTAGGCTAATGCAAAGTTTGTCAGGTTACACCAGAGGGGTTCACGATGCCAGGATGTAAATTTCATATCTATATATCTATCTATCTATATATTTACATATATATGATTTCCTATTATTTTAACTGGACTCTAAACACACATTTCCATTCAACAAGGTTCCATCTGGATTTGTGTATCATTTCACCAACACAGCAAAGCAAGGCTTGTAGCATTTGGTAATTTCTATGATGTTAAATCGGCACATGGTCTGCTTTAAGCAACGAGTTCACCGAATGTGGAGTCGGGCGATGTGTGCACAAGTAGGACTTGTGAAGCTGTACAAGTCACTGACAAGGCCCTGGGCACGCCGGGGTCTCACCCCGGCTCTGGACTCCAGGGGTTTTGTGTTTTGCCATGGTTGGTTTATGATCATGCCTCCAAACACAAGAGTGTAGGCAGTCTATCCTTTACCCAGGCTCGGAGGGAACTCGCTTCTGCCAGGCTGCTGGGAACCTCAGTCCTCCATGTCCTTTCTTGAGGATATTCCACAGTCAAGAGGTGGGGGGAGGGGAGGGAGGCCTTCCAAGAAGACATGCCTAGACCTCATGTCCTCTGTTTCTCCACTCACGTAGATTGTCTGGTTGTCTACGTAAAACAATGACCCTTCTGGTCAGACACTTGCAACTGAGGGCCAAGCTATTTGTAGCTGTGATGTGAAAATAGCTAAACAGAAAGATATTTTCTTCCCCTTCCACAAAAAGAAAAAAGGCCTGGATGGAGAGAACAGCATAATGACCATTTTCACTGCCAAAAACCAGGGTGGTGATTTGATGTAGCTTCAAAACTCATAATGATGGGCTTGGCTCTTCGGATATTTTCAGGATGAGAACAGTGATTGCATCACAGAAAAGCAGCTTTCCTGTGATGAGCTTGCATTCCCTTTTATCAGCAGTGAAAACAGATTCGAGTGTTGTTATGCACAATTCTGAATGAGGCAAATGATCATGATAACTTTAAAACCCCCAAAAAGTGAATAGAAAAGAGATGTGAAGGAAATGTACCCAACTATTAACATGGATGAAGCTTGGTTTGGATGATGAAAATATTTCCATTTTATTTCCTCTTTCTTTCTTTTTTTTTTTTTTTTAGTTTTCAAGCTTTGGGGAGGGGACCAAAACTGAATAAGGAGCTCTGAGTGCTTCTTCGATCATGGAAAATAATAGGTAATTTAACTGGCAAAATCCAGAGAGCACTGCCTCCAATGGAACAATAGGAGTTCCAGGGAAAGCTGGGTGCTACCTGGAAGTTGTGTCTAGGGTCTGAGCGGGAGTCCCAGCTCAAGGTAGGACATGACAAGAGTCAGCAGCGAGAGGACAATTTAGAAGTGGCTTCCTGAAATCATTGTGGCCTGCTACTTTCCCGTAGAAACCGGAAGCTGCTGCGTTTTGGACCGTTGTTCCAGAAACAATCAGGGTAAACATCTGAGGGTTTTACAGAGTCCAGCAGAGCCACAGGGAGCAGCAGTATTGGGGGCTTGGTCAGGGAACGCTTTGCCAAGTTTGCATGTGGAGAAGAGCCCCACGAGCAGGGCTTAGGGGTCTCATGCAGAGAGAGGAGGTGTAGAAGGTGGGTGCGGAGGGATTTTCCTGCCCGGTGATGTAGCTCCGGGGGGCAGCTGGGTGCTGGAAGCTGGGTCAGAGAGCTCTGGGAGGCAGTCGTGGCTGGGGGCCTTTCTTCGCAAACACCAGGGCTCTCCAGCGGGGCTTCGTGGAATCTGCAAGGGAGGAAGTTGCTAGACGGCTAAGATGTTGTGCGTGAGGTTATTTTGTTATTTTCATTTGTTGTAATAACGGTGATATCCAGAGGGCTTACCATCTCATAAGTCAGGTGACGAGTACATTTCTTTTTGGGACTGTGTCACTCCTTTCCTAGCTCTCTTCCAGGGTTTCCCTTCTGTCCCACCCACAACGTGTACAGTTCCTTTTCAACGTCGTGCCCACTGAGTACGACTGCTGCATCTGTCCACTCTTCGTGCCTCCATTTCTGAGCCCCCTTACCTTCCCAAGGACAGAAAAAAATGAACAAAGAAGACAAAAAGAAAAGAAAACAGCAATAAAGTGAAACCCTCCTGTTTCCTTTTCCCGGGGTTCATTTCCATAAATATTATTTTATAATGCTCGGAGTTAAATAATTGAATGTGCAAGGAAGCAGATTTCTTTTTCCAAGAGGTCTGATGTCTTTCTGCCAAACCTTGCTTTCCTCTGACAGCCCCGTCCAGAGCTCAAGCTTTGAGGCCTCAATCTTCATCCGTCAGCCTGCAAAGATGGATGCGGAGGACCCCCAAATTCTGGTCATCTTCCTGAACGAAACCACACAGTAGATCATCTTTCTGCCTCTGGCTGGAGGTCCATCTCTGTATTCTCTCCCAGGTCCAGGTGCCCTGTGGGATAGAAAGGTCCTTTCCTTCCCTCACCTCCTGCCAGGGGGCTAAGTAAAGCGACAAGATGACTGTGACACTTCGTAACCATCCTCTCTCAGTCCAGCGAGTCCGGTTCTTCAGCCCAAATGGATCATTACTGCTTCATCGTGCCTTTCTCCAGGTTACAGAGTTGTGTCGTAGAGCATAGTTGGTGTGGTTTACACACAATAGGTAGCATCTCTAGATAGCCCATGAATTTGCATGGTTTTCCTCCAACAGGACTAAAATCACTGTTTCCAACTGGAACTTAACGGTGAATTCCTCTTGGACAACTTTGACCGCACTCTCAGCTTCCTGCATCCAGGGATCTGTTAGCTACAAAACCAGGTCCATCTGGCCTGTTGCTTCGTCCGTAATCTCCAAAACCAGGTGATTTTGGAGGTGTCAACCCTAGAGACCTGGACCTTTCGGATTGGGGTTCACAGGGATTCATGGGATCAAGAAGTGAGTGGTCAGAGAGGCGGTGACAGGTGATTGGAGGTGAGGAAAGGTGAGCCATTGGTGGTGGTCTGCGGATGATCAAACTTCATGACTGTTCATAGGGTATGATGCTTGAAAAGTAGCAGCTTCCGGGTGCTCTGAAAGTGGGGTTTCTGGACCTTTGATCTCTAAAGGTCACTCATCGGACGCCTGCGTGGGCCAAGTGAAATTCTGTGGGCTCACTAGCCTGAGATAGACATAAGCAGCTCGCTCTGAGCTCCCGAAGAATGATTTAAGCACTTGTTGCCATGGTGACCACACATCCGAAGTGCTGTCTGCAGCAAAGCTCGAGCGCAGTGCCCTGCTCAGCTACGCGACCCCTGAAATTGGGGATAAACGCAAGAAGAGCAAGAGGTTATTCAGATTCCGCTAGGTTTCAAGCTTCTGTTCGTCCCCTGGTCCCCAGTCTCCTCCCCACCCCCCATCCCCCCAAAAATAAAGCTGTTTTCTTCACGCTGGAGCAAGTCCTTCAGCCTACCTCCTGGGGCAGATCTGAGCATGGCTTTCCGACAAGGGAAGTGGCTGCCCTTTGAAAGATGGGTTTCTTAGCAACAATGGATTATTTGCTTCATCTTTTGTCCATGGGTTCTCTGCATGCTGCTCTCAGCTCCATTGTTTTAAAAATCTTCCTTGGGAAGAATATTCCTGATGTTTACTTCCCCAGCCCCCACAGACACAACTAACCCAAAGGAACATGTTAAGTTCATAGTAGTTGTCAGTGTTAATGTTTTATATTAAATTCTAAAAGTACAATTAAAGCCCATAAAATTAAACACAGACAGAACACATCATTTGCATTATCTCTTTGATTATTAATACAAGTAGAATGATCTTTTCCTCATGTGCTCAGGATATCTGCCCTTTTTTCTCTCTCTCTCTCTCTCTCCCCTCTCTCTCTCTTTCTCTCCTTCCTTCCTTCCTTCCTTCCTTCCTTCCTTCCTTCCTTCCTTCCTTCCTTCCTTCCTTCCTTCTTGTCCAAGACTGGAACTCAAACTCGATATTTAACCCTTGTTTCCCCTCGCCGGCGGGTGCTCTATCATCTGAGCCATGCCTCCAACGGCATTTTTCTTCTATGGTTTTTGTCAGTGAAGTCTGGTTTTCTTTCTCACCACAGCTAATCAACCATGTTAGCCTGAGTTCCCCCGGAGCCTCAGGTTACACAGCCCTAAAGCCAGAAGCATAAACCAGAGAATCCTCAGGTTCTTGGAGATTTCTGCTAGTTTTGATTCCAGGATGTGCTAACGTTTGCCCGAGTAACAAGTGTTAAGACGAAACATTTCAGAGACAAATGTTAGGAAGAAGTATTTCAGAATGCCTTGAGAGAAGAAAGTGGGGGCCCCCCACTTATTTTGGGGGAGTCATGAGCCTCTCTGGGTGAGGAGAAATGAGCATGTTTGGAAGCAGCGGGTGAAGGGCGTGACGGGGACGTTGGAAGCAGCTCTGAGCCAAACGACCGTGAGGAAGACGGCGTGCCCTGGGCTATGTGGTTTCTCGGGGCCCACCTACTCTAGGACAGGTGGCTCCCCACACCTTTCAGAAGGGCTGGGCCCCCAGACATGCTCTGACGCACGGGAGAGACACAGGCAGACACGGCAGGCACACCTGGGCCCCCTTCGGGGCTGGATTGCTTTTCAAGGGATTCTGACCCGCCAGCTCAGGCTGGCTTGAGGTGACGCGAAAGCCCATACGGGTGTCGCTGTAACTGAACGCCGTGAACCGGGTGACAGATAAGCAATTGGAGTCTGATCGTTTGATCAGCTCGTGGCTCTGGTGTGTGATCTTGGAAGCGGAAGATCCAGAGGACGGAGCCTTCTGGGGCCTCGTGGCTGTGCGGCAACGTGGCAGAGCCGTCAAGGCGCCGGAAGACACAGCGAGGGTGCGGCTGGGTTCTCTCCTCCTCTTCGCCGTCAGGGGGGCCCCCACCCTCGTGACCGCATCTAACCCCAAGGCCCTCCCTCCTGGCCCCTTCTCCCAGCACCATTCCCCCGTGAATTGCGTGTTCCCTGCAGATGGCCTTTGGAGGGACACAGCCAAGAGCGAGCCTCCATCGATTCCCTTTCTGCTCCAATGTTCACAAAGCCATCTTCTGCTTCGGTCTGCCCCCTCTATTGCCTCTCTGAGGAGTTACCCGGTGGGGGACTCGCCCTGTGATGGAGCCTCCCTGGAACTTTCCGGGTTGCTTTCTTAATCACACCCCAGGCGCTGCTGAATGTAGTTAGGACACTCGAGGCTCTGGGCGGGTGGGATGTTTGGATTCTGGGCACGGAGTGAACCCGTGTGGTCACTGCCATTCCGCAAGCCCTTGGGCTGATCTTCCTGGATCGAGTTTCCAAGTGGTCATGTCCTCCGACTGCAGCTGACGGGCCCTGGGCTGGAGGGCTTTCTTAAATGTTATCATTTTTTTTTGAGCCATACCAGGGCTTGAATTCAGGGCTCTGTGTCTGCTCTAAACCATGCCTCCAGCCCTTTCTGTTCTGGTTAATTTTAAGATGGAGTCTCCCTTTTTTATTCTGGTTATTTTTTTTTTTTTTTTTTTTGGCCAGTCCTGGGCCTTGGACTCAGGGCCTGAACACTGTCCCTGGCTTCTTCCCGCTCAAGGCTAGCACTCTGCCATTTGAGCCACAGCGCCGCTTCTGGCCGTTTTCTGTATATGTGGTGCTGGGGAATCGAACCTAGGGCCTCGTGTATCCGAGGCAGGCACTCTTGCCACTAGGCTATATCCCCAGCCCCTATTCTGGTTATTTTTAAGATGGGAGTCCCCCTTGTTTGCTGAGATCAGAGTCCTCCTGTTCATGTTCCCTCTGTAGCAAAACGAGAAGCACACCTCGCCACACCCAGATAGTTCAATTGAGGTGGAAACCCTCATGTTTTGTGTGTGTGTGTGTGTGTGTGTGTGTGTGTGTGTGTGCTAAGGATGGCCTGGAAACTCCACCCTCCAATCTCAGCCTCTTTAGTAGCAAGGATTACAGACATGATCCATTGTTATCTGGCTCCATTTTCTCTTTGGAGACTAAGAACACCATGCTTTTTATAAAAAAACAACAACAACACTGTGTGTGTGTGTGTGTGTGTGTGTGTGTGTGTGTGTGTGTGTGTGTGTGTTGGGGATTGAACCTAGAACACTGATCTTGCTAAACAAATGTTTTCCCAGAGAGCTACATCCCAACCCAGCACCCATGCTTTATGACGGGTGTCGGCCTCACTTTGCCATCCGCGGCTAGCAGAGCTGAGGGTAACAGCCGAACCATGAGATGCTGACCAAGTCTTGAACGGGTGATGGTCCATGCACGACCTGATCTTGGGCCTGCAGGTCTAGATACCTATGAGGCAGCCAGGGCTCATGTCTTAGCCGTGGCCCAGCGTCGGCTTCCGGAAGTCCTGTTCCACGTCGCGGATGGCACGCTTGATCTTTCCTGGCACACACATTGAAAGCATAAGGCCTCTGTTCAAAAACACCGTTGAGTCCTAACCCAAACACGGATGCTGCTTCCCCAGGAGTGAGTCCTGTCAGGCTTCCTCTTCACCGTGGGGGGGGGGGGGGGAAGGGAGGGAGGGGGAGGGGGTGTCTCTGAGCGCCGGCCTCATGGCTCTGGCGCTCACAGGCATTATCACCCTGGGCGCTTCAAGAAGCCAGCGCCATCCAGCGAAGCAGGCAAGCTTTGCCTTCGATTCTCTTCTTTCAGAGTTCCTTCTTTCTGGTTTTTGTTTTCACTTCTTATTGGAGTCTGAAGTGGTTAGTGTGCGTTTTCCCAGTGTAAATCCAGTAAGTGTGATTAGCGCCCACAGCAAGAAGCGGGGCCCGCCGGTTTCTAAGGCCCTGGGTGAGCTCTATCAGTCTCTGGCGATCTGTATAAATGAAATCTTGCCTGTTCCCTTCTCCGCTCACCGTTGCTCATACCGCAACCTTCTGAGGGGGCTGTGATTTCAGGCATGCATCGCCACACCCAGAGCTCGCCACTGTTCATTTTCGCTGCTGTATACTATGCCAACACAAACCACAGTTTGGTATTGTGTGGTGCTGTTTTGTTGTACCTTAATTCTAGGACTCTCCATAAGGACTCGATGGGGATTCTCATTTTCAAATATTTATTAATCACTTATCCAACCACTCTGTATCTGTTTTTTTTTTTTTTTTTTTTTTTTTGGCCAGTCCTGGGCCTTGGACTCAGGGCTTGAGCACTGTCCCTGGCTTCTTCCCGCTCAAGGCTAGCACTCTGCCACTTGAGCCACAGCGCCGCTTCTGGCCGTTTTCTGTATATGTGGTGCTGGGGAATCGAACCTAGGGCCTCGTGTATCCGAGGCAGGCACTCTTGCCACTAGGCTATATCCCCAGCCCTTGTATCTGTTTTTTTAATTGGTCTTCTTTTTTTCCCCCAGATTTCTATGTATTAAATGTATTTCAACTTTTTATTAATTTTAAAAAATATCTAACCTACAGAGCGGTTGTGAGAATCATCTAATTAATGTCTGGTGAATGATAAATCCAAGTTCGTCTGTTGTTAATATTTCGCCATGTCCCTGCGTCTGCCAGCATTCTCTGTGGTGGCCTTACTTTCCAAAGCGTTATCTTGAAAGGGCTCTGAAAACAGTGCATTTTCAACACCTTTTGAAATGGCTTTAACGCTGCTCCCTAGTCTCCTCTGCCCTTTGCCTTGGAAAGATATGTTTAGTTCGTTCTCAGCTTCAAAAAAAAAATGGTTTTGAACATCGATATTCTAATTTGAATCTATTAGAGGAGAGCTCTCCAGAGTGTGCGTGGCCGGGACTCCTCCCGTGGAGCGCTCTGTGGAGAGTGGAGATCGATGCTCCAGTACGCCACACCGGGAGTCTCTCAGGGACTCTCAAAGCACCACAGTGCTGTAATAAGGGCTCTGAGAAGTCCTGCAGTGTGTGTGTGTGTGTGTGTGTGTGTGTGTGTGTGTGTGTCTGTGTGTGTGTCTGTGTGTGTTTCTCCTAATTTGGGGGACGGTTTGTGGTAGCAGTTTTTTAGGTATCAACTTGTCTCGACGGAGAGAAGCCCGCATAGCTGACACCTGGCGTTTGGCTGTACCTGTGAGGTCTTTCCAGAGGCGACAGACTGCCGTGACAGTCAGTGAGCTCAGCCTGGGTGGGCGCAGTACAGCAGGCGGAGGTCTCGATGGACAGCTGGTGGACAGCTAACTGACTCGCCCTCTGTCTCTCCCTTCCTGAGCGCCACACCGTTCTCCTCTTGACCCTGGCTCTCACACTCGGTTCTCCGTCCTTTGGACTCCGGATTTCTCATTGCAGCGCCTGGAGGAGGCTGTCTGGGAACTGGGAGCTGCACCACGGGCTTCTCACTTCCGAGGCTTCTGGATTTGGGTGGAACCATCCATCCGTCTCGAATGCTCGTGCTTGCACACGACCTAGCAGAGCACCTCTTCCTTCTCCTCTCTCTGAAGAACACTGTGACGGCCCGTCCCACCATCAGGGCCTCAAGGTCTTAGGTCGTCCAGGGTTAGTCTGGAGTCTGCATTAGTGGAATGGGGAAAGCAGTGCTGACACCTCTGTCTCCCGTCTACCCTGGGCACTCAGCCATGAAGCTGGCGCCCCAGGGAAAGGAAACAGCGGGCAAGGATGGCCCGAAGGGCAGAGGACTCTTGATCAACTTGGGGTGCTGGGGGGGGGGGGACCCAGTGAAGAGAGGAACACAAAAGTAGAAAGCCAGAGATCTCACTTCCTTCTGGCTGAGCTCCCGGGAGGACAAGGAAAGAACTGACCTTAGGCCAGGGGTGGGAGGGCAGAAGGAAAGACGAAAGGCCAAGATTTCTGTCCTGTTCCCCATTTAGGACTTGGGGAATGAAGCTGTGGTGTCAGCCACCAGCTGGGGCCCCCTGCCCCACCGGCAATCACTGCGCCTGTGTGCAGAAGGATCCAGAAAGAAGCTGGGGGTTCTGTGTCATGCTGCCGGCCTTAGAGTCTCTCCAAAGGTCTGGCTGCCAGTCTGTGAAGCAGTTAGGCCCCGGGGTTGTTGTGCCAAGGGAGTAAGTGGATATTGGTTCCCTGGACATGCGGGAGCACTCGCTGTCTGTCTGTCTGTCTGTCTGTCTCCCCCCCTTCTCTCTGTCTCTGAGGCCCCATGCCCCTCCCCCCCTCTCAGATTGGCTAATGCTCTTCCCCGTGCCCACAGGCCCCACCCCCTGGCCACAGGCCCCACCTCCTGGCCACAGGCCCCACCCACTGGCCACAGGCCCCAACCCCTGGCCACAGACCCCACCCCTGGCCACAGGCCCTGCCCCCAACAACAGGCCCTGCCCCCAACAACAGGCCACACCCCCAACAGGCCCTGCCCATGACCACAGCCCCCGCCCACTGGCCACAGGCTCCACCCCCTGGCCACAGGCCCCACCCACTGGCCACAGGCCCCACCCCCTGGCCACAGGCCCCTCCCATGCCCACAGGCCCGGCCCACTGGCCACAAGTCCCACACCCTGGCCACAGGCCCCACCCCTGGCCACAGGCCCCACCCACTGGCCACAGGCCCCACCCCCTGGCCACAGGCCCCTCCCATGCCCACAGGCCCAGCCCACTGGCCACAGGCCCCACTCCTGGCCACAGGCCCCACCCTCAAAAACAGGCCACACCCCAACAGGTCCTGCCCATGACTACAGGCCCCGCCCCCAGCCACAGGTGTTCAACCCCTGGCCACAGGCCCCTCCCATGACCACAGGCCCCGCCCCCAGCCACAGGTCCCAACCCTTACCGCTCTGATGGGATCCCAGGTTCCCCTAGAGGCTCATGGGAAGGGACCCTTTCTCCCCAACCACATCAGACCCTACTATGTCCAGCCCATCTTAGCTTCTAAATTCACGTGGAAGTGATGCCTCTTAGGGAGTATTGAACCAGATTACCTTACCAGAAAACGGGAAGAAGAGCCCCCCAGTCTTGCTAACAACATGATTCTTATTTCCATCCTTAAAGATGAGACACAGCATCGTGCAGTTATGTAAATGTTATCATCTTGACTAATGCTGGCATTGAATTCTTTTAGTTCCTCTCTGAATTAACTGCATTATTTACTTTCGCCTTAGAATACTCCTCTAACTGACTCTTAAGAGCGCTTTATAAAGTAGGGCTTCTATAATATGAAAATACTTTTCCCCAGAGTGCCACTTAGCTGAGTTTTTTAGGTGATGATTGTCCCGCTTCACATAGGAATTCTATGATAGTTATCATCATACACAACATTATTTTCCTTGTTTCCTTCGTAGAGATTTTTCTATCAGAGACATCACAGACCATCAAGGCCAGGCTAGGGAGGAACTGACCAGAAGTGAAGGCATACTGCCTGAGAAATAAGAGAGGGATAAGAGAAATAAGAGGAACCAGAGCAAGGGTCCCCTTCCTTTGTGAGAGTAGTCAATGGCTGGAATCAAACCCAGGATGACCGGTGAAGTCAGAAAGATGTGGCATTTCTGAGAAGACCCCGCTCTCAGAGAGGTGGGAAAAGCCTAATTTGGGATGTTCAGGGGGATTGCGACCCTTTAGGTTTAAGGAAGATGGGGGTCACCGGCTGAAGAGCTGAAGGGTGTGAGTCCAAAGGGGCCTCCAGCAAGCACAGGTCCATCTACTCTACGCCAGCCAATATTTGGGGCCTCTACCTATCCCCTGCCGCCCCCCCGCCCCCGCCCCCGCCCCTGGCCTCTCTCCTTGTCCTCCTGGGGTGACTGGAACAGTTGGGAAAGTTTGAGCAGCCCCGTAAAGGGTTCCGCCAACTCCCTGATCAGAGCGGAGAACTGCAGACCCTGAGCCTTTAGCAGAGGAGGCCAGACACCCGTCTGTCTGATGAGCGCATGCATCAGAAGGCTGCGTCCTCCCGTTCCGGGAATGCCGGGCCCTTCCCGAGTCATTAAAATAGGCCTCCTCCTCCGTGCAGAATGGAGATAATGAAGTGGGGTGGGTTTTCTCCAATTCCTTTGGAAAACAAACATCCCCCCCGCCCCCCGAGGAGACCCATCAGCTAGTGGGAACTGCAGAATAAATCATCATCGCTCTTTGCTTATAAAGCTTTTTTATTTTTCTCTCTCTTTCAGGGAAGTAACCACAAAGAATTCCCTCCGTGTGACATCAGATGCTTGTTTGGTTAAAAGGTTATTGATAATGATAGATTGGCCTTGGATAAAAGGTCCGTGGTGAGAGGTAATTTTTATCGATTTGAGCCTGGCTGGTGTCTTGGAAGTACAATGTTATTTTCAGTCCATTGATTGGGTCTGGTTTGGGGAGGCTTTGTGCCCCCTTTGTCTTAAATTATATCTGGATAATTGATCACGGTTTGTATTTGTTAACGACCTTTAAGTGAACTGCCGCTGACCCCCGCTGGTCGATTTGGCAGGTGGCTCATTCATCTTGGTTACTTTTCTAAGATGTCTGCCGTCTTTCTACTTATAAATTCCTTATTCAGCGCTTAAGACAGGAAGGACTCTGGTTTCTTCTTTGCATAAACAACTCGTTTTATGGAAAGAGTCTTATTTTTATTCTTTTCAGGGTTATAAAAAGGTCAAATGTGTGAGCTTTTTTTGTTTTTGTTTTTGGCTGGTCCTGGGTCTTGAACTCGGGGCCCGGGCGCTGTCCCTGCCACTTTGTGCTCAAGGCTCACACTCTACCGCTTGAACCACAGCTCCGCTACTGGCTTTTGCTGAGTAGTTTACTGGAGATAAGAGTCTCACAGACCTTTCTGCCCCGGCTGGCTCCGTCCTCAGATCTCAGCCCCCTGAGTAGCTAGGGTTACAGACCGGAGCCACCGGCGCCTCGCTATACATCGTACGTGTTCACCTTTTCTCTGATGTAGGTCTGTCTCTCCTCTCAAACTCCCCTGTAACCTGGGGCTTGGACTCAGGGCCTGAGCACTGTCCCTGGCTTCTTTTTGCTCAAGGCTAGCACTCTGCCACTTGAGCCACAGCGCCACTTCTGGCTTTTTCTGTGTATGGGGTGCTGAGGAATCGAACCCAGGGCTTCATGCGTGCTAGGCGAGCACTCTACCACTAGGCCACCTTCCCAGCCCTTTTTCTTTTGTCATCCACTGTAAATTAGTTTTACTCGCCCACTCGCTCATAAATGTTACGTTGACGGGCTCAGTGGCGCTTGTGTTTGGCTTCTTTTATGAGATAACACCTGAGAGACATTTATATTCTTGCATGAGCTAGCAGTTCATCCTATTTTGAAAATGGCTGATGGTTAATGGACACTGGGGTATTCTGGATTTTAACCATTACGAATAAAACTGTAAACATTCTTGTGTAAGTCTTGTTTGCGTCTTCTCATGGTTTTGCAATGTCTTCATTTGTTAATTGTAAGTAGGACGGATTTTATAAAACGTTGCATCGAGCATTTTCTTAATCTTGGTTCACTTAAATGGAGTGGCTCAGTCAGATGCTGGTGGCTCATGCCTGTAATCCTAACTACGTAGAAGGCTGAGGTCTAAAGCTCATGGTTCAAAGCCAGCCCCGGCAGAGTAATACACGGGACTCTCATCTCCAATCAGCCAGCCAAAAAGCCAGATGCGGAGCGAGCTGAGGCTCAAGTAGTAGAGAGCTAGCCTTACGGGAGAAACTAAGGGACAGCACCCAGGCCTTGACTTCAAGTCCCAGGACCGACACATACGCACGCATGACAAGTACATGTATGTACTCAGAGGTCAAGGGTGTGTATGACGGGAAAGATCAGGACACTCACGGTCCACCACTGCGGCCCCGGCAGCCCGTGCGCCCTCTGCAGGTCGCAAGGTGTAAACACGCCACAGACACCCAAAGGCTGAAGAGACCGTATCATGCAAACAGAACCCAGAACAAAGGAGCTGGGGCGCAGCTCAAGTGGTAGACTACTTTCCTAGCAGGTGCGAGCCGCGGGGCTATCAGGAGCTTCCTAATAGTTCACCCGTGAAGTAATGAAAGCCTTCAAGTGTAACAAGTAGTAAGTGCTGAAGGTCTTACCTCATAAAACTCTTCTGTGATCATTTACCCAAGCGGCATCATTTAGAAATTCTTCTTTCTCCATGTACGCCAGATTCAGCGTCTGAACGCTGGACCGCTGGTTCAGGGTTATACATGAAAAATTCACAAGACTTGGGGCGTACGCGCCCGGTCCCCCCGACAGGGCTGCGCGCTGAGATGCTTCACACGCTGGGAGGCCACGGAGAACGCGGGCCAGCTGAATTTCCACCGATTCCATCTTCAATTATTTATAGCTCGAGGTGAGAAGCAGCAAGCTTTCTCGTGGCAGACAGAAAGTCCCTGGACAGGGATGGCTTCCATCTTTCATTTGTAAGATAGTTACACATTATTTTTTTTTTCCAGTCGAAAACGTCATGCCTTGGGGGAAGATGGGCGGCCAAGGGTGTGAGCGAGGCTTCTCCCTCGGGAGATTCGTGGCGGCGAGTCTGGGTAAACAACGTGGAGGGAGGCGACGGTAATTCCTGCAGGAGCTGAGACTCAGGTCAGCCTCAGCCCCAGCAACGCCCTGACCACCACAGCGGGTAGCTGGGGGCGGTGGGTTCCCCTTCAGCATTCTGGGTCCTGTCCATCCTGAATCCATATCTGTGGTTGGAAAAAGCAAGCAGTTAGCCAAAAGACGAGGCCTGCAAAGCAGCTGATCACAGGTGTCATGAAAGTGGATCTAGTGAGACGGGATGGGAAAGCGGGGTTCAGGTGGACACAGCAGCTCAGCCTTCCGCAGAATGTCCATGTTGCCTCAGCTGGGGCAGTGCATCCTTCTGGAGGTCCTGGCCCTCAGGCCCGGCTCGCACAGGCTTCCGGTCCATGGCTCCGCAGAGGGACGCACGCGCTGGGAGGAGCGAGCGGCTGTGTTTCTGACATAGACTAGAGCTTGGCCCGGCGAGAGGGAGAGAGAGGTCCCCCCCAGTGGGGCGTGAGCTGCCTGGGGGCTAACTTCTCTGTGGGCTGCATGGCTTGAACCAGGTCGCCTCACTGGGCAGCAGAGTCATTTTGAGGGCTAACTGGGAACTGTCGGTGGAAGCGTTTTTTATAATTTCAGGATACTAAGGCTCCTTTTCATTTTTATTGGTGGAAGGCCTGCCGTTGGAACTCAGGGCTTTTGTGCCTGCTAGGTAAGTAATCTACCACTCGACTCAGCCCTCCAGCTATTTTTGCTATCTGAGTTAGGAAATCACTTTCTGCGATGGGCAGCCTGGACTATGCTCTTCCTCTTTACGCTTCCTGTTGTAGCTAGAGGGATGGGACAGCCTCATGCCCACCTAGGACTGAGATGGGATCTCATAAACTTTCTACCCAGGCTGGCCTTGAACTAGAATGCTTCCTTCCAGTCTCAGTCTCCCGAGTACCTGCGGTTACAGACACACGTTCCTGATGTCCCGCCATGCCAAGGCTCTTTAAATGAACGGCACATACTGAGAACACATTGCCCTGCAGTGAACAGCCCGCTGTGTGTGTGTGTGTGTGTGTGTGTGTGTGTGTGTGTGTGTGTGTGTGTGAGCTTGATTTCCTTCAGGCATTGCCCATGTGGATGTGGGTCCCCTTCTCGCGAACACTTGTGGTCCACGCTGGGCCAGCTCGAGCACTGGCCATCTGTGTGTCCCCCTGCAGAAACGCATCCTCCAGGTTCCGCTCTGCGTCTGCCATTCCACTGTGCCGGAGGACGCTCGGTGTCAGTGTATTGCGGATGGCCGCGAGCCAGGGCGTTCTCGACAAGGCTGGGGAGGGACCTGCTGATGGGCTCGTCACTTGGTCTGTTCTGAGAGGATCGGCCCTCGGTAGGTGACCGTCCTCGGTGAGTCACAGCTCCATGCTAGAGCTGGCTGGTCTTTGAGGGGAGAGACTACGTGGGCCCTCCAGTGCCTTGGCTGGGGTGGGCGAAGCTTCCGGGTGTGCTGTTCTAGTTCACCATGCTGTCCTGGGCAGGCATTCAGGCAAGTCCAGGCTCCACCATCCTCACCATCCTCAACACCTACTCCCAGTATCTCCATGGGGTCTCCACCCTGGCCACCTGGAAGGGAGAATTTGGGTGAAGTGCTCGGAGGAAACACAGTGGGCCACGCTGAAGGACACAGCTTGTCTTCTTGCCCCCCTGGCTGCCCGATCACCACCCTGGTGATGCCTTCTAGAAAACACAGGCCGGGCTCCTGACTTCGGGGCAGCTACAGCCCAGGAGTCTGGAGCCCCCCACCGCCTTCCCATTACACGAGATGCCTTCGTATTTGACAGTCACCCACTGTTATCTTCATAACCGGAGTTGCATCTGCCTCCGTCGATTTTTCTAAAAAATCCTTTCAACACAGAACCGTATGTTGAAGCCCTTGATGGAATATTAATCAAACATTATCTTCCCCAGGCTCTGCAGCTCTGATTGAAAATGTGTCTCTGTAAGTAGTCTTTTTAGGAAAATTGCATATCTTACACGGAAGCGTGTAATCAAGTCTTCCTCCTCCTCCACAACGGGAAAGCAGAGAGAGACCACAGCGTGCCCAGATCAAAAGCAGGGTGATTTTTCTCCTAACGAGACTGCAGAGCCGGACTGATTGCAGCCACGCGGGAAGAGTCACGGAGGGGCACTTTGCCCCCCTGGTGGGCAACGCGTCATGGCAGAGTGTGCCGAAGCCTCTGGGTGTCCCGTGAGGGCCGGAGGTGACTCTTGATGGCCTTGAACAGAACCATGCGTGAATCTGGTGTCGGCTTCCCTGCTGGAAGGAGAGCTGATCCCAGGCCCCGAGAACAGGTGGCATCGGAGGGATGAGGCGCAATGGTAGACGTGGCCGCCGGCACCAGGGACTGCACAACCGGAAGCCACAGGAAGCTTCATTGGCAGCAGCCTGAGCAAGAAGGGAAGAGAAATCTGGAAGCTCCGCCTTTCTTGCTCAGTTTTATTGAGAATAAAGATCCCTGCTCCATAACTAGCCTAGCGTATGGGGCTGCCTGCCGGGCTGCCTAGCCCAGTGTGGGACCTGGCTGCTCACCTTTCTTGGCTGACTTTGCCTAGGAAGGAAAAATGTGGCACATAGACCCCCATGGAGTATTAG